>NW_027491060.1:600000-960000 GCF_021521415.1 Bidens hawaiensis
AATATTGAAGGTGGTGAGAGTAAAGAACGGTTTAGGCAACGGCTTTGGTGTTTTTTGTTTGAGAATCTTAATCGAGCGGTTGATGAGTTGTATCTTTTATGTGAACTTGAATGTGATATTGATCAGATGAAAGAGGCGGTTCTTGTTCTTAAAGAAGCAGCGTCTGATTTTAAGGAGTTGCAGCGTAGAGTTCAAGAGTTTGAGAAAGTCAAAAAGTCAACTGATAATCCACCAATGACCATGAAGTCTGAGCAGTGTAGGCCGCATGCACTTTCATGGGAGGTTAGACTGCTTTTCTATTTAGGGGCTGTGTTATATCATCAATTAGCAATTTATACAAGTTATTTTATAATTGATATTAAATGGTAGTATTTTAACTTTAAATAGTTCAACAAGGTAAAAAGATGTTATTTTGTTAACATATTTCTGATAGTTCCATGAACTATCAGAATTTACAAAACACTCAATTAGGGTTCTTGTATTCATGTATTTTAAGTTCAAAAAAGCTGATTATATAAGAAAAAGGATAAAAAAATGCATATTTATGCCTCGTTACTCATTCTAACAGAAAAACGGTCGTTTGGAATATTTATTAGTAAGCACTTTATTTTATGCTAGTTATCTTATAATCAATTGGAAATTTTTTTGTCATATTTTAACACTAACTACTTTTACGTGATGAAAAATGTCATATTTGAACATTTTGTCTACTACTACCATGAATAATCCAAATAGCTTATTTATTTTTACTACAAAAATATCAAGATTCTTGAAATCGTGTGATTGCAGGTTCGACGCATGACTACTTCACCACACAGGGCCGAAATACTGTCATCATCTCTCGAGGCTTTCAAGAAAATTCAGCAAGAACGAGCAGCCATGAATAACAGTTCTAGAAAACCGAGGTTAACTGATTCATATGGTCATTCTAGAAGTGGCAATAGTGTAAATAAACACACATCAAGAACCGATAGAACCACAAATGGTACTCAAGAACCATCAACAGATTCAAAAAAACGAAGTGGAGTTGGAATTCTTCCTAAAGAAAACACAAGTAGGGGAAAAAGGAATCCGGACCTTGGAAAGAGTAAAGAAAATGAGAAGACAGGTTTGAGAAAAGATAATGCTAAATCCATGGATCGATCGAAAAAATCGACTTCTGGTTCGGAAAGAGAAAGGGAAAAAAGAAACAGTGTTACCGGGGTGTCTTATAAGTCAATGGATGCGTGGAAGCAAAATAGAAACTGGGAGGATATATTAACGTCACCATATTCTTCATCTTCTCGTTTTTCACATTCACCAGGTAACAAACAAACGTATCCAGTAAAATCTAGGGGTCTATTCGGGTCGGAATCGAACCAAAAACCGAAAGTTTGATTTTTGAGTTTTTGAAAACCGTTCGGTTTTGGTTTTTTTGTTTTTTCCTTTTGGGTTCGGTTTTACCATGTGGCCTTAAAATTTTTTGCCTGAAAAAAAGTTGGCCCGAAGTAATGAACTTTGCCCTAAATCTTTTTGTTAATTAATGATTAATTGATTATTATTATACATGTGGGCTAAAGTATTTGGGTTACATTTTTAAATTTTTATAAATACTTTAAAATTTAAAATAAAAAATGAAAATCCATGAGTTTGTTTTGGTTTTTTCAGTTTTTAATTACATGCAAAACAAAACGAATTGCTCGGTTTTTATGAAAACATAAAACCGAAACAAAAAGCAGTTTTTTTTTTTGTGTGTGTGTGTGTGTTTGGTTGTTATGGTTACGAATTGGGGATAGGGAGGCTGATCCCGCTAAGACCCCCGACTTCAAAAACTTCTTTTTTTCTTTTTAAGTGTATAATATAGTATTTCACATTCATCAGGTATGGGTAGAAAAAGCATGGAACGTGCACGTATTCTACACGATAAGTTAATGTCACCCGAAAAAAAGAAAAAGACATCGTTTGATTTAAAGAAAGAGGCGGAAGAAAAGCACGCACGCGCTATGAGAATTAGAAACGAGTTAGAGAACGAAAGATTACAAAAGCTACAAAAAAGCACCAAAAAACTCGACCGAGTCAACGAATGGCAAGCCGTACGTAGCACAAGACTGCGTGAAGGAATGCACGCTCGCCACCAACGTAGCGAGACCCGTCACGAAGCTTATTTAGCCCAAGTTGCTAGACGAGCCGGTGATGAAAGCATTAAAGTTAACGAAGTTCGTTTCATCACTTCATTAAACGAAGAAAACAAGAAACTTATGTTACAACAAAAGCATCAAGATTCAGAGCTGAGGCGAGCCGAAAAGCTAAAAGATATGAAATCCAAGCAAAAAGAAGATATGGCACGAGAAGAAGCGGTTTTGGAAAGAAAGAAGCTTGTTGAAGCCGAAAAAATGCAACGGCTTGCAGAAACACAGAGAAAAAAGGAAGAAGCTTTATTAAGACGAGAAGAGGAAAGAAAAGCATCGAGTGCGGCCCGTGAAGCAAAAGCTATGGACCAAATGAGGAGACGTGAGGTTTTAGCCAAAGCCCAACAAGAAGAGGCTGAACTTTTGGCTCAAAAGTTAGCCGAACGACTCAGAGAGAGTGAACAAAGAAGAAAGTTTTATTTGGAACAAATTAGGGAGCGGGCTTCAATGGATTTTAGGGATCAATCTTCGCCGTTATTAAGGAGGGCTTTGAAGAGTTCGAGTAGTGGTGAAGATGATCAACAAGCGGGTGGTGGCGCGGGTGTTGAAGGAACCATGGTTCCTAATTTGGCCTTACAACATTCTTTGAAAAGAAGGATTAAGAAGATTAGGCAAAGGCTTATGGCTTTGAAATATGACTTAGGTGAGCCGTTTATGGGCGGGGAGAGTGGGAGTATTGGATACAGGGCGGCTGTGGGGACCGCACGGGCGAAAATTGGGAGGTGGCTTCAAGAACTTCAAAGACACAGGCAGGCGAGAAAAGAAGGGGCCGCGAGTATCGGGCTTGTAACCGGTGATATAATTAAGGTATCTGTACCTGTTTTTTTTTATGAAAAATATGAAATTATATATAAATAATTATATAGAGGTTTATAAACATTTGTTACTAGTTTTTGGACCTTGTTAGTCAAAGTGACGCAGTTTATTATTTTTGTCGAAAATTATGTCTTTCTAACATTTTAATAACTTATGTACTAGTTTTTGGACGGAAAAGACCCTGAACTGCATGCATCTCGCCAAGCAGGCCTTCTTGATTTCATTGCATCGGCTCTACCAGCTTCGCACACATCCAAACCCGAAGCCTCCCAAGTAACCGTGTACTTCTTAAGACTCCTAAAGGCAATATTGTCATTACCTGCAAACCGAAGCTACTTCCTTGCAGAAAATCTCCTACCACCAATGATCCCGATGTTAGCAGCCGCCCTTGAAAACTTCATCAAAATCACCGCATCATCTTCCAACACTAGCGGTGGCAAAATCCTAATTGAAAACTCCGACACAATAACCGAAGTTCTAGACGGATCGTTGTGGACTGTGGCAGCCATAATTGGCCACTCGAGCTCTGATGAACGCCAAAACCAAATGCAAGACGGGCTAATCGAGCTCGTGATCGCGTATCAAGTTATTCATAGATTAAGAGATCTTTTTGCACTTTATGATAGGCCTCAAGTTGAAGGCTCGCCTTTCCCGTCTTCTATTCTTTTAAGCATCAACGTGTTGGTGATTTTGACTTCTAGATACCGGGTCAACACGTCGATTGATTGGGAATCTTATCCACTTGAATCAATGACAATAAAAGAATCTTCTTTACCAAGTTTAAATGGGAATTCTGAATTATCTCCTAAGTTGTTACAAGATGTGCCTGAGGATCGTCCGCTTGATGATTTGTGTAAAAAAGATGAGAGTGTTAATAAATCGCCACATAAGCTTGATGATGTGTGTAAAAAAGATGAGAATGTTAATAAATCACTACATAAGCAGCCTGTGGCGGATCTTCTTTCGGCAATATCTGAAACGGGATTGGTTTGCCTTCCGTCTTTGTTGACAGCTGTATTGTTGCAAGCTAATAATAGATTGTCATCTGAACAGGTAACTTCTTTTAACTTTTAAATATTAATAATTGACTAGAAATGTTATAAGTATAATAAATATTGTAAATTGTGTTTAGGGTTCTTATGTTCTTCCAAGTAATTTTGAGGAAGTGGCAACTGGAGTGCTGAAGGTTTTGAACAATTTAGCTTTGATTGATATTAACTTCATCCAGATGATGCTAGTAAGAACACATTTTTTGTTTATTTGTGTCTTAATATTTAATCTCTACTGTGAAACTGATGCATTTATCTAATGAACAGGCGAGACCCGACCTAAAAATGGAATTTTTTCATCTGATGAGTTATCTTTTGTCTCATTGTACCAGCAAGTGGGGAGCTGCTACTGATCAGGTGATGTTTAAATTCCTCTAATTTGAAATCTTTATATAAATCATAAGGGGGTGATGTTGTATTATTAAATATAAAAAAGTATGTAGATTGTTATGGTTATGTTTATTTTTGAAACTTTGAATTTGTTATGGTTGCCCGTTCAAAAAGCGGGTCGTGTTTGGGTTGACCTGTTTATTTAGGCGGGGTTGTGTTTAGGTTGACCTGTTTAACCCGTTTAGATAAACTCAACCTGCCAACCTGCTTGGTTAAATAGGTCAACCACTAACCCGTTTAAAAAACAACGTCGACTCATGATTGAGCTGACCTGTTTAACCCGTTTAGTTAAACAAGTTGACCCGCCAACCTGTTTAGCTAAATAGGTCAACCCGCTAACCCGTTTATGACCCGTTACTTTAACCCATATGTTTACAAATTACAACCCGCCAACCTGATTAGTACGTTTACAACTTGATTATTACCCATCAACCTGTTTGATACGTTTAGGTAAATGGCTTAAACGGGTCATGTTTGGATTACATGAATCTAAGTGTGTGCAAGTTAGAGTTGATGTTATTTACACGAATATAAATATGGGTCACCTGACACAATTGGCAACCCTAATTTTGGATATTTTGCATGAAAATCTAAATGTGCTCCTGTTAATTTTTCACGTTTCAGACGGGCTTACTTCTGTTTGAATCTTTATTACTTCTCGGATACTTTGCCATGTTCCATCCTGAGAACCAAGCCGTTCTTCGTTGGGGAAAGAGCCCCACTATTCTTCACAAGGTCACTTAATAATAACTTAATTTTCCATTAATATTATTTCAATAAAGACCCGAAATTTTAAAACATGACTTGGTTCCACAGGTATGCGATCTGCCATTCGTCTTCTTCAGTGACCCCGAGTTAACGCCTGTCTTGGCTGGAACCCTAATAGCCGCCTGCTTCGGGAGTGAACAAAACAAAGGAGTGGTCCAACAAGAGCTCAGCATCGAGATGCTCATTTCATTACTCAGATCCTGCAAAACTGGTTTACCAAAGTCCCAACCGGTTGAAGAACTCGCTGACTCATCTCAGCCGGGTCTCGATTCAAGAAAACTGCAGGGTGACGGTTCTCAAAGATCAAACCGTAAAACCTCACGTACTCAGTCGGGTAAAAGTGGTTCAGTTGGGAATCTTAATAGAAGTTTGAAGATTAGGAGTCAGAAAGATGCCGGGAAGCCTACTAGGGTTTGTGAACCGAGTTCAGAAAGTTGTTCTAATTTGATGCTACATTCAAGATTTCCTGCAAGCTTTATTGACAGGGCAGAATTGTTCTTTTCAACTGAATCACCAGTTTATATGTAAGTGAATCTGTTTTATAAAAAGTCTTGAGATTGAATATTTTAATTGACATAAGGTTTTGATTGATTGGTTATTGGTTTTTTTAGGTATTGAACGTTGTAGAATGAAATTATAACAAGGTGCCTTGATTGATTTTTTGAAACGGGTCAAAAGGAATAGTTTTTTAGTGTTGGTCAAACGGGCCGGGCTAGTTGGGATGACTCGGGACACTTGTCCTAAAAAAGTTAATTTTTGTAGAAATAGATAGTGTGTCAAATGTAATTACCATTTTATATCACTGCAATAATAATTTTAACTGAATAAGATGATTTAGGAGGTATAAATGCATTAAGACAGTTTGGACAATTTTTGATCCGTTCAGCTTGTTTGGTTTTCAGCTAATGTTTTATATTCACCGTCTTGACGCATTAGAGATAAGACATAACATGCACTGACCCCTTTTATGAGACTTGGACACTTATTGTTCAAAAAGATTTGAATTTTTTTAAAATTTATATATACATAAATCAAATATGATTATAAGATTTATATCATTACAATATCTTTTACTAAGTAATATGATTTAGGAGGTTTTATGCATTAACTCATTAAAGACACTTTGGACAATTTTCAACCCGTTCGGCTTGTTTGGTTAGCTAATTTTTATATTCACTGTTTTGACCCGTTAGTGATAAAGCATAACCTGAGTTGACCCGTTCTATTCAAATGGGTTGAAACTTACCTGCTTTTATCTCCAGTAAGTTCACAGCATAGCTAATGTCTGAAGATTGGTTTAAAAACAACAATTATCAAAATAAGAATCAGGACAACGATCATGTATATAAAGCCGATTTTCTTGATTTTAATCGGGCTTTAAAACTTTTTTTTCTGAGATCATTTCAAAAGCACCAACTAAAGCTAGCACTTTGCTTTTCCTAGTTTTTATAAGCCTGCTAGCAGTCTCTTCAATAACATTGTTCAAACGCACATCGATCTTATTTTCTACAGTTTCACAATGTTTTAAAGCAACACTAGCCGACTTACTCTCGGGGGTGTGTATCACAACATCATCAGAACTCAACCTCCTTAAACTTTTAGCATCTACTTGACCAGTTTTACTTTCTTCCAACACCCTTCCTTTCTCAAAGTTGACTTTTCTTTGACCGTTCTCAGACTGCGACCCAATAATCTTTCCTTGCTTAAATTTGACCTTTTGAGATGAAAGGTCTTCTTTTTCCTTTGCTAATTTTCGTACTCGACTCGGGTTTTCTGTTTTCTTGATGCTACCACTCTTTTGACTTTGACTTTGACTCGGGTTTTCTGTTTTCTTGATGCTATGACCTTGACTTTGACTTCCGGGGGTTTCATCTTTTTCTGACTTGGAGGCAATTTGTGATCCATTTTGCAAAGGTTTTTCTTCGTCAAGACTTTGACTTTTATTGCTTTTTTCTTGAACAGCTTCACCAACCGGGTCTATTGACTTTGACTTTTTTGACCCGTGGTCAATCCCGGGCTTTGTTGGACCTGACGGGGTCTTTAAAGTTTCCACCTTTTTGGAAGCCGGCCCATCTCCAGGCGCCTTAATGTTATTCTTGACCGGTTTAACGTCTTTTCTTGAATCGATCTTCTTGTCAAATCTTTTATTGCTTCTGGTTTGACCAAGTGCAGGTGAAACATGAACATCTCCTAAAATTTTAGTAGATAGGTTTACTTCACTGTATCTCCTGGTAAGTTTTGGAGGTGTGATGTAAAACGGATCATTTTCCGCAGTCTTTGACTTTGACTTAAAATCTTGACTTCTGGAGTCAATGGGTTGTGATTTGACTTGATGTCTAGGAATTGATGAAGTGTTGGCCTTGACATTTCTTGTTGGAGATCGGGAAATCGGTACAAACGGTTTCTTGGTTCCTTGTGGAGAATCAGGGTCGGCTTTGTTTGATCGTTTACGTGTGAATTTGGGTTTGGTCGGGGACTCAGACCCGGGTGATTGTGGTTTGCAGTTGTCGTGGCACGAAGGAAATAGGGCTTTGAGGTATCGGCTTAAAACGTCATCATAGTTTGTGACTTCAAGCATTAAGTTTCCAGTCGAGTGTCGTCTTGAGTGGTTGTTGGGCACTGTTTTTTCCATGCCAATGGAAACCAAAGGCTACATTACATGTACACTGTAAAAGAATTTGTTAAAATAGAATGAGCACAAATAATTATTTCAACTAAACAAGACAAGTAAATCAAATTTACAAATTAATATATTGCAATGTTAACAAGATATGAAGTTTGGAATAAATAAAATTTGAAGCATAAAGTAATAACTGAATCAATAATATAATTTGTATCAGAGATTCTGGTGTAAGATTTTCTTTTCGATTCCAATGTTTCGGTTTCTTGTTATGGTTTTCTTGTATTTGCGTAATGATTAAAATACTACCAAGTTTGTTGGTTTAACTGATTTGCGTAGACCCAACCGGACCGGTGACGTAACCTGATAACTCAACTATTCACAAATATGGGCCATGTTTATACAAAAGGGGTTTGCAATATGCCAACATTGATACAAATGCATGGTACACAACACAAACAAAATAATATGAGCAAAAGAAAGGTGACAATCATAATATCTATTAAAGGTAGAATTAGATAACAGAAATCAATATAATGTGAGTCATTCAAGAAACTCATGATTTGGATTGAAAACTGCAAAATGCAAAGAATTGAAGAGACAAAAGAACACAAAGACATTAGACATACATACCTTTTGTTTGTTGAAAACTATGAATAATTTGTGAAGGATGGAAGAATGGCAAGATTGCAAATTTAACCCAAAAAGTTGAGAGGTACAAGGTTCTGTTTTAGGAGAGAGGATGGATATATGTTTGAACTTCGAAATGAACAACATTGTGGTCTTGTCTCCCAAACCCAAACAATGCTAGATCTCCTCCACACATATTTTGCCCTTCTATTTTTGGAAATACCAACCGTTTTGTTTATAATTAGAATTTATTTTCGGTACCGGTACTGAGACCAAGTTTTTAAGAGAACCGAAATCGTTACTGGTACCGGTATCTACCGAATTTTTGTCTATGGTACCGAGCCCATCCCTAATAACGATACCAGTTAGAGCAATGGAAACACTCTGTGTAGAGGAGAAGTGGAGTAGGGACATACTTAAATTGACTTGGTGTAACATCCCGAAATTTCTAAGTAATATTTAATATATTATTTTGTCGGGTGAAATAAACGAGTTAGTGGAACGATAATAATAATAGCAAAATATGAAAACTTAGTAGGATAATTAGATGAGATTAGATAGGGACCAAAAGGAAATATGGGCCTTCGGCCCATGGGCTTAAGAGAGTATAAATACCCCTTAAACCCCAATCCTTTCCATTCCATCCATTTACTCATCCTAATCTCTACACACACCCAAAACACACACGACCCGAACCAAGATCCAAAGGCGAGGACTCGAGCTTGTTGGTGCTAGATCGTCGTGACGAACTAAAGCAACAAGACCAGCTCGTGTTCGTAGTTCGACTCATTTACGGTACGTTTATATCGAGAACTTGTTCGTTTAGGTTTGGATTAGTATAGAAATGATAGATCTGTGTTTGTATGGTAAAAACGAATCCAACAAAGCTAAACTTACTGAAAATGGTTATGATTTGATGGGTTAATCGATTGATAAAAGAACCCGTAACCTGTATGCCTAAATCGCACCCTTTAAACATCGATGTTAGGTCGATTTGATGGTTGGGGTTTGTAGGCGCTGGTCAGACGATTCCGTGGATACCTAAATCGAGTTATTTGGTTAAGAAACGAAGGATTTAAGAACGAACAGTAGCTGCAGCCGACAACTTCGCCTGCAAGCTAAGTTCGCCTGATGACAACTTCGCCTAAAGCTAAGTTCGCCTGATGACAACTTCGCCTAAAGCCAAGTTCGCCTAAGGTTTAACTTCGCCTAAAGTCAAGTTCGACTAGAAAATAGATTAAAAACGATAAGTAAAAGTAAGCTAATACTAGGCCGACAGATTAGATCAGGCGAGTATTGATATGTGTAACTTATACAGTCAGCCGAGCTCAGTTAAAGAAGGGATTTACAACTATCGGAGGAAGAAGCAGAGTTCAGGTGAGTTTCTAGCCCCATTCCTTGTTATGTTTTCGGGGCTGTGTGCATACTCGATGTGTTGTTAATACATTTATCCTAAGTGATAAGTGTATGCCATATGTGATATATGTGATGGATATGAATGATTGCTTGTCGGTACGCGAACGATCTTCGGATATTGCGCGTACTGTCAGGTTAAAAATAAAGGTACGAATATTATATATCGAAGATGTATGAATATTACAAATGAATACTTGTCGGGGCTGAACGATCTTCGGATATTGCACGTAACGACAAGGGGTATGGTTGTTAAATGAAGGATGTAAAGAACGCCTAGAGTGTTCTTATGCTATAATGTAATTATTGTATATGTGAAGTATGTGTATGCAGGTACACGAATGGTATGTGAGTTCTACGTTCGACATAGTAAGTTAGGATGGCAAATCCCTCTAGCTTCTGTCGGACATAGACTCGGCCGGTGATGGCGTAGTTAAGGACTGCGGGCCTTATACGTAATGTAGATGATAGATGTAAACGTAGATAGGGACGGTGGGCCTTATACGTGTTACAGATAATAGACGACAACGTAGTTAAGGACTGCGGACCTTATACGTATTATAGATAGGCATCAGCATAGGAAAGGACTGTGGACCTTATACGTGTTGTGGTAGCATAGGGGAGGACTGCGGACCTCGTACGTGCTATGAATTAGGTTGCAACATAGGGAAGGACTGTGGACCTTGTACGTGTTGTGGAAGTGGAATGGTATAGGGAAGGACCGCGGACCTTGCACGTACCATGAATGGTGAACATAGGTAAGGACTGCGGACCTTTTACGTGTTCACGACCTTGAGTACAGGTATAGACGGCGGACTATGAACATACTCTCGGTAGACTGAGGTTAGTGATTGTCGATATGTATGTATGTATGGTAGTAAGTATGTATGAAGAACAGAAGGGTAATTAGTTAAGTATGGATATGTATCTTCGGATATGTATGTATGTGTATGTATTGTATGGCGTCCGATTAACTAGAACTCACTCAGCGTAGCTGACTTTTAGTATGCACGCAGGTGATCAGACCAAAGAACTAGCATGAGGATGGCACATGGCATGGATTGAACGGCTGGCATCTTAAGATGGAAGAAAAGATGTTTTAAATATAATGATTTGTTTTATAATATCAAAGAAGAGATTGAATGTTTTGTAACGAATGCTTCAAGTAAACGTTTCCGCGAAAGTTTTAATGAACTCTGATTTGTAAGAACTGTGTTTATGAGTAAATCCGACGCTAAAGTAAGGCTACCGGGTTCGGGGCCTTACACTTGGGGACAAATTAGGCATGCTTTGCTAGTGTTGCAGAAGACATGGTTTATGATAAGAGTTCGTGAAGACATATGATTAAGGTTAATTATTTTAAAGAATGACAATCTTGTGTCTTTGTCTCAAGGGCTTAGATTCTTTTACATCTTAGGCAGACTTTGCATGTGATTTGTATGTGTTCTATGATGTTATATGTGTTTGTGGTTTACTATGTCACCCTGCCATCATTTGTTTTTTTTAATTGATGCATGTGCGTTTGCATGTTGCTTGGAGTTTTAAGTCTCATTGGAAGCTACTTCTTTATCCCCATAGATAGTGTGGTAAGGTTTGTATACATCACACATTTTTAGATTCTACTAATAGTATTTATTATTGTTATTTGTGGGATTTATTGGATAAAGTTGTATTCGGTACATGACAGTTAGTCTTGATTCGGAAAATAAAATTCAAAAAGATTCTCTGGAACTACTACAATTTCAATCCATTTATTTGTGAATAGGTGAACAACTTTCCAAGTAAACAAAATCGAAATGTCGAAGTCGGTTAAGTTTTGTCGGTTTATCTAGTTTCGGTTTGTTTAATCGATTTTTCGTCACCCTTAGGATTCTTAGAGGTGATTTGTGTACGGGTAAGGCAAAGAAGGTTAAAAAAATTAAAACACAATTTTGCTATTTTTAAAAGAGTAATATAGTCGGTGTATGAAAATAAAAAAAAAATTCCTAACGAAAGTTAAAAAAATTTGTTTCAAAATAAAAACTAAATTACTTATACATGCAACTATTAAAACTTACACATCAATTGAGTCAAGCCATATCACTATTTATCTAAAATTTATAAGATATGAAAACATAAAGTTAATTAAGACTTAAAGCTTAGTCTTATTATTAGCACTTTATTAAATAAGATTAGTGGAATTTGAAAGATCTTTATTTGTTGCTCCATATGTTTGTGTGTTATACGTCGGCCAGTAAAGTAAAGATGCTAATCCCGGCAGATATTGATCAAATATTATTAACTTATTATTATTTAATTTATCTCAAAATGAGCATATATTAATTTGTCCCTTAAACAAACGGCATTCAAATTCCATATAGCATCTTTGACGTTGGCTTAACAAAGTCAAAACCTGATTCATTCATATGGCTCGATGTGTGATTGTGGCCATCTCTTTATACCTTACTAGCTTTTATTCCTCTTATTACGGGGTTGCTTTATAGTATTCATTTATAACATGTATATATATTTTGTTGATTTTAATTTTATTTATTGTAAAGAAGTTAATAATATTTTTAGGACTTGATGATGGAAAAGTGTCACAAATACATGAGATGCTATAACCCGATTTAAAAAATATATAGATTTGGTGAGACCCATGAAACGCTTATTTTTTTTACTATAATTTTTTTTAATTATAAATAATATCCTTTAAAAAAACAAGATATTAATTTTTTGTATATTCATATTTCATAGGGTTTTCATGTCAAATATTTGGTGAAATTAATTTTTAATTTAGTGAGATGTTATAACTCGTTTAAGGCTATCTGGGTTTGGTGAGACTCATACCCGTAAATTCAGGTAAAATGCATAGGAAACCTCAATTTACAAATAAAGTAATATGGTGACCTAAGAGAATGTAAAGAACAACAGAGAGTTTTTAAAAGTTTCGTTTATATATATTATTGATAGATAATTAATTATTAATGCTTTCTGTTAGCTAGCATACAAAATTACAAACCGGTACTTTTACTCAAGGTCATGTTTTATGCTTCAGTTTTTATTATAAATATTTAAACCTAGTTGCATTAAAAAACCAACATTCTATATGTTACTTAATTTATTAATTGTCCTTTCTTCGCTTATAAACTTTGTTTTATTTCTATTATTATTTTATTTATTTTGCTTAAAAATATAGTTGGGTTTTTTAAACATAAATGAGTGTCTTGACCGATGCTTAGAAAACAGGTGAAGTGAATCAACTCCTCTAGAAACCATGATAACCGTCTTTTTTAAAACGTAATTAAACCGGACTGACCAATGCTTAATATAAAGAAGAGTTGTGTCGAAGCATGAAATGAATCTGACCTGATCCATGACGATGTTTCCACGGATTTTCGAGATGAACGAACCACGTCTTGATCTTCTTCTCCGGTTGCTTGAGACCTGCAATGGCTTTTCGGGGGCGTGGAGGTGACTGCTAAGAAATATCAAGGATCTCTTGTTTACAGACACAAAAAAGTGGTGGTGGCTCTTATTGAGCATGACCCCTTAATAAGGAGGTGGAGATCTCCTTATATAGAGAGCCTCATGGCCACCGTCATGGTACCCTAATGGGCCTAGCCCAGTTAGGGTTACCTCCACAAAACCCCCTCAGCCCAATAACATTGTATTAGTCCATATAATAAAATAAGCCAAACATAATAAATTTAGGGTCGTAAAACCGGGTTTAGTACCATACCCCTACAAGCCCCCCAAGTCCAGCGTTGCTCCTGGGCGCGCAAGCGTCTAGGTGGAGCGCTGGACTTTATGAGGTGTGTTAGGCCATGAGGCGGTTTTTTCCCTTTTCTTCGGCCTTGTCTTTATTGTCTTTGAGTTTTGGGAGGTTTTCTTCATGATGGTGACATGTTGTGGTCTTTATGATAATGATGGTGCCCTGGCGTGAATAAGATATAGCACGCATCATAACAATAGTGGCGCGAGGCCTGATAAAAGGTAGAGCGCGCATCTCGATAATAATGTAACATAACTTGCGCGCGAGGCAGCTTACGAGTTATGAGAATAATAAAGCCTACGCGCGAGGCGACTTACGGATCTATGAGAATAATAATGCCTGCGCGCGAGGCGACTTACGGATCTATAAGAATAATAAAAACTGCGCGCGAGGTGACTTACGAGCTATAAGAATAATAAAGCTTGCGCGCGAGGCGACTTACGAGCTATAAGAATAATAAAGCTTGCGCGTGAGGCGACTTACGAGCTATAAGAATAATGAAGCTTGCGCGTGAGGCGACTTACGAGCTATAAGAATAATGAAGCCTGCGCGCGAGGCGACTTACGAGCTATAAGAATAATAAAGCCTGCGCGTGAGGCGACTTACGAGCTATAAGAATAATGAAGCTTGCGCGCGAGGCGACTTATGAGCTATAAGAGTAATGAAGCTTGCGCGAGTTGCGGCTTACGAGCTATAATAATAATGATAATGACTGGCCCACAAGGGCCTCTTCTACGCAGGATGACTATCCCAGCTTGTCTTCAAAATAATAATGGAGGCACAAACGGCCATAGTAATAATGTTATGGGTGCTTGTGCGACTCGTAGCCGAACATTGGCGCGTGGCCATTTGGGATATTGTTAGGCTCCCGCCCTAAGATTCAGATGTCTTCCATCGCGATAATGCAGTGGTGGTATACCACGATAGTCCCCTAGTTCATTGCTGCTAAATGAGGTTGTCCTTATCCTGATTTGGGATTAGACTATTCTCATTTGCTGTGTCGCTTGCGCATAGGCTTTGGCTTTGTGTTATGCGCCAGGCGCAGATGTTGCATGCGCGTGCGCGTAGACTTTATGTCCCGCGCCACGCGCAGATGTTGCATGCGCGTGCGCGTAGACTTTGTGTCATGCGCAGATGTTTCATGCGCTTGCGCATAGGCTTTGGTTTTGTCATGCGCCACGCGCAGATGTCGCATGCGCATGCGCGTAGACTTTATGTCCCGCGCCACGCGCAGATGTTGCATGCGCGTGCGCGTAGACTTTGTGTCATGCGCCATGCGCAGATGTTGCGTGCACTGATGTGATATGTGTGAGCATGTGATGCGTAAGCACATGTAATATGCGTGAGCATATGTGATGCGTGAGCATATGTGGTGCATGAGCATGTGATATGCGACTGCGCTCAAGCATCATGGTGGTGCGCATGTTGAACGGAGCGGAGCCGCGTTAGGTCTTGTATTCGGCGCGAAGCCGTATGGGTTTATGAGGATTCCCAACCTTTAAGTTTGGCGTTTGGCCTGATGGGTTTATGAGGATTCCCAACCTTTAAGTTTGGCGCGTGCCTGATGGGTTTATGAGGATTCCCAACCTTTAAGTATGACGCGTAGCCATGTGGATATTATGAGGATTCCCAACCTTTAAGTATGGCGTGTAGCCATATGGGATATTATGAGGATTCCCAACCTTTAAGTATGGCGTGTAGCCATATGGGATATTATAAGGATTCCCGACCTTTAAGTATGGCGCGTAGCCATATGGGATATTATGAGGATTCCCAACCTTTAAGTTTGGCGCGTGGCCTGATGCGCGCATGCACGGCGATGGAGTGGTGACTCGCGAGCGCGCGTGCGTGGCGGAGGTCTCTTGCGCAAAACCCACATGGTGGTTTCCGCGGTGGTTTCCACGGGCGCTCACGCTTGTCGGCGGAATGGTGACCCGCTGGCGAGCATGCGTGGTGGCAGTCTTCTGCGCAAAACCCACATGGTGGAGGTCTTTTGCGCGAAACCCACATGGTGGTTCCCGCGGCGGCACATGCATGGCTGCGGAGTGAGAATCCGCGGGCGCGCGTACATGGCGGCGGAAGTCTGGTAATTTTTGGATCTGCAATTTAAGAGTTAGATCTGCAATTTTAAACCTAAAATCCAGGTCTGTAATCTAGATCTAGATCTGTAAATCAGATCTAGATAGATCTGAAGCTTGGAGCGGATTTAAAACTATCACAGATCCGGAGACTTGATCATTCGAATCATGCAGTTTCTTTTTGCGCAGATCTGGAAGCCTCCTTTAGATCTATGGATCTTTTTGAGCTTTAATAGAACAAGCCTTGAAGCCTTTTTCTGTAAACTTCCAGATCTGGGTTTTTCCTGGGAGAGATCTGACAGCCGAGAGGAAGATCGAAGGGTAGTTCGTTGCCGTCCCACGGATGGCGCCAATGTCGAAGCATGAAATGAATCTGACCTGATCCATGACGATGTTTCCACGGATTTTCGAGATGAACGAACCACGTCTTGATCTTCTTCTCCGGTTGCTTGAGACCTGCAATGGCTTTTCGGGGGCGTGGAGGTGACTGCTAAGAAATCTCAAGGATCTCTTGTTTACAGACACAAAAAAGTGGTGGTGGCTCTTATTGAGCATGACCCCTTAATAAGGAGGTGGAGATCTCCTTATATAGAGAGCCTCATGGCCACCGTCATGGTACCCTAATGGGCCTAGCCCAGTTAGGGTTACCTCCACAAAACCCCCTCAGCCCAATAACATTGTATTAGTCCATATAATAAAATAAGCCAAACATAATAAATTTAGGGTCGTAAAACCGGGTTTAGTACCATACCCCTACAAGTTGAATGTGTTAGCTGGTGTCCACTCCTCTAGAGATGAAGGGTTTGGATCCCGCGGTGAATTGTAAAGAAGAATTAAAGAGTAAATTGGATGGTGTGTGAATTACTCATATAAAGAAAGAAAAATAAAAATAAAAGGCTAAAAATCATTGCAACATGTGTTGCTTTCCTACACCGGACATTAATAGACATATTTCACCAGACACATGATATAAATTGATTTTGATTTGACTTATGGCATAAGGTGGTCCTCAAGTGGTTTTCATGAAGTTATATCCACTTTTGTGGTATGCACTAAAGTTGTTCAACTGTAGTAACTTTGTCTTTTGGTAGCAAACTAGGTTCATATCCGTGTGTTGCCGTGCGCAGGCTTAGAGTTTGGTGTTTTTGTTGAAACTTAGTGAAAACAAAATCGAAATAAAATGTGATAAACTTTAATTAAAAGCAATTAACAAAAATGTGAATAGCAGTATATTTTGAAGGATATCTTTTTTGGTGAAGCAATTCGTGATTAAATATGGAAGTCACAATGCTATGAAGGTCTTTCAACAATCAAATCTACTGGAAAAGGGAAAATCTTGAAAACTTTCTCATACCCACCTCAAAAAATTATATGTCCATAAACATTAACTGGAAATTAACTATATGAATAAAGGGTGAATAAACGTGGATCGACTCACTGGTAGACGATCTACTTTCCTCGGATGTGATTATGCTATTTCTCCGATGGTTCTCTTGGATCTGGATTCTTCCACCTACAAAATGAACAGCACCGTCAACTTACCCCTCAGAAAGGGACAGATGGGTCCTCTTTGGGGTAACCCTCCGGTGTGAGAATAAGTGTTTGTAGGAGAAGATAATGATATGAGAGTAAGGAAATCTGGAGAGTATTGCTTAATATAGCTGAATACTGTGTGATTGAGTGTGTTACTGGATGATCCTTTCTTGTGGAGTTGATGTGGTATTTATAGTGCTAGGGTTTCCACTGATTGGGCTCAGCCTTGTTGGCCTCCTCCAATTGCTTTGCGCCACGTGTCCTTGGGACACCTGGTGCTTTTTCATTGGTTATAATCACGTGGTAGCACATGGATTTTGCTGAGTTGTCCACCTTTCATTGGCAGCTGTCAACATCAGCATATTCTTATTCCTTAAAAAGATACCTTCTGGAAGGTTGTCTGACATGCACAATCAAGGTTGCCCTAATCCTGATTTGGATAAGGACGAGGTTGATTATGTGCATGTGTAATACGCGCCTATCCTGAGGATGCGCGAGGTCTTCTCTTTATTCTCACGCGCAGATGTTTCATGCGTAGATGTGATATGCACAAGCATGTGATATGCGCCACGCGCGGATGTGATATGCGTGAGCATATGTGATGCCTGAGCATGTGATATGCGTGAGCATATGTTATATGCGCCATGCGCGTAGGTTTTGGCTTTGTGCCTTCATAATGCGTGAGCATATGTTATATGCGCCATGCGCATAGGTTTTGGCTTTGTGCCTTCATAACGTCTTGATTTCAAGCCTCTTGTCTATATCTTGTGGGTTGACCCGCCTCGCTCGGTGTTGAGGCGGGTACATACCTCTTCAAGCCCCCCCAGTCTAATGTGTGTCTTGTCTCGCGCGAGTGAGGTAAGATAGATATTAGACTTAATAGTTTGCTCTTTTAGTAGTTTTTTGTCTTTCTCTTCTTATTACTCATCGGTGCGCGAAATTCTATCCTTTTGGTTGAAAACGAATCGTTCCTGTACGTGGTTGGTTGTTGCTGACATGCGTCAGTGATGGAGACGTGTCAGACCTTTCGTGTGCTCGAGGTGCTACAGTTGCCTTTCGTGTCCCCTCACATAGTGTCAGGGACACGTGTCGCGCTCGCGTTGGTCCGTTCCTGCGAGTGGTGGCGCGTGAACTCTGGCAGCACCTGTATAGTTTCTTTTCGTGTCCCCTCACACAGTGTCAGGGACACGTGTCGCGCTCGCATTGGCTTACACCTGCGAGTGGGGGCGCGTGAAGTCCGATCAGCACCACTTTTTCTCTCTCCTGGGCCTATAAAAGCCAGCCCCTTTGAGTTTTTTATCCTTCATCTTCTTGTTTATTCAGAGCTTTTTCCTTTCATTCAGATTGCCTTTGTTCTGCTTCCAGATATCTGTTCTTCAGAAGCATCCTTTGTCCGTTTTTTTTGTTGTATGTCTGATAGCTCAGACAACACAATCTCCCCCAACAATCGCCGTGTTAAATCGCTAGTAATGTCAACTTTGAAGAAGACCGGCAAGGGGAAGAAGGCTGCTGAGGCCTCATCGGAGGAGGTAGGGAGGACTAAGGCAGTGAAGAGGTGGGATGAGATCCCCTGCAAACTGAGGCAGGCCGATTTCGACAGCCTTATCGCCTCTCAGGGTTTTCTCCCTGAGTATGGCTGCATGCTGCCGGCGGCCGGGCAAACGGCGGCGGACCCGCCTACCGGCTATATATCCCTTTACTGCCATTTATTCACCCACTGCAACCTTCGTCTCCCGATGACAAGGTTTGTGGGTGCGGTGCTTAGGTTTTATGGGATTCATATATCCCAAGTCCATCCGTTTGGACTTGTGCGCATGACTCACTTTGAGTTCATGTGCAAATCTCAGCGCGAGGAGCCCACCCCTCGGCGCTTTCAGTTTTTTTACAAGCCCAAGATCCAAGATTCTTGGTTCTCCTTCATTCCTCGCAGTCAGAAGGTGAAGTGCTGCACTGTTTCCTTCAAGAGCCTTCATGACTGGTCTGAGAGATTTTTTTACATCAGGGCTGGTGTGATCCCATCCGTATGACCATGCGCGCGATCTCTTCTGCGCCTGCGGATGTGGGTGTCTTCAAGAACCCAACTGGCGCCTGGGTAAAAAAGTTAACTTCCGAACCATCCCCTGCCAAGAACATTTGCGAGGAGGCGCTGGTGGGGGTTGGTATGAGCAGGAGGTGGGCCGACAGCGCGACTGAGCCCGTTATCCAAGTTGACGGCTTGTGTAAGTTAATCTCATTGCTTTACTTCTGCGCGAATATAATTCGTTTTGCTGATATCATTTGACTTGTTTTGTGCAGTCACCAAGGAGTATGTCCACGCCGCCTATGATGAGCATATGGAGGGTGGCTCCGTCGCGCTGGGCGCTGGGGAGGTTGGCTTCCCCGATCGCTTTGATGACATGTTCATCCCTGTTGATCTGGGATTTCTCTTTGACAGCGATGCGCCTGGTAAGCCTTTGTACTTATGCTTATGCCTTTATAATACCAGATTTGGCTAATATTTCCGTTGCACGCATTGTAGATGCGCTCGAAAACTACGAGCTGGAGCTCGCGGAAGAGGATGAGGAAGAGGAGGCGCCCCAACTAAAGCGTAAAGCTAAGGGGAAAACTGGCGCAGGGGCCAGTAAGAAACATAAGAAAGATGATGCCCCTGTTGCTCAGGATCCTCCTACTCAGGCGAAGGGACATGAGAAAACCCAGGTGTTTACCACCAAGTTTTCCTTGTCTTCCCTGCCTCAAAAAGTGGGCAGACCTCCTGTCCACCTGAGGTATGGTGCCACTACCTCCTCCCTTCGCGCGGCGGAAAAGGGAAGCGGCGTTGCGCCTGCCGTTTCCTCTCCGACAGGTATACTTTGCTTATCCTTTATGGTTCTATGTGCGCGATTCTGATAGAATTACTAATGAACCCTTTCTCACTTAAATGTTTGTAGAGCCGGCGACCTTGGTGGACCAACCTCAAGCGCAACAAGGTGCCGAGCCTGCGCCGGAGGTCGCTTCGAAGTCCCCTGTTTTACCCTCAAAAAAGGGGAGAATGGACTTCATGGCGATGTTTGCCTCGCGAACGGAGTTGCGCCAAGGTATGTATTGCGCTTTTATTTTCTGACTTTTTTGTTTTAGATCAAGTCATGAACCATTTCTTTTTGTTGATTTTTTCATAGGAGTCATTGCTGGCGTACAAGCTACTGGCGGTACTCCTGGCGCCGGTGCCAGCGCCGCTGGTTCTGCTCCTGCTCCTGCAAGTGCTGAATCTCCCCTCATCGGGATTACTAAGGAGCGGGAGGCTGTTTTACGCGCCGACCTGGCGGCATCGAGACCTCCCTCACCTCCTCCTGCGCACAGCCCTCCTCGCGAGACTGATTTTGGTTCTAGGTCGCAGGAGAAAAGGCCTGTTTCCGAGGAGGATGAGGAGTTTGAAGTTGAAGACTCCGACGGCGGCCGCGCCAGCCCTGCAGCGCCACGAGGTTTCGCGGCGGAGCCTTCTCGTGGGGCTGGCGCTGACTTTTCTGCTTCATCCCCGCAGGTATAGGTTCGTTTTTGCTCCGCTGCGCGGACTTCCATCTTAGTGTTTTGATGACTTAAATAATTACTTTGTTTTTGCAGGAAGCCGATCACATTTACCGCCCAAGATGGAATATTACTGAGGACAGCTCATTTCAGTCCATGGGTGTGTGTGCGGACTTCTGGGCTCATTCTGTGCCTCCAGCTGAAAGGAGGTTTCAGGAGGGCCGCGCTCGCGATGACTTGCTCAACGATCATCTGTTTGCTAGGTCGGCTTTCTTTGCTGCCTCCCAAGAGCTTCGCTATGATTACGTAAAGGTACGTGATGCTCTTGCGGAAGCCAAGCAAGAGGCTAAAGTGTCTGCTTGGCATCTTTCTGATGCTCGAGAGAGAGCTGAGAAGCTCCAAGCAGAGCTCAGTGAGAACAGAGCAAGTGCTAACACCGCCTTCGTGAAGCGCGGTCATGAGCTACAGGCTGCGAGGGAGAAGCTACAGGCGGCCGAGGCGGACGCTGCCAAGTACGCGCGTAGAGTGCGCGACTTGGAGCTGGACGCGGAGGCGCGTGACCAAGCTCTTGTCCAGTCTATAACTGACAAATCATCACTGGAGAGTGAGGTTGCCCGCCTGAAGAAGGAGCTGGCGGCCGCGCAGGCCGAAAAAGATGAAGCCTTGGCGACGGCAGCGTCTAGCCAGGAAGCACTTGACCTTGCGTGAGCGGAAAAAGAAGAAGCCTTGGCGGCAGCAGCGTCTGACAAAGAGGAGCTGAAACAAACTAAGGAAACTGTTGAGTTGTTAAACTCTCAGATTCCTTCTCTTGAGACGTCTGTTGCTTCCCTCGCGCAGGATCGCCAATGGCTAGTCTCACAGGGTATGACTCGTTGCGCTTACGCGATGAAATACTCAGACGAGTTTCAGGCCCTTGTAATGGATTGCAACGCTGCGGCGCGCCTGGTGGGTCGAGC
The DNA here is from genome assembly GCF_021521415.1 of Bidens hawaiensis. NCBI lineage: Eukaryota > Viridiplantae > Streptophyta > Magnoliopsida > Asterales > Asteraceae > Bidens > Bidens hawaiensis. Next base: position 621,677 of record NW_027491060.1, read on the forward strand.
TGAAGGGTTCAAGGATGGCTATGAATATGGCATGCTGAAGAAGAACCCATCCGACTACCCTTATCAGAGCGACGTTGCCTGCGCGGACATGGCCCAGATGGGGGAGAAGTATATGAATGCTCCCATTCCCATCCTTGCGCAGGTATTTTAACCTTAATGAGATTACCTTGACTTATTTTCCAAGTCTTTTTGTACTCATATTTTTCCTTATGATTTGCAGATATCCGCGCTTGCTGACCAGCCCGATCTCGGCGCGCTAAAGAAATTACTTGACGAGTACGAAGGGGCTGGTGGCGGCGATGATTACGCGGGGAATGGTGCCCCTGCTAGCGGCTCTGGCGTGGCCAAAGGATCCGCTCCTGACACTATTGTGATAGAAGACTCCATTCAGGATGAACAACTTGACTATGGTCAGTTTGGAGATGATGAGGAGCGAGCTGCCCCAGATGCTGAGGGCGGTGATGAGGATGATGAAGAGGCTGAAGTCGACGTGGAGACCTGAGAAGCCCTTCATGTTTTTTATTTTTATTTGTAATTTGTATCTCATCATCTTGTAAACTTGTAAATTTCAATGCTTTGGAATGAAATTTTGTTTTTCCCTTCTTCGCATCTTGCGCATTCCCATTCATCTCTTTATATTGCATGTTTGCTTGTTGAATATAAGATATGCTTGCACGTTGGAATAAGAACAAGGTTGTAAGGAATTTATTATACTTAACCCTTGTCATATTGTAAGTGATTTTGCCATATCTTGATTATGTTGACACGTGTCTTGGCGTTTTCATTATTCCTCTTTTGCGCGACGTTATCGCGCATTTATGGAATTATGAGTTTTTTAGCCTTTACGTGTCAATATGTGTTACTCAGATATCCATTACAATTTCATGCGCGACCTCGACCTGAGACCTTAACAACTATGTTTTGGCATTTGCTTTGCCTTAGTTGTGCTTAGGTATTTTTATGGTCAGGCTGCGCAGCATGTAGGATGGATGTTGTGAGTGATTTGAGCTAAGGCTCACATTATTGGGCTAAGGCCCTGAGCTAAGGCTCACAATTTTGGGCTAAGGCCCTGACGTTTTAGAGTTAAGACTCGTTAACGCGTTTGCGCATGTATGTTTTACTTCGTTTTATTTTGTTTTGATGTCAATACAATGTTGTCATATTGCTCAAAATTAATAAAGGGAAGTGTGAAACATGTATGCAAAAGGTAATAGAATCCACATTAAGAGAAATATAGCGCGTATCATTATTCATAATGGCTTAAAAAGCCTTGATTACAAACTTGACATTTTTTACATGAAACATTTTCTAAGCTGTGCTGCGTTCCATGCGCGCGGGATCTTCTTTCCATTCAAATCTTTTAAGGCGTATGCGCCTTTTCCCAATTCTTCCAAGACTTGATAAGGTCCCTCCCAATTGGGGGACATTTTTCCCGGGGGTATCGCGCGGCTAGCTTCATTGTTTCGAAGGACAAAATCATTTTTCTTGAAGTGGCATTCTTTCACGCGCTGGTTGTAATATTTTTCCAGTTTTTTCTTGTATTTGGCTTCACTGATGATAGCCGCCTCTCTGCGCCCTTCAAGTAAGTTGAGATCCAACCTTCTTTCGCGCTCGTTATCAATCTTGCTCATCATGAGCACTCTATGGGATGGGCATCCAACTTCTGCTAGAATCATTGCCTCCGTTCCATAGGTTAGGCTGAACGGGGATTCGCCATTGCTGGTTTTGCTTAATGTCCTGTGTGCCCACAGTACATTAGGTAGCTCTTCGACCCAAGAATGGGATTCTCCCTCCAACCTTTTCTTCAGCCCATTTAACAAGCTTTGGTTCGCGCGTTCCACTTGTCCATTCCCCTGAGGGTGATAAACTGAAGTGAAAATTTGGTTGATGCGCAATTCCTTGAGCCATCTGGATATCTTCTTGTCAGTGAATTGCTTGCCATTATCGCTCACAATTTCCATCGGCAAGCCAAAACGGCATATGATGTGGCTCCAGATAAACTGCTTCATCCCTTCGGCTGTGATTTTTGCTAGTGGCTTGGCTTCAACCCATTTTGTGAAATAGTCTACTGCCACTACCAAAAATTTTACTCGCCCTTGCGCTTGCGGAAGGGGACCCACAATGTCGATTGCCCATTTGTGGAAAGGCCATGCGGATGTCACTGGAATCAAGTTGTTCTTTGGCGGCATGGTGTTTGGCGCATAGCTCTGACATGCTTTGCATTTTTGGATCTCTTTTAGAGCGTCCAAGTACATGCCTGGCCAATAGTAACCTGCGCTCATTGCCTTGGCAACCACCATGCGTGGGCCAGCATGTATTCCACAGATTCCTTCGTGTATCTCTCTGATCACATAGCTTGCTTCCTCAGCATCTAGGCATTTCATGAGCGGCCCAAGATAAGAGCGTCGATATAATGTGCCATCAAGCAGTTCATAGTTCTGCGATTTGTGCCTTATCTTCCTCGCCTGTGCGCGATTGTCCGGTACCTTTCCCTCCTTCAAGAATTCCATTATTGGAGTTATCCATGATGAAGGGGTTGTATGAGTTACAAGGACAGACTTCGCTACCACCGACGGGTTGCTCATTACTTCTACCCTGACATCTTTGCCAAAGTGGTCGAAGCTGGTTGATGCCATCTTGCTCAGCGCGCCAGCAGATTTGTTTTCACTGCGCGGAATATGAATGATTCTGAAGCAGTCAAACTGCTCGATGAGCTTTTTCGCCTGCTCTAGATATAGAGGCATGGTGTTCTCCTTGGCATCATAAAGGCCATTGACCTGTGCTGCTACCAAGCATGAATCAACATGGGCCTCTAGCTTTTTAACTCCGAATTTGTGCGCGATGCGCAGGCCAGCCAGCAGGGCTTCATACTCAGCCTCATTGTTGGTGCTCTTGAAGTCCAACCTGATGGCGTAAGTATATTCATGATTCTCTGGATCCACCAGTTTAAGGCCTGCGCCGGACCCCTCGTTGTTTGAAGCTCCGTCAGTGAACAATCTCTAAACATTTTCTTCATCATTGGCTCGCGGAGGGTCTACCTCGCGCTGAGCCTCTTCAATTTTTCCTTCTGGAATTTCCGCGATGAAATCAGCTAAGACTTGTCCTTTTATTGCTGGACGGGGCTTATAGGCGATCGTGTGTTCTCCTAATTCCAGCGCCCATTTTGTCAGCCTTCCCGAGAGCGCGGGGCGCCGCAAGACTTGCTGGATGTTGTAACCAGTCAGTACTTCAATGGGATGACCATTGAAATATCTATGAAGCTTGCGCGACGCGTGTGTTAGTGACAAAACTAACTTTTCCATGATGGTGTAGCGCGTCTCAGGATCTGTCAGCACCCGACTCACATAGTATATTGGCGTTTGGATTCCCTTGCGATCCACCAACAATACTGCGCCGATGGCGCGCTCTCCTGCTGATAGGTACAATGTCAAAGTTTCACCAGGAAGTGGAGCTGTGAGCGCGGGCAGATTTATCAAACATTCTTTAATCTCACTGAAAGCTTGCTCGGCCTCAGGAGTCCATTTGAACTGGCTTTTCTTTAAGCAGTTTCTCAATGTATTGACAAATGGGGTAGATTTGCTTGCATGGTTCGCTAGGAACCTGTTGATTGATACCAATCTACCATTCAGCTTCTGGACTTCTTTCATGGTGGATGGCGAAGGCATGTCAAGGATGGCCTCCACCTTCTCAGGATTCACCTTGAAACCATCCTTGGTGACCATTACACCTAGAAATTTTTCCTCTTGTACGCCGAAAGTGCATTTGCTCGGATTGAGCTTCATGTTAACTTCCTTTAGGCGCCCAAGGGTTTCCTCGATGTCTTTGAGCATTTGTTTTTCCTCCCTGCTTTTGATCACCAAATCATCCACATAGACTTCTAGGTTTCTTCCAATTTGCTCGCTGAAAACGGCATCCATAAGTCTTTGGTAGGTGGCGCCCGCATTCTTCAAACCAAAGGGCATTTTTGTGTAACAAAAAACACCCTTGTCGGTTCTGAAGGCGGTCTTGTCCTCATCTTGTGGTGCCATTTGAATCTGGTGATAGCCTTTGTAGGCATCCAGGAAACATTTTAGCTTGAATGGCGCCACGGAGTCCACCTTTGCGTCGATGTTTGGGAGGGGGTAACAATCTTTTGGGCACGCTTTGTTGAGGTCCTTGAAGTCAATGCACATCCTCCACGACCCGTTACTTTTCTTTACCATCACAGGATTGGCTACCCATGTCTGGTATCGTATCGGGCGGATGATGTTTGCGCGCAATAGATCCTCAACCTGCTCATTCATGGCCCTCGCCTTCTCATCCCCCATGACTCTCTTCTTTTGAGCAATTGGCTCTACAGACTTGAACGTGTTGAGAGAATGTTGCGCCAGGTCTAGCGGAACCCCAGTCATATCAGAGTGTTGCCACGCGAAGACCGACATATATGCTGTGAGCAATCTTTTCATTCTCAACCTCGTGTCGTCTGATATCGTAGCGCCAATTGTAATTGTCTGCTCCGGGAATTTTGGGTTGAGAATCCATTCCTCTGGCGCGTTGTCTGCCATCAGAAGTTTCATTCTCCCTTCCCGCGGAGTACTTGTCACTGCACACAAATGATCTCGGTATACAAAAGTTACACCTGTTGGTGTTGGGAACCCCAACGCGCCGTGCGCTGGCGACGGTATGGCGTTGAATTGGGCAATCGTTCCTCTACCCAAGATCATATTGTGGCATGAAGTGGTGGGCAAGACCAAGAAGTTGACAACTTCGGCTCGCTTGTGTTTGTCATCCCCCATAGTTAGCTCAAATTGTATTTGACCTAGGGGATGAATGATTTCATTTGAAACACCAGAGATTGGTGCATTCACAATTTCAAGCCTTGCTTGGTCTGCCGGATCCAGTTTCCTGAAACATTGCTCATACATGATGTCTGATTCGCTGCCAGTGTCCACCAGGACTTTTGACACTTCATAATGAGCAATGTGTGTAGTGATGACAAGAGGACTGCTGATAGAAGGGCCTCCCCTGATCCTTGGGAAGATTACTTGTTGCTCGCGCCAATCTCCGTGGATTTGCGCGCTTCTCTTTCTTGATATTTGCCCTTGCCTTCCTCCCTCGGCTACACAGATTCTTTTGTACTTTTTATTGGCAGAGGCTCCTTCTGGTTGCTCATTTTCTGGTCTTGAGTTTTTCACCAGGTGAGCCAGCTTGCCTGATTTCACATCTTTTTCAATTGCATCCTTCAAGTGGTGGCATGCATCAGTGTTGTGTCCTGTGGACTTGTGAAACTCACAGTACTTGCCACTGCTTGATGGTCCCTTGTAGTGTAGTGGCTTGGGGCTTTTGAACTGGACATTCTCAGTGCTCAACACTTGTGAAGGCGTTTTAGTGAGGGGAGTCCATATTCTTGGCAGAGGTCTGCTAGGATCTCTGCCGCCTTCCCTCTTATCACCTTCCCCGCGATTACGAATGTCTTTTTGGGGCTGAGGTGAGCTTGGTTGCACCTGTTTTTCTGCGGGAGAAAAACTGGTTGGTTGCAACCTGGACCATACAGTGTTCTGTTTTCCCCTTCTTTCATTGCTGCGCGGTGTCTCAGCTTGATTCCCTCTTTCTCTTGCCCTATCTTGGGCAATTTGTTTTTCATTTCTCGCGAAGACTCGCGATGCTTCCATTAGCTTAGCCCAAGTGGTGGGCATGCCATCTCTGCTTACGAGAGCTCGGCGGAGTTGATCACTGCGCGCGCCTTGTATAAAGGCCACGCGCAATAGTTGCTCAGTGATGCCTCCGATTGCCAGAGACTCCTGATTGAAACGAGTGATGTAGTCTTCAATCGTTTCATCATTCCTGCGCACGCAGTGCATGATGTCATCAGGGTCGCGCGTGTGTCTGCGCTGTTGTACGAAGTGAGCTTGGAACTTTTCCAATAGTTCTTCGAACCCATCGATTTGCCCAGTTGGCAAGCTTTCGAACCAGACACGCGCCGCGCCCGTGAGGCAGCGAGCAAACATGTGACACCATGTTGGCATCGTCCAGCTTTCTAGGTTTCCCGTGTTGTAAAAACCTTGTAAGAAATCGTCTGGATCTGTTGTGCCGTCATATTTGCCCAAACCACTTGGCATCTTGGTTTTGTGCTGAATGGGGGCCTTTGCGATGCGCTCAGTGAATTTTGAATGTTTCACTAAGATGGCTGGCCTGTACGGTGTGGTTACGTCCACTTGCCCTCTCACTGGTGGGCTGTACGGTGCGTGCAGATCCAGATCGGCTCTGGCTCCAGGCGCCATGTTCATTTGCGCGCGGGGCTGTGAGCCTCCTGCATGAGTATCTCGCGTCCTCCTGACGCTGTGCACTTCTTCATCACTAAACTCAGCGTGTTCAGTGTGAACAAAGTGACCCTCTTCCGGCGCGCGCCCCCTTCTTGTTCCATGAACAGTTTGCTTATCAAACGCTTGCCTTTGTGTTTTTTGTTTGACCAGCTCATTGTACTTGTCCATTAGACGCCGTTGCTCGTTTATGAGCCATTCTTTAGGGTCATTTGTTTCATCTTCTGGACCCATTGGTCCTTTTTGTTTCGCGCCGGCAAGATTTTGTAACGTGAGATCGTCTGGAGGAGTTTCGGTCTGGCCATGAGGAGTTGTGATGAAGGGACGGTTACTGGTGGTGCGCGTAGAATCACGCGGCACCCTCAGAAACTGCTGTCCCTCATTAACATCCTCACGTTCAATATCCTCCAGAACTTGATCAACGTTACGAACGCCAGAAACCATGGTGAGAATTTTTTTTATAGATCTGATGAGATCTTGTTGCCGTTGTAACAGGTGATGGCGCCAATGAAGAAACGTGGATCGACTCACTGGTAGACGATCTACTTTCCTCGGATGTGATTATGCTATTTCTCCGATGGTTCTCTTGGATCTGGATTCTTCCACCTACAAAATGAACAGCACCGTCAACTTACCCCTCAGAAAGGGACAGAGGGGTCCTCTTTGGGGTAACCCTCCGGTGTGAGAATAAGTGTTTGTAGGAGAAGATAATAATATGAGAGTAAGGAAATCTGGAGAGTATTGCTTAATATAGCTGAATACTGTGTGATTGAGTGTGTTACTGGATGATCCTTTCTTGTGGAGTTGATGTGGTATTTATAGTGCTAGGGTTTCCACTGATTGGGCTCAGCCTTGTTGGCCTCCTCCAATTGCTTTGCGCCACGTGTCCTTGGGACACCTGGTGCTTTTTCATTGGTTATAATCACGTGGTAGCACATGGATTTTGCTGAGTTGTCCACCTTTCATTGGCAGCTGTCAACATCAGCATATTCTTATTCCTTAAAAAGATACCTTCTGGAAGGTTGTCTGACGTGCACAATCAAGGTTGCCCTAATCCTGATTTGGATAAGGACGAGGTTGATTATGTGCATGTGTAATACGCGCCTATCCTGAGGATGCGCGAGGTCTTCTCTTTATTCTCACGCGCAGATGTTTCATGCGCAGATGTGATATGCACAAGCATGTGATATGCGCCACGCGCGGATGTGATATGCGTGAGCATATGTGATGCCTGAGCATGTGATATGCGTGAGCATATGTTATATGCGCCATGCGCGTAGGTTTTGGCTTTGTGCCTTCATAATGCGTGAGCATATGTTATATGCGCCATGCGCATAGGTTTTGGCTTTGTGCCTTCATAACGTCTTGATTTCAAGCCTCTTGTCTATATCTTGTGGGTTGACCCGCCTCGCTCGGTGTTGAGGCGGGTACATACCTCTTCAAAGGGTATATGATTGCATACTTTTGTGAGAGAGTACGAATTTCACAATTAATAGGTTTATATGTTTAATGAGCTAGTTGTTGTTACTGTAGGGGTGCAAACGAGCCGAGCCGAGCCCGAGCTCGACTAGGCTCGTTTAACTTAAACAGAGCTCGAGCTCGGCTCGTTTCAAGCTTTATTTTCAAAGCTTGAGCTCGGCTCGTGAATAGATTTTGAAGCTCGAGCTCGGCTCGGGCTTGGCTCGTTTACTGTCTATCAATTATTTTTTTATATAATTATAATTATTTTATATATTTTTTTCTATTATAATTTTATGTATAAAAGAATATATATTATTTAGTAATTTTTCTTTATTTTTCATACAATTATATTTATTAATTAATAATTATTAAATGTATATTTTAAAATATTTATATAAATGGCAGTCTCGTTTAGGCTCGCGAGCCGGCTCGATCTCAATAAGTAAAGCTAGGGCTCAGGCTCGTTTATTAAACGAGCTTATTTTTAGGCTCGAGTTTGGGCTCAGGCTCGATAAAGCTCGGCTCGATCAAGCTATTTAACAAGCCGATCTTGAGTAGCTCGTGAGTAACTCGACTCATTTGCACCCCTAGTTGATAGGATTGAAGAAGCTCTTTAGGTTTAGTTGTGAGTTTTCAGTTCGGGTGACAAGAAGGGCTATTGAGGATCAATTTGGTTAATTAATTATTAGACCCATTTTTTATTTTTTAGCCACCAAGTTAGATAGTTTTTTTTTCCTTTTTGAACGACTAATTTGGGTTACTCATGTGCTACTGACCCACCTGATTATCTTCATTCTCGAGTATTGAAGATCACCCTTTGGAGAATACCCACCAACCTTAATCCTATTGTATTTATATCCACCATTGTAATTGTAATATATGTCTGAGCTTTAATAAAATAACTTAGCTGCAGCCTCTGGATGTAAGTCTCCCATAAGGACCAAACCACGTTAAAATTTTGTGTCATTTATTATTATTTCTCTGTGTGTGTGTTTATCGTTTATGCATATGCTGTGTTTGTTTCTGCTTCCGCATTATCATTTAACATGTAGCAAATGAGATGCGATAGTCTCTTGTAATTCTTTAGGATCTTAAAACTTCGGTAACAACTAAGTTACTACGGATGGAGTTCTTGATACCAATGTAATTGCAACGGTTACGCCTCAATCACCATACTTTTTTCACAAAACAGTGTGACTTGTCATCCCCAGTCATTGTAATCGTTCAACCTTTTTATAAAGTGAGCATACAATTTAATTTCAAGTCAATTTCACAAAAATGAACTTATTGTTCTTTGATGGATTTCTAGCAAACTCAGAATACTTTAACCTAAAGATAAACCCATTACACGATTCAAAAGGTTATACTATCCATATCATACGAAATTTAAAACCTACAATATCATGAGTGAAATAATTTTTATATCATTATTAGTTTAGAAACATTTCTTATGTCAAACAGTTGATTTTTTTTAAAAAAACTTCGTATCTATTTATAATAATAATAATAATCATAATAATAATAGTAATGTTTTTGAAATATACATTATGCAGAGTTTATAAACTGCATAATTCATAATTTCAATATGTTTAAACTTGGTTTATAGTTTATATTTAATAATATTTGGATTTTAAATTTAAATGAGCAAAGAGCACACACTAATAAATTTGTTTGGGGGTCATCAAAACATTTGAGACACCAGAAGGGGTAAAATCTTAATTTTAAAAGTGTTTTCTAAGAAGAAGATCACTATTTCTAACGACGACCTTTTGAATAGATTGTCATTGTCATCGTCATCCACGATCTCGCCAAAGCTCAGTAAGAGATCTCTCTTAAGAGATAGTACTTGACAACGACGATTCTTAAGAGGTCGTCATTACCAATGATGATCCACCTCCCATTGTAAAACCTTATCAATATTTACTCTACTATGTCGCATACAAAAGATGGGTCCTTCTAACTATTTTTTTTTTCACGAACTGACGAGTCGATTTTGATCAGAGTGTTTTGAAAGCAAGTCTCTAGCAAAGCGTTTTTTAACAACCCCATTTTTGTCTAACGTATTTAATTTTATCTTTTACAAAATATGTCTTATTTCTAGGTAATCACTAAACAAGAAAATAGTAGGCAAAAGGTGGACACAAAGAAAACTTGATGACAAGTTAGTGGATGTCGTTAACGAAACGTGCCGTGAAGTATGCCAAGTAAATACACCCACTCCAAGCCACATATGGCCTTCGTTTCTACAACCAAAAGTAAAACATATAAAATAATCGGCTTTTACAAGGCAATTTCAAAGCAATTTCTGATAGAAAATATTGATATATGTTAGGACGGGTACACATATAAAGACTCTATTGAATATTGACACCGACTCTTAAGCCACAACATTATTAAAGCATTACGCTATTTGATATAGTTGTTAATTTAGGGTTGTCCAAATTTGGATATCCGAAAATTTGTATTAGAATACTAAAATAGATATAGGAAAATATGACTTTGTATAGATTTAAATATTAAACCTTTAATACAGTCCAACATCCCGACATTAGGAGTCGGGTGGTGATTTAAATTGACGAGTGACGCTATGAGATTGTGACAGTAATGATGACTAGTCAGTCAAACATGTAAATAAAATCTAACAGAGTATGAAGTTTTAGAGCATCTAAAATTTTAGATAATTCATGTTCAATATTTGAAGTTATTCATTTAAATGTTTGAATTTTGATCTTTTCACACCATTTTTACATAATTAAAAGGTTAAATGCACTCATCACAAAATAATAAAAGTGTCTTTGACTATTCTTTAAATTTAAATTAGTACCATGGAGAAAATGGAAAGAATTTTCCATAAAAACAGTCAAATGAATCCAAAAACATTTGTTTGACTATCAATAAATCCAAATATTTGTATGGTGGTGATTGTTTGATTGTGGTTTGCTTAAATGTTAACGAAGACGTTCTTCTCGAATCTAAATTGTAAACGGCGTTCTGTCGTCCCCTTAAAACATTAGACCGGGTCATAGTTATAAAACATCCCTTTAGTTTCCAACTACTTAATATAGAATACATTAATTATATTTTATAGGAGCAATGTCAATATACTTTCTGAAGAGGTAGGTCCCAGCAGAGCCCAGTTGGACCCGCAAGACTCACCTTGAAGAGAGACGTCTGAGCAGAAACCAACTGGATCCGCAGGACCCACCATGCTCAGAGACGTGACGTCCTTACACGCAGTACGCAAGCTGTTCCCGCAGGAAATGCCTCCCAATGGTGAAGTACTCTGCCTGTTCCCGCAGCTGCGGATACAAGCCATCAGGGAAGGCCACCCGCGCAGCAAGGCTACACGCACAAGGCACTTAGCTCTCAATAATTCAGTTGTCACCTGAAGGAATGAGCAAAGCCGGGATCAATCCCGCACAAAGGCGGGAGGGGGAATACTCCCGCCCAAATGAGCCAGTCCGTACGATACGGGAAGATCTTTTGTACTGTACCTGACGAGGTATGGGCAAAAGATCTGACCAAAGATACGACAGCTCATTGACAACAGTATGGCGAGCAGCATGCTCTTGTACTGTATGTCACTATTAGCCGTTGCCTACTCACCAACTCCTGTCATACCACGTGCATAGCCGGCAGTTGGTGGAAAAGGAATAGTACACAGCAGGCCTGGTCACTGTCAGCCGCTGCCTACCCACCAACTACCAGCATGGCACGTGCGTAGGCCACAGTTGGTAGAACAAGAATACTATTCAGCCGGCTACACCTTCTTGGAAACCTACCTTCGGCTATAAATACCCCAAATGGTATGATCATCTTATCTTATCATCATATACTATATCGTATTACATATTATACCTGATATCTGCTCTAGCAATCTCTTAATATACATTTATATTCAAGAGCAATCTAGTCTGATTCTCACGCCGGAGGGTGGTCACAAGGAGGAACCCCCCCCCTTCTCAGTGACGAGCTCACGGTGTCTGTTTTGCAGGTTATCAGAAGAACCATCTTTGCTGGGTCTAACCCCTCGTGGGAAACATCTATCTAACCCCCAGGTTATCCGTAATCTGCCCGGGGTCCGATTAGTGTTTCTTCATTGGCGCCATCCGTGCATAAAAGCTAGAACTTCATTTCTTTTCAGTTTTTTCAAACTTCTGGAAAGATGGTTAAATAAACTCCGGTAACCACAATCCCAGCTACTGGGGGGAATACCGGCGACTACACAGTTTTTACGAACACTACCCCGGTTACCCAAGCCGGGGCAAGTGCAGTAAATTTTACAAACACTACCCCAGTTACCCAAGCTGGGGCAAGTGCAGTAAATAATCGCTCACTGGGATTCACTGATACCCGGTTAGAGAGAGAACGAACGAGGCTCCCCCGCCAAACACTCGATGAAGTTAAAGCGTGGGCGGAGGCACGTCAAAAAGAATTCCAAGCCGAGTTGGATGAACGTTTACGTTCACTCCAACAGCCTGAGGAATTCGGAGAGTACCGGGACAATGATTCGGAGGAATCCGACACCGACGCAAACCCTCGCCATAGGGCGAAAGGGAAGCGTAAGGAAACGGACTCCCAACCGAGAAGGCATTTTGGAGAAACCTTCAAACCAAAAAACGCGGGTGGAAACCCACGTGACTTCTACAAAACATTCAGACCAACTGTGGCAAATGCGGGAACGTCCAAATTTGCAAGGGACATTGCGGAAGCAATCGCCCCGAAAAGTGCCAAACAGATGTCCAACATCGGCACTTACGATGGTATATCTGATCCAGACGATCATTTGAACAGGTTCATAGCGGGGGCAACCGTCAGTAGTTGGACGAAACCTACGTGGTGTTACATGTTCCAAATGACGCTTGTTGGGGCTGCTAGAGCGTGGTTCGATCGTCTACCGGTCCACCACATCTACTGTTGGGAAGACTTCCAGCAAAAGTTTAGCCAACACTTCAGCCAGCAAAGAAAGTATACCGAGGAGCAATGGACAATCCTCAAATGCATTCGAGAGGAAGATGAATCATTGCCAAACTTCATCACTCGCTTCAAATCAAAGAAGCTAAGTCTGGGTAATATTAGCGAAGATCTTGTTCGCGCTGCTTTCATCCAGGGCGCGAACGACCCAGAGCTCATCCGCACCTTAACGGGTAAAGAAGGCATGCCATCCACATGGGATGCCATCATGACAGCAGCTAAATGCTTTGCGGAAACGGAGAAGCAACTGGGTAGAGATCTCCCCCAGAGCACAAACCTCTACACCCAGAAAACAAGAGAAGACAACGTCCTTACCGCCCGACTAAACAAAAAGCGGAAGCTAGGCATTTGGCAGTCAAGGGTAAACTTTGACACCTCATCCGGCTTGCAACATCGGTTAGGCGGAAGGGATAACGTACAGTCAAACCAGAACTCCAGATGGACGCCACTCACCAAAAGCGTCACCGAGATATTCGCCACTGAGGAGCTCCCATGGCCAAAGGCTCCAATAATCCGACATCGTCACAATGCTGATCGGAGCAAATACTGTGACTTTCACAGGACAAAAGGCCACAACACTGAAGAATGCATAGACGTAAAGGACATGGTCGAAGCATTTGTCAGAGATGGGACGCTCGCGCACCTCGTGGCGCAATGAACGCTGAGCAGGCTGATGCGTGCAGAACCCCAGTTGGGGAAAACACGAATAAAATTGCAGCTTCAATGTTGGAGACTACATACTGCGCAAACAACGAGATCCCGAACCAGGTGCATATCTGCTCGATGGCACTCCCATCCCAACAACATGGAAGGGAGCTCAATTACACAGTTTGCATGTAGATCAATTCCAAATTTCTAAAGAAAAGGCCCAGAGCCACTTCTAATGGAAATGATTCTCCTTAGAACATCGACGCTGATGATTTTACATTTATACTTTTATGAACTTTCAACACTAATGCCGGTTTTCACCGCATACATAAGTGTGAAAGTCGTTGCGTGGGGAAGGCGGTAAAACCCGCATAAACCCAAAAAACGGCAAACCTTCACGCAGGTCAGTTAAGGGTAAAGTTCAGTCATCCCACTAAATGAAAGTGCCGGTCTATCCGCATGAATCATGATAGAGGAAACTGAACACTAACCTATTAACAACCGCGCGTCGAACGGTTAATTTATCCAACACTGATGCCGGTTTTCACCGCATAATTACGTGGAAAGTCGTTGCGTGGGGAAGGCGGCAAAACCCGCATAAACCCAAAAAACGGCAAACCTTCACGCAGGTCAGTCATAGGTAAACTTTGGCCATCCAACTAAATGAAAGTGCCGGTCCTAACCGCACAAATCATGAGAGGAAACCGAACCTATTGACAACCGCGCGTCGAACGGTTAACTTATTCAAAATAGTTTAGAAAATTTCTAACAGAAGGATGAGGAAAACCTCCACGCAGGTCAGATGTAGGTAAAGTTTAGCCATCCTACTAAGTGCAAGTGACGGTCCTACCCGCACAATCACGAAAGAGGAAGCAAAACTTCAACCTATTATCTACCACGTTCAAAGGTTAACTTATCATAAACACTTAGAAATTTCTAAAAAGATGAGGAAAACCTCCACGCAGGTCAGATATAGGTAAAGTTTAGCCATCCTACTAAGTGCAAGTGACGGTCCTACCCGCACAATCACGAAAGAGGAAGCAAAACTTCAACCTATTATCTACCACGTTCAAAGGTTAACTTATTCTAAACACTTGGAAAATTGCTAATTTAAACTAAAGTATGCAAGTCATATAACGTTTATAAAGCAAGGAATCCAGTGAAAATAGCGGTCTTACCCGCACAAAGATTTATATTTCATAATATTCATTACAAGAATGGCCGGGTAACTATCCGCCTACAAGAATATAAATCTATACAAGCTAAACCTATCCTAACAGTGGGAAGGGATCTTCAAGATCAAGCTTCAGGGCCACTTCCACTTGGACCAGCACCATCAGTAGAGCGTGGCGGTTCAAGGAAAGCTTTAAGGATAGCTAACCCATCATCAGCAGCGGCAACTTCGTTTACCTTCTCCACCACCGGATGCGGGAAGGCGGCATACTGATTCACTGCTTGGTCGTATACAGCTTCAGTATCCACATCAAATAAAGGGAAGTTGGAAGGCGGGATGCCTTTCTCAACGAACCCTAGACCAAGCAGGAAGCCGGCCTTTTCCCCATCCTCATGAGAAGCGTTGAGGGCTGCGCTCATAGCATCGTCATAAGACGTATCCGCGAAGACCCGATGCACAACCTACAAAAAAGAAAAAAAATACAAGTTTCAAAACCTTTTCTATTTACAAAGAAAAGCGTGAAGACATGAAGCTAAACATACCTGAGACAACGCTTCTCGAAGAAGCCATTCCTTGGCAACCAGAGCCTCCTGGAGGGCAGCTTGAGCTTCGTTACGGGCGCGTTCGGCTTCACTTTTGTTGAGGTTGGCAAGCAACACCTCTTTAGCCGCAGCCTCTTCGACACCCTTTAGCTTCCGCTCAGTGTGGTCAAGCACCCCCCTCTGGTCCAAGATCTCTTGGAGCTTTTTGGCGTCTTCCATCGCCAAGGCATCATGAGCCTGCTGGAGAGCCTCTAATTTGGCTTTAAGCTCCTCATTCTCCACGCGTAGAGGCTCAGCAACAGCTTCAGCCTTGGTGGCCCTCTCGGTTGCGTTCCGTGCAGTTTCCTTAGCCAGCCGAAGCTGTTCGTTAACAGCTTGGGCAGCCTTGGAACGGGCCTCGAGACGGGCCTGAACTTCAACCTCGAGGGCCTTGAAGGCCTTCTCCTTTTCCGCAGCCACTGCGGTAAGCCTTACGTTCTCCTCCCGGACAGCCCGCGCCCGAGCTACTTCTTGAATGCGAGCTGCTTTTAACTTGTTGTTTTCACGACAAAGCAGCTCGACGCGCGGCTGCATCCGGGCCAGGAGAACCCGAAGCTCATTGGTTAGCCTACCCTCCTGGTAGCTAGCAATGGCTTCCCCCAACGCACCACTGGGAGCTGCGTGACGAGCCCACTCCACGCACTCCACAGGTTTGCGAAGGGTTGTTCCTCGGCGGATGTTCCATCGTGGAACATACACTTCATTGGAATCCGACACTGCAAAAAACAAAAAGCAGTTAGGAAAAGATGATATATAAAAAAAAAAAAAAAAAAAAAGAGGCCAAAAGAACCCTACGCACCTGTAGGGTCAACAATAGGCCGATAGCCGCCAAACCCATCACCTGAACCCAAAGGAAATCCATCCAAGAGGTCAGGCAGATGGGAAGGAGGCAGAGGTTGGTGAGAAGCCCATAGCATACCTGAAGGATCGGCTGTAGCTGCTGACGTCGGAGGCATGGAGGCCGCCGCGGTAGAAACCAACGGAGGTGAACTCACCGGAGGTGAACTCACAACCGTGGTCGCCGCTGCGGAATGCGCAGAAAAAGTAACCGCCGGCTCAGTGAAAGATGCGGTAAAAATGGCACTGACAGCCGGCGGTGATGTCATCACAGCTGAAACAGTTGGCTCAACGGAGTGAGCAACTGAACCAGCGGAAGCAGGCGCAGGCGCGGCCGCCTGGGTCGTCGCCTCAGGTAGGCTGACCAAGCCTACCGTCATGGGTCCGGAGTTACTCCTCCCCGCTCCACCCTGGAATGCGTCAACATCCACGCCTGCACAAAGAAGATAAGTATTAATGATGGAAAGCTATGAAGTTAAAAATAAAGTTTGTACTTACGGGTTTTCTTGAGCCTAAAAGTGCGGACAGGCGGGGATGAACCCGATGGAGCCGGCCTCTTCACGCCGCTCACCGTTGTCATCCTGGGCTCTCCGGAGGTGACAGTCGTCGCAGCCTCCGGAGCAGTGGTCTTATCACCACCGGGGTTCCCCGCCACCTCCTCGCTCTCGGCCTCTGAATCAGACCGAGGCACCGGATCGGCAGTGGAGGCCACCTTCTCCTTCCCCTTCCCGCCGGCAGCCTTCTTCTTCCGCACCAACGGAGGACCATCTGCGGATTCCTCATCAGAACATAAGATTAGAGGAATTCCAGCAGAGGTTTCAGCATTGAGGGGTCGAGGGTTGAATAACGCCTTACCTGGCCGCCTGGCGCTCAGGATCTCGTGGCCTGACGGGTAGACCTCCACGAACCGATCCGCCGTCTGTTCAAGGATGGGCAACTTGTTCTCATCTAGAGCGCGAGTACCCATCCGAGCGGGACTGTCAGCCTCCCGCGGATACAGGAGCGACTGCAAGTCGTTCCCCTCTGAAATAAACAGGAAAGAAGTTAGAAGAGATTCTAAATCAACAAAAAGAAACAGAGCATACCGTAAGGAACAGAGTGTAACATCCTAAAATTTATAATGTTAAATAAAAGAAAGTTATGTTTAGTGATTTCACGTTTTAGTTATTTAATGTCGAGTAAGGAACGGGTCATGGGCTTAGATTACGTAAGATGGGTTAAATGAGAATGGGCCTTGGGTCCGTGGGCTTATAAATACCCATCCCAAGCCCAAGATATCATTTTATTTCCATCTTTCTCTTTTACACACTCAAAAACACACACATAACCGACCGAGATCCGAAGTCGAGACCCGAGATTTTGCTGGTAGATCTGAGTTGGAAAGGTAAGAACTAATCCCGCAAAGCTAATATTACTGAAAATGGTTAGGATTTGACGGGTTAATCGGACCCGAAACACAACTGCCCAAATCGGACCCCTAAAACGTCGATTTTAGGCCGATTTGATGGTTGGGATTTGTAGGCGCCGATCATACGATTCCGTGGGTACCAAAATCGAGTTATTTGGCTAAGAAACGAAGGAGTTATGGGCAAACAGATCTGCAGCGCGACAACTTCGCCTTCATCTGGGCAACTTCGCCTTCAAGCGATGAACTTCGCCTGCAAGCTAAGTTCGCCTGATGAACTTCGCCTGCAAGCCAAGTTCGCCTGATGATAAGTTCGCCTGAAGCCAAGTTCGCCTGATGCCAACTTCGCTGAAATGGTAACTTCGCCTAAGGTTTAACTTCGCCTAAAAGCCAAGTTCGCCTGAGGTTTAACTTCGCCTAAAAGCCAAGTTCGCCTGAGGTTTAACTTCGCCTAAAAGCCAAGTTCGCCTGAGGTTTAACTTCGCCTAAAAGCCAAGTTCGCCTGAGGTTTAACTTCGCCTAAAAGCCAAGTTCGCCTAAGGTTTAACTTCGCCTGAAGCCAAGTTCGCCTAAGGTTTAACTTCGCCTGAAGCCAAGTTCGCCTACGGTTTAACTTCGCCTAAAGTGAAGTTCGCTTAGAAAATAAATTAAAAACCTAATGGAAAATGTGTTAAGGCAGTTATCGAAAATAAAATTTTTCCAAGCTGACCTGGCAGCTTAACCCCAGCCAGGGGCTCTGCCCCTTGGACCCCGCTAGGGGCTGCCGCCCCTAGAACCCCGCTGCCAGGGGCGCTGCCCCCGGACCCCCGTTCGTTGTGGGTCATATATAGATAGAAATACAAAACGAGTAGTAGTAGTTAATTGATATGTGTAAATATTATACAGTTAGCCGGGCCCAGTTAAAGAAAGGAATTACGATCAACGGCGAGCGTAACAGGATCCAGGTGAGTTTCTAGCCCCATTCCTTGTTATGTTTTCGGGGCTGTGTGCATACTTGATGTGTTGTTAATACATTTATCCTAAGTGATAAGTGTATGCCATATGTGATATATGTGATATGTATGAATGATTGCTTGATGGTACGTGAACGATCTTCGGATATTGCACGTACTGTCAGGTTGTAACGTTATAAATATGGTAAGTATGATATGTATGAACGATTGCTTGATGGTACGTGAACGATCTTCGGATATTGCACGTACCGTCAGGTTGTAACGTTATAAATATGGCAAGTATGATATGTATGTTTATGTGTATGAACGTAATAAAGTTAATAAAAGAAGGAAATGACGGTTGTATGGTTGTATGGTTACGAAAAGGGTACCGAGCCCAAATAATACTCGAGGTATGATGTATGGTTGTATGGTAACGAAGAGGGAATCGAACCCTACTAATATTCGAAAACAAGGGACCAGACCCTAATAATATCTGTGATGTTAGGGACCAGACCCTAATAATATCTGTGATGTTAGGGACCAGACCCTAATAATATCTGTGATGTTAGGGACCAGACCCTAATAATATCTGTGATGTTAGGGACCAGACCCTCATAATATCTGTGATGTTAGGGACCAGACCCTTATAATATCTGTGATGTTAGGGACCAGACCCTTATAATATCTGTGAGGTTATAGGGCGAAAGGCTCTTTAAAACGTATGATTATGAATGTAAAGAAAGTATGTAAGTACGAATGAAGGTATGAGTACTTATGTGTGTATGAAAGAAAGTTATGAGGTTAAGTACGTATGTATGTAATAAGGTATTGTATGGTATTGTATGATTAACTAGAACTCACTCAGCGTAGCTGACTTTTAGTATGCACGCAGGTGAGTAGGTTGAGACAGCTGGCTTGAGTGGAGGACACATGGCAGAAGACTAAAGCCTGGCATCTGAAGATCTGATATGTTTTATAAGTTATGTTTTGATTTTGAAAGACAAGTGGAACGTTTTAAGACATGATTATGAATTGATATGTAATGTTTTATGAAAGTTTTATATTCCGCGTAAAGTTTTTTATTAACTCTGATATTTAGAACTGTGTTTATGAGTAAATCCAACACGAAAGTAGGGTTACCTGTGACGGGGCCTTACACAGAGTTCAAACCGTATTCGAGGACGATCGGGATCTTTTGCGCATCCGCATCCTTCCACACCCGGCTCATCCCGAGCATCACCATCCCGGACTCCGCAAACCGGTAAACCGGAGATTGGACTCGGGAAATCTTTGAAAACCATTCCGCCTCCTGGTAGTTGGAGGCGTGAAGGCTGGGGAGAGCTTGCCCATTCTTAAATTTCATGGCAAGGGGGATGGCGCGAGCGGAGATGTAGAAGAACTCCCGCTTCCACGAACGAAGACTGCGCTCGGTTGCGCAAATCTTCAAACCCTTGATCCGTGTTATCAGCGTATACCACCCCTGGATGCACCTCAAAGAGTAGAAGGTCATCAGGCGGTCGACGAAGGGCTCAATGCCCAGAATCCGGCACACCCACTCGAAGTGGCGAATCTTCGCGATCGCCATCGGGTGCACCTCGGTCAGGTGTACACCGTGCCTCTCTAGGACACGGTACACAAACTTTGTCAACGGGAACCTAAGATTCCCATAGACAAAGAATGCAGCATATACCCCGATCTTGCCTCTGGGGGCATCATACACCATCTGATGGGGTTCAGGAAACTCAGGCTCGAGAGACTCGAGCATGAACTTCCTGACGATGTACTGATATAGATCGACAGGCAGAGCACACTGGCACTCGCCAGCAGTACTCTTGTCATCGGCGTACACCCCAGCCTCCTGGGCTGTAGCTTCGAGATCGTGAGAAGACATCTTGCAGATGAAAGAAGAAAACGATTTCAAGAGAATGCTCGACTGAAAAGGTGAGTATTCGCCGGAAATCGTTTTGAAGATGAAGAGAAAAGTGAGTGTGGATTACAAAGAACCCTCTCCCCCTTTATATACTAATCGCAATTAATGCGATGAATTTAATACAGAAGAGAGAGAAATCGAAGGTGCAATGAAACTATGACACGTGGCAAAAAGCAAGCTGGCAACAGCTGTTGAAAGGACGCGTACCATTAATTTCGCGGCTACGCGCCCGAAAAATCGCGCCCACGCGCCTGAAAAAGCGTCTGAAATGACCAGGTACTGTCACGTCACCATAACTTCCTGCACGTCCTGACACAGTCAGAAGAAACCGTCGCACGACGTTTCAGAGGTTTGGACTGTTCTTATCCTTTCACCAACTCTTCGAATTTCAAAAAATTTCAAAAAGATTCAAAAGTAAGCGGGAAAATACCCCTTACCTTGGCAACCAAGTAACTGTAAGACATGTGCGGGTACAGTGTTAAGGCAAAACCCTTCACATACTTAGCACCTGCAGGGAATTGAAGCCAAGAATACCTCGGCAACCAAGTAACTATAAGACGGATGCGGGTACAGTGTTAAGGCAAAACCCTTCACATACCTAGCACCTGCAGGGAATTGACGCCAGGAATACCTTGGCAACCAAGTAACCATAAGACGGATGCGGGTACAGTGTTAAGGCAAAACCCTTCACATACCTAGCACCCGCAGGGAATGGACGCCAGGAATACCTTGGAAGTAAAGTAACCGTAAGACGAGCGCGGGTACAGTGTTAAGGCAAAACCCTTCACATACCTAGCGCTCCGCAGGGAATTGAAACCAAGGATCTTCTGGGCAATGCTTGCGGAAACGGAAATAACATCCCCGCATAGCGGGAATGTCGGGAACTACATTGTTTGAAGCTTCAAGATGGAATTGGTGGTTTTAACATAATTGATCACTATGTTCAAAACTACCAAAACCTCATGGAGAATCCACACAAGTGGGACTCAACACTCCTGACTTGCGAGTAGGTTACAGACCTACCCGCATCATACCCAAAGATCAAGCAGGAAAGTCGGGAATTTCTGCAAGTGACAAGGACTTCCGCGGGAAGAATCCCCATTGAAAACCTTAAAACTAAACCCTTTTCAAAACCCTTTGCTTAAGTCCAAAAGTTCACCTCACTTTATTAAACATTCATGAGAAGAACATTGAACTGGGGGGACTTGAAGAGGTAGGTCCTAGCAGAGCCCAGTTGGACCCGCAAGACTCACCTTGAAGAGAGACGTCTGCGCAGAAACCAACTGGATCCGCAGGACCCACCATGCTCAGAGACGTGACGTCCTTACGCGCAGTACGCAAGCTATTCCCGCAGGAAATGTCTTCCAATGGTGAAGTACTCTGCCTGTTCCCGCAGCTGCGGATACAAGCCATCAGGGAAGGCCACCCGCGCAGCAAGGCTACACGCACAAGGCACTTAGCTCTCAATAATTCAGTTGTCACCTGAAGGAATGAGCAAAGCCGGGATCAATCCCGCACAAAGGCGGGAGGGGGAATACTCCCGCCCAAATGAGCCAGTCCGTACGATACGGGAAGATCTTTTGTACTGTACCTGACGAGGTATGGGCAAAAGATCTGACCAAAGATACGACAGCTCATTGACAACAGTATGGCGAGCAGCATGCTCTTGTACTGTATGTCACTATTAGCCGCTGCCTACTCACCAACTCCTGTCATACCACGTGCATAGCCGGCAGTTGGTGGAAAAGGAATAGTACACAGCAGGCCTGGTCACTGTCAGCCGCTGCCTACCCACCAACTACCAGCATGGCACGTGCGTAGGCCACAGTTGGTAGAACAAGAATACTATTCAGCCGGCTACACCTTCTTGGAAACCTACCTTCGGCTATAAATACCCCAAATGGTATGATCATCTTATCTTATCATCATATACTATCTCGTATTACATATTATACCTGATATCTGCTCTAGCAATCTCTTAATATACATTTATATTCAAGAGCAATCTAGTCTGATTCTCACGCCGGAGGGTGGTCACAAGGAGGAACCCCCCCCCCCTTCTCAGTGACGAGCTCACGGTGTCTGTTTTGCAGGTTATCAGAAGAACCATCTTTGCCGGGTCTAACCCCTCGTGGGAAACATCTATCTAACCCCCAGGTTATCCGTAATCTGCCCGGGGTCCGATTAGTGTTTCTTCACTTTCCATATGTGTATGACTTTGTTATTACATGCTATAAATATAATAATTTTTAATGCTTTTTAATTATACATTTTTCTTAATTAAAAAAATGTCTTAAAATATTAAAGAAAATTTATCAAACTAAAAATTGGTGATGGGGTTGGCGGCGGCGGTAGTATTGAGATGGTAGTGTTAAAAAAGTAGAGTGAAAATAGAATGTAATGAAAAAAATATGAGGTATGGATAAATGGCTTTGATAAATTCAGTAGTGAGACGGTAGTGTCAAAAAAATAGAGTGAAAATAGAATGTAATGAAAAAAAATACGAGGTGTAGATAAATGGCTTTGATAAATTCAGATATATTGAAATTCCTTGCGTAACGAGCGTATTTATTCCATTGACCAACCAAACACAATCATTTTTCATTTCCTCAAAATGACCAATTCCATTCGATTGTTATTCGTACATACCAAACATTGTGTAAAGTTAAAATACAAAATACAAAAAAATGAGAAGCGTGAGAAGGAATCTAATCCATTGATCTTATATTTGGATGGTGGAGATTAATTTATAAATAAAAATTGATGAAAAGACATGAAGGTAATAACCCATTTATAATGACTATATCTCTCCACATGCAATGCAAATGTCAATTCCTCCATCATTTAAAGATGTCTAAATTTTTTCATGTGACATTTTTCTAGAAATTTTTTTTACTATAATAACAAACGTTTTTTTATATATTATTATGAATATCGTATTGTTATATAAAAATAAAAAAACAATAACAAACAGAAAGACACAATGACGAAAAAAGACATAATGGTAAACAAAAAGACATAATGTCGTATTTTTTTTTAATTTTTATATATTACAAAATCATACTCATATTAAAGATAAAAAAAACGTTTGTTATTATGGTGAATTTTATTAAAAAAAAATATTATATAAATAAGTTATAGACGTTTACAAATAATGGGATAGTTAACATGTGACTTGTATGTGGAGAGAAAATATATATACTATTACATTTATATCATTTTTCTTTTGATCCCCACTTGACACATGTCAATTAAGTATGTCTTTTCACACTTCTTATTTATTTATTTATTTTTTGCATTTGTCCAATAACTCAACCCACCAAACATTAGCTAAGTACTTTGCAAAAGATATCATACATCCACATTCTTTTTAGAGCATTTCCAATACGCTCCCCCCCCCCTCTCTCTCTCTCTCACACACACACTTTGAGCATCGAGCGAGATGTGACTGATACAAAGGCTTATGCTAATTTAAAACAATATACTCCATATTTATGTGTTGAGATCTTGCAAAGACCAACCGGTCCTAACTCCCAAATCGGTGTATGGTGCAAGCTACCACCAATACGACAGTTCGATTAAATACATTCTATATGCCCCAAGGCTATTGCGAACAACTCCTTTCCATGTAAGGGTGCTGCATTCAATATTTCTGAATACGACGAGCTCAAACGAGAGTTTTCAACAATAAATCAATCTCTTACATAAGACTAAGATATTCGAAGAAATCGTTCAAAAGGGTGAAGCATAGAAGGAAATTGATATAATTTTAATCTTCGTTCACACACCTAAGTGGCTAAGTTCAAATATAAATAAAACCCTTTTTCCATTGCATATACTATATACAGACAAACAAAGGTGTCCACAGATTAACAAAGCACCGTCCCACACACAATAAATACCGTAAATTTCTCACTTTTTTTCTTTGGAGTGGATTTATATGAGAACGAAAGCTCTAAAAGTTAGCCGGGCCCAGTTAAAGAAAGGAATTACGATCAACGGCGAGCGTAACAGGATCCAGGTGAGTTTCTAGCCCCATTCCTTGTTATGTTTTCGGGGCTGTGTGCATACTTGATGTGTTGTTAATACATTTATCCTAAGTGATAAGTGTATGCCATATGTGATATATGTGATATGTATGAATGATTGCTTGATGGTACGTGAACGATCTTCGGATATTGCACGTACTGTCAGGTTGTAACGTTATAAATATGGTAAGTATGATATGTATGAACGATTGCTTGATGGTACGTGAACGATCTTCGGATATTGCACGTACCGTCAGGTTGTAACGTTATAAATATGGCAAGTATGATATGTATGTTTATGTGTATGAACGTAATAAAGTTAATAAAAGAAGGAAATGACGGTTGTATGGTTGTATGGTTACGAAAAGGGTACCGAGCCCAAATAATACTCGAGGTATGATGTATGGTTGTATGGTAACGAAGAGGGAATCGAACCCTACTAATATTCGAAAACAAGGGACCAGACCCTAATAATATCTGTGATGTTAGGGACCAGACCCTAATAATATCTGTGATGTTAGGGACCAGACCCTAATAATATCTGTGATGTTAGGGACCAGACCCTAATAATATCTGTGATGTTAGGGACCAGACCCTCATAATATCTGTGATGTTAGGGACCAGACCCTTATAATATCTGTGATGTTAGGGACCAGACCCTTATAATATCTGTGAGGTTATAGGGCGAAAGGCTCTTTAAAACGTATGATTATGAATGTAAAGAAAGTATGTAAGTACGAATGAAGGTATGAGTACTTATGTGTGTATGAAAGAAAGTTATGAGGTTAAGTACGTATGTATGTAATAAGGTATTGTATGGTATTGTATGATTAACTAGAACTCACTCAGCGTAGCTGACTTTTAGTATGCACGCAGGTGAGTAGGTTGAGACAGCTGGCTTGAGTGGAGGACACATGGCAGAAGACTAAAGCCTGGCATCTGAAGATCTGATATGTTTTATAAGTTATGTTTTGATTTTGAAAGACAAGTGGAACGTTTTAAGACATGATTATGAATTGATATGTAATGTTTTATGAAAGTTTTATATTCCGCGTAAAGTTTTTTATTAACTCTGATATTTAGAACTGTGTTTATGAGTAAATCCAACACGAAAGTAGGGTTACCTGTGACGGGGCCTTACAAGTTGGTATCAGAGCAAAGTTCGAGAGATTTAAGCATCCTACATGCTTAGACTCGAACAGAGAATGGGATTTAAGTAAGAAAAGAAAGAAGATGCCAGTTCAAGAATGCCATGTGTCGCTCAAGCAAGATCAGTAAAGGTGAAAGGTATGATTAAATGATATACGTTAATGAGAAAGAAAAGATATGAGAATGGTACGGATAGGAATAATTGATTGTTTTGAATTGACTAACTACTTAAGTAGAACCAGCACAAATAGACTCATAAAAGGAAGTGTATAGGACGCGGAAAGTAACGTGATCAGCTAATCACAACTGGCCACTGTTATTACCTGTTAGCCTTACTATCCTTGTACTAGATAGTTCCTTGAGTGATGATGTTTGTGTTTTCCCCTTTAGAATACTAATGGCTGGAGCTGGAGAATTTGTTGAAACTGGGGGTCGCACTGGGCGTCGTGGCAGGCCTCGTCTTGTCCGGCAACCCTCGGTGGAAGAAGCTTCCCACACCGAAGATGAAGGAAGCGCGGCTGGAGGAGACCAGAACAACAACGAAGAAGTTCAACTTAGCCCCGCAGTTCAAGCAGCCATCGTTCAGGCTGTAGTTGCTGCTGTGAAGAACCTGAATCCCGAAGGATCTGCTGGAAGCCGTGAGCGAACTGCTGAAGGGGCGGGTGGTGATGGTAGAAAGGATGGGGAAGGTGAAAGAGGGGCCTCGAGTGGGGATAAGTCAGTGAAAGTCGATGATAGGAGAGGAGGACAAGGTGGGTGCAGCTATAAGTCCTTCAAAGGTTGTGACCCGCCTAAGCTGACTGGTTTAGGAGACGCAATCGCTACTCTCCAGTGGATAACCGCTATGGACAAGGTTATCCGCATTAGCGAATGCCGTCCCGACCAAGCTGTGGGTTATGCTACTCAGTCATTCGTAGATGAGGCTATGTATTGGTGGGAGAGTGTGGAGCAGAGGAAGACCCGTGAAGAGATCAAAGAGATGAGGTGGGAAGATTTGAAAGAGTTGGTAATGAAGAAGTTCTGTGCAGATGCCGAGGTTGAAAGAACGGAGATGAAGTTCCAGAATTTAAAAGCCGGTATGATGACGCATCGTGAGTATACCACGGAGTTCAACCGACTATCTAGGTTGGTGCCTGACATGGTTGACACTGAGGTCAAGAGAATCAAATGTTATGTGAGGGGGTTGCCACAAAAGGTCCGCATGTTAGTCAGGGCGATTCAACCTGCTACTTTTGATTCGGCTGTTGGACTCGCGGAAATGGTCTATGCTGACGTGGCCGCGGATGATAGGGTGGAAAGGGACGAAGAGAAAGAGAAGAAAGGGGTCACTCCTGCTAAACGACCCGGTACTCAGTTATGGAACTCCAAGGATAAGAAACAGAAAGTGTGGGAGAAGAGATCGTGTAAGACCTGCGGAAAGAGGCATGGTGGTGAATGCAAGTGGGGTAAAAGTTCTAATGTTTGTCTCAAATGTGGAAAGGCTCATGGTGGAGAATGCAGAATGGGGTCGAATGCCTGTTATAAGTGCGGGAAGGTAGGGCATTATGCCAATGAGTGCAGTGCGAAGCCAGCATGTTACAAATGTGGCAAGACAGGCCATATGTCAAGGGAGTGCACTGAAGGTGTAGCTGGAGGTAGTGGAAAGAAGGATGCCGATCAAGCTAGGCCCAGAACTAGAGCCTACATGCTGACCCAGGAACAAGCCAGGCAGATTCCGGATGTCGTCACAGGTACGTTTCTAGTGAACGATGTTTCCGCTTATGTATTATTTGATTCTGGTGCGAATAGAAGTTTTGTAGCTACGACGTTTAGTAAACTAGCTAAAATGAAAGGCTGCCGAGTGTCTGAAACTTTTGTAGTAGAAACCGCAAGTGACACTTCGGTGAAAATAACAAAAATGGTTAAGAATTGTAAGATAGAGTTAGAGGGACATGAGTTCCCTGTTACTTTGTATGTTATGGCCTTAGGAGGGTTCGATGTAGTCTTGGGTATGGATTGGTTGTCTGAGTTTGAGGCTCAGATAGTATGTAAAAGTAAGATGATAAGGTTAAAGTCATTGGATGGTAGTGCGGTGACGGTTTATGGTGATAAGGAGAGTTATGGACTTAATGTCATTTCGATGATAAAAGCCGAGGGTTTGTTAAGGCGAGGGTGCGGTGCCTACCTGGCGTATGTTGTCAACGCTACGGCCGAGATGAAAGAAATGAAAGATGTTCCTATTGTGCGCGACTACCCAGAAGTATTCCCTGAGGATCTTCCGGGGTTGCCACCGGAGCGAGAAATAGAATTTCAGATAGATTTAATACCAGGAGCCCAGCCCGTCGCGAAAGCGCCTTACCGTCTAGCACCGTCCGAGATGAAGGAATTAATGTCCCAACTGCAAGAACTCCTCGACAAGGGTTTTATCAGACCGAGTGTTTCTCCGTGGGGCGCACCGGTTTTGTTTGTGAAGAAAAAGGATGGAAGTATGAGAATGTGCATAGACTATCGTGAGTTGAATAAGCTTACGGTAAAGAATAGATACCCCTTGCCTAGGATTGACGATCTGTTTGACCAATTGCAAGGTTCGAGTTGGTTCTCACGAATAGATCTCAGATCAGGCTACCATCAGCTGAAGGTGAAAGAGGTAGACATCCCTAAAACAGCGTTCCGAACGCGGTATGGACACTACGAGTTCCTTGTAATGTCATTCGGTCTAACAAATGCTCCTGCAGCATTTATGGACATGATGAATAGGGTGTGTCGACCGATGTTGGATAAGTCGGTTATCGTCTTCATCGATGATATATTGATTTATTCAAAGAGTGAGTCTGACCATGCCGAGCATCTGAGAGAGGTATTGGAAGTTCTGAAGAAAGAAAGGTTGTACGCCAAGTTTTCGAAGTGCGCATTCTGGTTAAGAGAAGTGCAATTTTTAGGTCATGTGGTTAATCCGGAGGGGATTACCGTGGACCCAGCTAAGATTGAAGCGATAACGAATTGGAAGACTCCGCAGAATCCGACTGATATACGAAGTTTCCTAGGGTTAGCCGGCTACTATAGGAGATTCATCGAAGGTTTCTCCAAGATAGCCGCACCGCTGACCGGTATGACCCGAAAGACGATAGTATTCAATTGGGGAAAGTTTCAGGAGGAAGCCTTTGAAGAATTGAAGAAGAGACTCACGCAAGCTCCAATCCTTACTTTACCCGATGGTGATGAGGATTTTGTTGTTTGTGCTGATGCCTCGCATCAAGGGTTAGGTTGCGTGTTGATGCAACGAGGGAAGGTGATAGCCTACGCGTCTAGACAGTTGAAGGTCCATGAGAGTACTTATCCGACGCATGATTTGGAGTTAGCAGCTGTAGTGCATGCTCTTAAGATATGGAGGCATTATCTGTACGGCACTAAGTGTACTATCTATACCGATCATAAGAGTTTAAAGTACTTCTTCGAGCAGAAAGAATTGAACATGAGGCAGAGAAGATGGTTAGAATTGATAAAGGATTACGACTGTGAGATTAAGTATTACCCCGGTAAAGCTAACGTGGTCGCTGATGCGCTAAGTCGTAAGAATGAGGAAGTCCTTGCAACCGTGAAATCATACAAGTTGATCATGAACTCAAGTCTTTTTGAAGAAATCATCAAAGTGCAGTCAGAAGTGTTAGTAGACGAAGGGTTAGTAAAGAAAGAAAGGATTTATGGCCAGCAAGATGAGTTGATGGAAAACACTCATGGAGTTAAGACTAGGTTCGACCGTATGTGGATCCCACGCCATGGTGATCTTAGAAGTCGAATCTTAGATGAAGCTCATAAGTCAAGGTACTCAATCCATCCAGGAGCTACAAAGATGTACCAAGACTTGAAAAGAGATTACTGGTGGCCAGGAATGAAGAACGATGTAGTGGATTATGTTAGTAAGTGCTTAACTTGCTTACAAGTCAAAGCCGAGCACCAAAAGCCTTATGGGAAGATGCAACCGCTAGAGATACCTGAGTGGAAATGGGAACACATCACCATGGATTTCATAACTAAGCTACCTCGTACAGCTAAGCAACATGATACCATCTGGGTGATTGTGGACCGTTTGACCAAGAGTGCTCACTTTCTGCCCATACGAGAGGCCATCTCGTCAGAAACGTTAGCAAGCTTGTTCATCAAGGAAGTGATAACCAAGCATGGAGTACCGTTATCAATCGTGTCTGATAGGGATACACGGTTTACTTCGAGGTTCTGGAAGAAATTTCATGAAGCTATGGGGACGAGGTTGAACATCAGTACGGCGTATCATCCTCAAACCGATGGACAGTCTGAAAGGACGATCCAAACCCTTGAGGATATGCTACGTGCTTGCGTTTTAGATTTTGGTGGAAGTTGGGATGATCATCTGCATCTGGCAGAGTTCTCCTATA
The DNA here is from genome assembly GCF_021521415.1 of Bidens hawaiensis. Classification (NCBI taxonomy): domain Eukaryota; kingdom Viridiplantae; phylum Streptophyta; class Magnoliopsida; order Asterales; family Asteraceae; genus Bidens; species Bidens hawaiensis. The sequence continues at coordinate 651,489 of NW_027491060.1, forward strand.
ACAACAGTTACCATTCGAGTATTGGTATGCCACCGTTTGAGATGCTGTACGGTAGACGATGTAGAACCCCGGTGTGTTGGGGTGAGATCGGTCAGAAGGAAATGGGAAGTATAGAAGTGGTTCAAGAAACGTCTTCAAAGTTCGATCAGATCAAAGCAAGAATGAAAGCCGCTCAAGACAGACAAAAGTCTTATGCAGATAAGCGGCGACGACCAATTGAGTTTAACGTTGGCGACTATGTGATGCTTAAGGTCTCGCCTTGGAAAGGAATTATCCGTTTTAGAAAGAGAGGGAAGCTAAGTCCGAGGTACATTGGACCATTTAAAATTTTGTATCGTGTGGGGGAAGTAGCTTATAAGCTGGATTTACCCGATGAGTTAGAAGGAATTCATTCAACCTTCCATGTTTCTCATCTGAGGAAGTGTCTAGCTGATGACACGTCTCACGTGCCATTAATGGACATTGAGGTTGATGAACAATTGAACTACATCGAGCAACCGATAAAGATCGTTGATCGCAAGGAGAAGCAGCTTCGTCACAAAACTATACCTTTGGTAAAAGTAATATGGAAACACCGCAAGGGATCAGATGCTACTTGGGAAGCCGAGGATGAGATGCGCAAGTTTTACCCTAGTTTGTTTATATATAGTTAGGTTTCGGGGACGAAACCTCCTTAAGGGGGGAAGACTTGTAACATCCTAAAATTTATAATGTTAAATAAAAGAAAGTTATGTTTAGTGATTTCACGTTTTAGTTATTTAATGTCGAGTAAGGAACGGGTCATGGGCTTAGATTACGTAAGATGGGTTAAATGAGAATGGGCCTTGGGTCCGTGGGCTTATAAATACCCATCCCAAGCCCAAGATATCATTTTATTTCCATCTTTCTCTTTTACACACTCAAAAACACACACATAACCGACCGAGATCCGAAGTCGAGACCCGAGATTTTGCTGGTAGATCTGAGTTGGAAAGGTAAGAACTAATCCCGCAAAGCTAATATTACTGAAAATGGTTAGGATTTGACGGGTTAATCGGACCCGAAACACAACTGCCCAAATCGGACCCCTAAAACGTCGATTTTAGGCCGATTTGATGGTTGGGATTTGTAGGCGCCGATCATACGATTCCGTGGGTACCAAAATCGAGTTATTTGGCTAAGAAACGAAGGAGTTATGGGCAAACAGATCTGCAGCGCGACAACTTCGCCTTCATCTGGGCAACTTCGCCTTCAAGCGATGAACTTCGCCTGCAAGCTAAGTTCGCCTGATGAACTTCGCCTGCAAGCCAAGTTCGCCTGATGATAAGTTCGCCTGAAGCCAAGTTCGCCTGATGCCAACTTCGCTGAAATGGTAACTTCGCCTAAGGTTTAACTTCGCCTAAAAGCCAAGTTCGCCTGAGGTTTAACTTCGCCTAAAAGCCAAGTTCGCCTGAGGTTTAACTTCGCCTAAAAGCCAAGTTCGCCTGAGGTTTAACTTCGCCTAAAAGCCAAGTTCGCCTGAGGTTTAACTTCGCCTAAAAGCCAAGTTCGCCTAAGGTTTAACTTCGCCTGAAGCCAAGTTCGCCTAAGGTTTAACTTCGCCTGAAGCCAAGTTCGCCTACGGTTTAACTTCGCCTAAAGTGAAGTTCGCTTAGAAAATAAATTAAAAACCTAATGGAAAATGTGTTAAGGCAGTTATCGAAAATAAAATTTTTCCAAGCTGACCTGGCAGCTTAACCCCAGCCAGGGGCTCTGCCCCTTGGACCCCGCTAGGGGCTGCCGCCCCTAGAACCCCGCTGCCAGGGGCGCTGCCCCCGGACCCCCGTTCGTTGTGGGTCATATATAGATAGAAATACAAAACGAGTAGTAGTAGTTAATTGATATGTGTAAATATTATACAGTTAGCCGGGCCCAGTTAAAGAAAGGAATTACGATCAACGGCGAGCGTAACAGGATCCAGGTGAGTTTCTAGCCCCATTCCTTGTTATGTTTTCGGGGCTGTGTGCATACTTGATGTGTTGTTAATACATTTATCCTAAGTGATAAGTGTATGCCATATGTGATATATGTGATATGTATGAATGATTGCTTGATGGTACGTGAACGATCTTCGGATATTGCACGTACTGTCAGGTTGTAACGTTATAAATATGGTAAGTATGATATGTATGAACGATTGCTTGATGGTACGTGAACGATCTTCGGATATTGCACGTACCGTCAGGTTGTAACGTTATAAATATGGCAAGTATGATATGTATGTTTATGTGTATGAACGTAATAAAGTTAATAAAAGAAGGAAATGACGGTTGTATGGTTGTATGGTTACGAAAAGGGTACCGAGCCCAAATAATACTCGAGGTATGATGTATGGTTGTATGGTAACGAAGAGGGAATCGAACCCTACTAATATTCGAAAACAAGGGACCAGACCCTAATAATATCTGTGATGTTAGGGACCAGACCCTAATAATATCTGTGATGTTAGGGACCAGACCCTAATAATATCTGTGATGTTAGGGACCAGACCCTAATAATATCTGTGATGTTAGGGACCAGACCCTCATAATATCTGTGATGTTAGGGACCAGACCCTTATAATATCTGTGATGTTAGGGACCAGACCCTTATAATATCTGTGAGGTTATAGGGCGAAAGGCTCTTTAAAACGTATGATTATGAATGTAAAGAAAGTATGTAAGTACGAATGAAGGTATGAGTACTTATGTGTGTATGAAAGAAAGTTATGAGGTTAAGTACGTATGTATGTAATAAGGTATTGTATGGTATTGTATGATTAACTAGAACTCACTCAGCGTAGCTGACTTTTAGTATGCACGCAGGTGAGTAGGTTGAGACAGCTGGCTTGAGTGGAGGACACATGGCAGAAGACTAAAGCCTGGCATCTGAAGATCTGATATGTTTTATAAGTTATGTTTTGATTTTGAAAGACAAGTGGAACGTTTTAAGATATGATTATGAATTGATATGTAATGTTTTATGAAAGTTTTATATTCCGCGTAAAGTTTTTTATTAACTCTGATATTTAGAACTGTGTTTATGAGTAAATCCAACACGAAAGTAGGGTTACCTGTGACGGGGCCTTACACAGAGTTCAAACCGTATTCGAGGACGATCGGGATCTTTTGCGCATCCGCATCCTTCCACACCCGGCTCATCCCGAGCATCACCATCCCGGACTCCGCAAACCGGTAAACCGGAGATTGGACTCGGGAAATCTTTGAAAACCATTCCGCCTCCTGGTAGTTGGAGGCGTGAAGGCTGGGGAGAGCTTGCCCATTCTTAAATTTCATGGCAAGGGGGATGGCGCGAGCGGAGATGTAGAAGAACTCCCGCTTCCACGAACGAAGACTGCGCTCGGTTGCGCAAATCTTCAAACCCTTGATCCGTGTTATCAGCGTATACCACCCCTGGATGCACCTCAAAGAGTAGAAGGTCATCAGGCGGTCGACGAAGGGCTCAATGCCCAGAATCCGGCACACCCACTCGAAGTGGCGAATCTTCGCGATCGCCATCGGGTGCACCTCGGTCAGGTGTACACCGTGCCTCTCTAGGACACGGTACACAAACTTTGTCAACGGGAACCTAAGATTCCCATAGACAAAGAATGCAGCATATACCCCGATCTTGCCTCTGGGGGCATCATACACCATCTGATGGGGTTCAGGAAACTCAGGCTCGAGAGACTCGAGCATGAACTTCCTGACGATGTACTGATATAGATCGACAGGCAGAGCACACTGGCACTCGCCAGCAGTACTCTTGTCATCGGCGTACACCCCAGCCTCCTGGGCTGTAGCTTCGAGATCGTGAGAAGACATCTTGCAGATGAAAGAAGAAAACGATTTCAAGAGAATGCTCGACTGAAAAGGTGAGTATTCGCCGGAAATCGTTTTGAAGATGAAGAGAAAAGTGAGTGTGGATTACAAAGAACCCTCTCCCCCTTTATATACTAATCGCAATTAATGCGATGAATTTAATACAGAAGAGAGAGAAATCGAAGGTGCAATGAAACTATGACACGTGGCAAAAAGCAAGCTGGCAACAGCTGTTGAAAGGACGCGTACCATTAATTTCGCGGCTACGCGCCCGAAAAATCGCGCCCACGCGCCTGAAAAAGCGTCTGAAATGACCAGGTACTGTCACGTCACCATAACTTCCTGCACGTCCTGACACAGTCAGAAGAAACCGTCGCACGACGTTTCAGAGGTTTGGACTGTTCTTATCCTTTCACCAACTCTTCGAATTTCAAAAAATTTCAAAAAGATTCAAAAGTAAGCGGGAAAATACCCCTTACCTTGGCAACCAAGTAACTGTAAGACATGTGCGGGTACAGTGTTAAGGCAAAACCCTTCACATACTTAGCACCTGCAGGGAATTGAAGCCAAGAATACCTCGGCAACCAAGTAACTATAAGACGGATGCGGGTACAGTGTTAAGGCAAAACCCTTCACATACCTAGCACCTGCAGGGAATTGACGCCAGGAATACCTTGGCAACCAAGTAACCATAAGACGGATGCGGGTACAGTGTTAAGGCAAAACCCTTCACATACCTAGCACCCGCAGGGAATGGACGCCAGGAATACCTTGGAAGTAAAGTAACCGTAAGACGAGCGCGGGTACAGTGTTAAGGCAAAACCCTTCACATACCTAGCGCTCCGCAGGGAATTGAAACCAAGGATCTTCTGGGCAATGCTTGCGGAAACGGAAATAACATCCCCGCATAGCGGGAATGTCGGGAACTACATTGTTTGAAGCTTCAAGATGGAATTGGTGGTTTTAACATAATTGATCACTATGTTCAAAACTACCAAAACCTCATGGAGAATCCACACAAGTGGGACTCAACACTCCTGACTTGCGAGTAGGTTACAGACCTACCCGCATCATACCCAAAGATCAAGCAGGAAAGTCGGGAATTTCTGCAAGTGACAAGGACTTCCGCGGGAAGAATCCCCATTGAAAACCTTAAAACTAAACCCTTTTCAAAACCCTTTGCTTAAGTCCAAAAGTTCACCTCACTTTATTAAACATTCATGAGAAGAACATTGAACTGGGGGGACTTGAAGAGGTAGGTCCTAGCAGAGCCCAGTTGGACCCGCAAGACTCACCTTGAAGAGAGACGTCTGCGCAGAAACCAACTGGATCCGCAGGACCCACCATGCTCAGAGACGTGACGTCCTTACGCGCAGTACGCAAGCTATTCCCGCAGGAAATGTCTTCCAATGGTGAAGTACTCTGCCTGTTCCCGCAGCTGCGGATACAAGCCATCAGGGAAGGCCACCCGCGCAGCAAGGCTACACGCACAAGGCACTTAGCTCTCAATAATTCAGTTGTCACCTGAAGGAATGAGCAAAGCCGGGATCAATCCCGCACAAAGGCGGGAGGGGGAATACTCCCGCCCAAATGAGCCAGTCCGTACGATACGGGAAGATCTTTTGTACTGTACCTGACGAGGTATGGGCAAAAGATCTGACCAAAGATACGACAGCTCATTGACAACAGTATGGCGAGCAGCATGCTCTTGTACTGTATGTCACTATTAGCCGCTGCCTACTCACCAACTCCTGTCATACCACGTGCATAGCCGGCAGTTGGTGGAAAAGGAATAGTACACAGCAGGCCTGGTCACTGTCAGCCGCTGCCTACCCACCAACTACCAGCATGGCACGTGCGTAGGCCACAGTTGGTAGAACAAGAATACTATTCAGCCGGCTACACCTTCTTGGAAACCTACCTTCGGCTATAAATACCCCAAATGGTATGATCATCTTATCTTATCATCATATACTATCTCGTATTACATATTATACCTGATATCTGCTCTAGCAATCTCTTAATATACATTTATATTCAAGAGCAATCTAGTCTGATTCTCACGCCGGAGGGTGGTCACAAGGAGGAACCCCCCCCCCCTTCTCAGTGACGAGCTCACGGTGTCTGTTTTGCAGGTTATCAGAAGAACCATCTTTGCCGGGTCTAACCCCTCGTGGGAAACATCTATCTAACCCCCAGGTTATCCGTAATCTGCCCGGGGTCCGATTAGTGTTTCTTCACTTTCCATATGTGTATGACTTTGTTATTACATGCTATAAATATAATAATTTTTAATGCTTTTTAATTATACATTTTTCTTAATTAAAAAAATGTCTTAAAATATTAAAGAAAATTTATCAAACTAAAAATTGGTGATGGGGTTGGCGGCGGCGGTAGTATTGAGATGGTAGTGTTAAAAAAGTAGAGTGAAAATAGAATGTAATGAAAAAAATATGAGGTATGGATAAATGGCTTTGATAAATTCAGTAGTGAGACGGTAGTGTCAAAAAAATAGAGTGAAAATAGAATGTAATGAAAAAAAATACGAGGTGTAGATAAATGGCTTTGATAAATTCAGATATATTGAAATTCCTTGCGTAACGAGCGTATTTATTCCATTGACCAACCAAACACAATCATTTTTCATTTCCTCAAAATGACCAATTCCATTCGATTGTTATTCGTACATACCAAACATTGTGTAAAGTTAAAATACAAAATACAAAAAAATGAGAAGCGTGAGAAGGAATCTAATCCATTGATCTTATATTTGGATGGTGGAGATTAATTTATAAATAAAAATTGATGAAAAGACATGAAGGTAATAACCCATTTATAATGACTATATCTCTCCACATGCAATGCAAATGTCAATTCCTCCATCATTTAAAGATGTCTAAATTTTTTCATGTGACATTTTTCTAGAAATTTTTTTTACTATAATAACAAACGTTTTTTTATATATTATTATGAATATCGTATTGTTATATAAAAATAAAAAAACAATAACAAACAGAAAGACACAATGACGAAAAAAGACATAATGGTAAACAAAAAGACATAATGTCGTATTTTTTTTTAATTTTTATATATTACAAAATCATACTCATATTAAAGATAAAAAAAACGTTTGTTATTATGGTGAATTTTATTAAAAAAAAATATTATATAAATAAGTTATAGACGTTTACAAATAATGGGATAGTTAACATGTGACTTGTATGTGGAGAGAAAATATATATACTATTACATTTATATCATTTTTCTTTTGATCCCCACTTGACACATGTCAATTAAGTATGTCTTTTCACACTTCTTATTTATTTATTTATTTTTTGCATTTGTCCAATAACTCAACCCACCAAACATTAGCTAAGTACTTTGCAAAAGATATCATACATCCACATTCTTTTTAGAGCATTTCCAATACGCTCCCCCCCCCCCCTCTCTCTCTCTCTCACACACACACTTTGAGCATCGAGCGAGATGTGACTGATACAAAGGCTTATGCTAATTTAAAACAATATACTCCATATTTATGTGTTGAGATCTTGCAAAGACCAACCGGTCCTAACTCCCAAATCGGTGTATGGTGCAAGCTACCACCAATACGACAGTTCGATTAAATACATTCTATATGCCCCAAGGCTATTGCGAACAACTCCTTTCCATGTAAGGGTGCTGCATTCAATATTTCTGAATACGACGAGCTCAAACGAGAGTTTTCAACAATAAATCAATCTCTTACATAAGACTAAGATATTCGAAGAAATCGTTCAAAAGGGTGAAGCATAGAAGGAAATTGATATAATTTTAATCTTCGTTCACACACCTAAGTGGCTAAGTTCAAATATAAATAAAACCCTTTTTCCATTGCATATACTATATACAGACAAACAAAGGTGTCCACAGATTAACAAAGCACCGTCCCACACACAATAAATACCGTAAATTTCTCACTTTTTTTCTTTGGAGTGGATTTATATGAGAACGAAAGCTCTAAAAGTTAGCCGGGCCCAGTTAAAGAAAGGAATTACGATCAACGGCGAGCGTAACAGGATCCAGGTGAGTTTCTAGCCCCATTCCTTGTTATGTTTTCGGGGCTGTGTGCATACTTGATGTGTTGTTAATACATTTATCCTAAGTGATAAGTGTATGCCATATGTGATATATGTGATATGTATGAATGATTGCTTGATGGTACGTGAACGATCTTCGGATATTGCACGTACTGTCAGGTTGTAACGTTATAAATATGGTAAGTATGATATGTATGAACGATTGCTTGATGGTACGTGAACGATCTTCGGATATTGCACGTACCGTCAGGTTGTAACGTTATAAATATGGCAAGTATGATATGTATGTTTATGTGTATGAACGTAATAAAGTTAATAAAAGAAGGAAATGACGGTTGTATGGTTGTATGGTTACGAAAAGGGTACCGAGCCCAAATAATACTCGAGGTATGATGTATGGTTGTATGGTAACGAAGAGGGAATCGAACCCTACTAATATTCGAAAACAAGGGACCAGACCCTAATAATATCTGTGATGTTAGGGACCAGACCCTAATAATATCTGTGATGTTAGGGACCAGACCCTAATAATATCTGTGATGTTAGGGACCAGACCCTAATAATATCTGTGATGTTAGGGACCAGACCCTCATAATATCTGTGATGTTAGGGACCAGACCCTTATAATATCTGTGATGTTAGGGACCAGACCCTTATAATATCTGTGAGGTTATAGGGCGAAAGGCTCTTTAAAACGTATGATTATGAATGTAAAGAAAGTATGTAAGTACGAATGAAGGTATGAGTACTTATGTGTGTATGAAAGAAAGTTATGAGGTTAAGTACGTATGTATGTAATAAGGTATTGTATGGTATTGTATGATTAACTAGAACTCACTCAGCGTAGCTGACTTTTAGTATGCACGCAGGTGAGTAGGTTGAGACAGCTGGCTTGAGTGGAGGACACATGGCAGAAGACTAAAGCCTGGCATCTGAAGATCTGATATGTTTTATAAGTTATGTTTTGATTTTGAAAGACAAGTGGAACGTTTTAAGACATGATTATGAATTGATATGTAATGTTTTATGAAAGTTTTATATTCCGCGTAAAGTTTTTTATTAACTCTGATATTTAGAACTGTGTTTATGAGTAAATCCAACACGAAAGTAGGGTTACCTGTGACGGGGCCTTACAAGTTGGTATCAGAGCAAAGTTCGAGAGATTTAAGCATCCTACATGCTTAGACTCGAACAGAGAATGGGATTTAAGTAAGAAAAGAAAGAAGATGCCAGTTCAAGAATGCCATGTGTCGCTCAAGCAAGATCAGTAAAGGTGAAAGGTATGATTAAATGATATACGTTAATGAGAAAGAAAAGATATGAGAATGGTACGGATAGGAATAATTGATTGTTTTGAATTGACTAACTACTTAAGTAGAACCAGCACAAATAGACTCATAAAAGGAAGTGTATAGGACGCGGAAAGTAACGTGATCAGCTAATCACAACTGGCCACTGTTATTACCTGTTAGCCTTACTATCCTTGTACTAGATAGTTCCTTGAGTGATGATGTTTGTGTTTTCCCCTTTAGAATACTAATGGCTGGAGCTGGAGAATTTGTTGAAACTGGGGGTCGCACTGGGCGTCGTGGCAGGCCTCGTCTTGTCCGGCAACCCTCGGTGGAAGAAGCTTCCCACACCGAAGATGAAGGAAGCGCGGCTGGAGGAGACCAGAACAACAACGAAGAAGTTCAACTTAGCCCCGCAGTTCAAGCAGCCATCGTTCAGGCTGTAGTTGCTGCTGTGAAGAACCTGAATCCCGAAGGATCTGCTGGAAGCCGTGAGCGAACTGCTGAAGGGGCGGGTGGTGATGGTAGAAAGGATGGGGAAGGTGAAAGAGGGGCCTCGAGTGGGGATAAGTCAGTGAAAGTCGATGATAGGAGAGGAGGACAAGGTGGGTGCAGCTATAAGTCCTTCAAAGGTTGTGACCCGCCTAAGCTGACTGGTTTAGGAGACGCAATCGCTACTCTCCAGTGGATAACCGCTATGGACAAGGTTATCCGCATTAGCGAATGCCGTCCCGACCAAGCTGTGGGTTATGCTACTCAGTCATTCGTAGATGAGGCTATGTATTGGTGGGAGAGTGTGGAGCAGAGGAAGACCCGTGAAGAGATCAAAGAGATGAGGTGGGAAGATTTGAAAGAGTTGGTAATGAAGAAGTTCTGTGCAGATGCCGAGGTTGAAAGAACGGAGATGAAGTTCCAGAATTTAAAAGCCGGTATGATGACGCATCGTGAGTATACCACGGAGTTCAACCGACTATCTAGGTTGGTGCCTGACATGGTTGACACTAAGGTCAAGAGAATCAAATGTTATGTGAGGGGGTTGCCACAAAAGGTCCGCATGTTAGTCAGGGCGATTCAACCTGCTACTTTTGATTCGGCTGTTGGACTCGCGGAAATGGTCTATGCTGACGTGGCCGCGGATGATAGGGTGGAAAGGGACGAAGAGAAAGAGAAGAAAGGGGTCACTCCTGCTAAACGACCCGGTACTCAGTTATGGAACTCCAAGGATAAGAAACAGAAAGTGTGGGAGAAGAGATCGTGTAAGACCTGCGGAAAGAGGCATGGTGGTGAATGCAAGTGGGGTAAAAGTTCTAATGTTTGTCTCAAATGTGGAAAGGCTCATGGTGGAGAATGCAGAATGGGGTCGAATGCCTGTTATAAGTGCGGGAAGGTAGGGCATTATGCCAATGAGTGCAGTGCGAAGCCAGCATGTTACAAATGTGGCAAGACAGGCCATATGTCAAGGGAGTGCACTGAAGGTGTAGCTGGAGGTAGTGGAAAGAAGGATGCCGATCAAGCTAGGCCCAGAACTAGAGCCTACATGCTGACCCAGGAACAAGCCAGGCAGATTCCGGATGTCGTCACAGGTACGTTTCTAGTGAACGATGTTTCCGCTTATGTATTATTTGATTCTGGTGCGAATAGAAGTTTTGTAGCTACGACGTTTAGTAAACTAGCTAAAATGAAAGGCTGCCGAGTGTCTGAAACTTTTGTAGTAGAAACCGCAAGTGACACTTCGGTGAAAATAACAAAAATGGTTAAGAATTGTAAGATAGAGTTAGAGGGACATGAGTTCCCTGTTACTTTGTATGTTATGGCCTTAGGAGGGTTCGATGTAGTCTTGGGTATGGATTGGTTGTCTGAGTTTGAGGCTCAGATAGTATGTAAAAGTAAGATGATAAGGTTAAAGTCATTGGATGGTAGTGCGGTGACGGTTTATGGTGATAAGGAGAGTTATGGACTTAATGTCATTTCGATGATAAAAGCCGAGGGTTTGTTAAGGCGAGGGTGCGGTGCCTACCTGGCGTATGTTGTCAACGCTACGGCCGAGATGAAAGAAATGAAAGATGTTCCTATTGTGCGCGACTACCCAGAAGTATTCCCTGAGGATCTTCCGGGGTTGCCACCGGAGCGAGAAATAGAATTTCAGATAGATTTAATACCAGGAGCCCAGCCCGTCGCGAAAGCGCCTTACCGTCTAGCACCGTCCGAGATGAAGGAATTAATGTCCCAACTGCAAGAACTCCTCGACAAGGGTTTTATCAGACCGAGTGTTTCTCCGTGGGGCGCACCGGTTTTGTTTGTGAAGAAAAAGGATGGAAGTATGAGAATGTGCATAGACTATCGTGAGTTGAATAAGCTTACGGTAAAGAATAGATACCCCTTGCCTAGGATTGACGATCTGTTTGACCAATTGCAAGGTTCGAGTTGGTTCTCACGAATAGATCTCAGATCAGGCTACCATCAGCTGAAGGTGAAAGAGGTAGACATCCCTAAAACAGCGTTCCGAACGCAGTATGGACACTACGAGTTCCTTGTAATGTCATTCGGTCTAACAAATGCTCCTGCAGCATTTATGGACATGATGAATAGGGTGTGTCGACCGATGTTGGATAAGTCGGTTATCGTCTTCATCGATGATATATTGATTTATTCAAAGAGTGAGTCTGACCATGCCGAGCATCTGAGAGAGGTATTGGAAGTTCTGAAGAAAGAAAGGTTGTACGCCAAGTTTTCGAAGTGCGCATTCTGGTTAAGAGAAGTGCAATTTTTAGGTCATGTGGTTAATCCGGAGGGGATTACCGTGGACCCAGCTAAGATTGAAGCGATAACGAATTGGAAGACTCCGCAGAATCCGACTGATATACGAAGTTTCCTAGGGTTAGCCGGCTACTATAGGAGATTCATCGAAGGTTTCTCCAAGATAGCCGCACCGCTGACCGGTATGACCCGAAAGACGATAGTATTCAATTGGGGAAAGTTTCAGGAGGAAGCCTTTGAAGAATTGAAGAAGAGACTCACGCAAGCTCCAATCCTTACTTTACCCGATGGTGATGAGGATTTTGTTGTTTGTGCTGATGCCTCGCATCAAGGGTTAGGTTGCGTGTTGATGCAACGAGGGAAGGTGATAGCCTACGCGTCTAGACAGTTGAAGGTCCATGAGAGTACTTATCCGACGCATGATTTGGAGTTAGCAGCTGTAGTGCATGCTCTTAAGATATGGAGGCATTATCTGTACGGCACTAAGTGTACTATCTATACCGATCATAAGAGTTTAAAGTACTTCTTCGAGCAGAAAGAATTGAACATGAGGCAGAGAAGATGGTTAGAATTGATAAAGGATTACGACTGTGAGATTAAGTATTACCCCGGTAAAGCTAACGTGGTCGCTGATGCGCTAAGTCGTAAGAATGAGGAAGTCCTTGCAACCGTGAAATCATACAAGTTGATCATGAACTCAAGTCTTTTTGAAGAAATCATCAAAGTGCAGTCAGAAGTGTTAGTAGACGAAGGGTTAGTAAAGAAAGAAAGGATTTATGGCCAGCAAGATGAGTTGATGGAAAACACTCATGGAGTTAAGACTAGGTTCGACCGTATGTGGATCCCACGCCATGGTGATCTTAGAAGTCGAATCTTAGATGAAGCTCATAAGTCAAGGTACTCAATCCATCCAGGAGCTACAAAGATGTACCAAGACTTGAAAAGAGATTACTGGTGGCCAGGAATGAAGAACGATGTAGTGGATTATGTTAGTAAGTGCTTAACTTGCTTACAAGTCAAAGCCGAGCACCAAAAGCCTTATGGGAAGATGCAACCGCTAGAGATACCTGAGTGGAAATGGGAACACATCACCATGGATTTCATAACTAAGCTACCTCGTACAGCTAAGCAACATGATACCATCTGGGTGATTGTGGACCGTTTGACCAAGAGTGCTCACTTTCTGCCCATACGAGAGGCCATCTCGTCAGAAACGTTAGCAAGCTTGTTCATCAAGGAAGTGATAACCAAGCATGGAGTACCGTTATCAATCGTGTCTGATAGGGATACACGGTTTACTTCGAGGTTCTGGAAGAAATTTCATGAAGCTATGGGGACGAGGTTGAACATCAGTACGGCGTATCATCCTCAAACCGATGGACAGTCTGAAAGGACGATCCAAACCCTTGAGGATATGCTACGTGCTTGCGTTTTAGATTTTGGTGGAAGTTGGGATGATCATCTGCATCTGGCAGAGTTCTCCTATAACAACAGTTACCATTCGAGTATTGGTATGCCACCGTTTGAGATGCTGTACGGTAGACGATGTAGAACCCCGGTGTGTTGGGGTGAGATCGGTCAGAAGGAAATGGGAAGTATAGAAGTGGTTCAAGAAACGTCTTCAAAGTTCGATCAGATCAAAGCAAGAATGAAAGCCGCTCAAGACAGACAAAAGTCTTATGCAGATAAGCGGCGACGACCAATTGAGTTTAACGTTGGCGACTATGTGATGCTTAAGGTCTCGCCTTGGAAAGGAATTATCCGTTTTAGAAAGAGAGGGAAGCTAAGTCCGAGGTACATTGGACCATTTAAAATTTTGTATCGTGTGGGGGAAGTAGCTTATAAGCTGGATTTACCCGATGAGTTAGAAGGAATTCATTCAACCTTCCATGTTTCTCATCTGAGGAAGTGTCTAGCTGATGACACGTCTCACGTGCCATTAATGGACATTGAGGTTGATGAACAATTGAACTACATCGAGCAACCGATAAAGATCGTTGATCGCAAGGAGAAGCAGCTTCGTCACAAAACTATACCTTTGGTAAAAGTAATATGGAAACACCGCAAGGGATCAGATGCTACTTGGGAAGCCGAGGATGAGATGCGCAAGTTTTACCCTAGTTTGTTTATATATAGTTAGGTTTCGGGGACGAAACCTCCTTAAGGGGGGAAGACTTGTAACATCCTAAAATTTATAATGTTAAATAAAAGAAAGTTATGTTTAGTGATTTCACGTTTTAGTTATTTAATGTCGAGTAAGGAACGGGTCATGGGCTTAGATTACGTAAGATGGGTTAAATGAGAATGGGCCTTGGGTCCGTGGGCTTATAAATACCCATCCCAAGCCCAAGATATCATTTTATTTCCATCTTTCTCTTTTACACACTCAAAAACACACACATAACCGACCGAGATCCGAAGTCGAGACCCGAGATTTTGCTGGTAGATCTGAGTTGGAAAGGTAAGAACTAATCCCGCAAAGCTAATATTACTGAAAATGGTTAGGATTTGACGGGTTAATCGGACCCGAAACACAACTGCCCAAATCGGACCCCTAAAACGTCGATTTTAGGCCGATTTGATGGTTGGGATTTGTAGGCGCCGATCATACGATTCCGTGGGTACCAAAATCGAGTTATTTGGCTAAGAAACGAAGGAGTTATGGGCAAACAGATCTGCAGCGCGACAACTTCGCCTTCATCTGGGCAACTTCGCCTTCAAGCGATGAACTTCGCCTGCAAGCTAAGTTCGCCTGATGAACTTCGCCTGCAAGCCAAGTTCGCCTGATGATAAGTTCGCCTGAAGCCAAGTTCGCCTGATGCCAACTTCGCTGAAATGGTAACTTCGCCTAAGGTTTAACTTCGCCTAAAAGCCAAGTTCGCCTGAGGTTTAACTTCGCCTAAAAGCCAAGTTCGCCTGAGGTTTAACTTCGCCTAAAAGCCAAGTTCGCCTGAGGTTTAACTTCGCCTAAAAGCCAAGTTCGCCTGAGGTTTAACTTCGCCTAAAAGCCAAGTTCGCCTAAGGTTTAACTTCGCCTGAAGCCAAGTTCGCCTAAGGTTTAACTTCGCCTGAAGCCAAGTTCGCCTACGGTTTAACTTCGCCTAAAGTGAAGTTCGCTTAGAAAATAAATTAAAAACCTAATGGAAAATGTGTTAAGGCAGTTATCGAAAATAAAATTTTTCCAAGCTGACCTGGCAGCTTAACCCCAGCCAGGGGCTCTGCCCCTTGGACCCCGCTAGGGGCTGCCGCCCCTAGAACCCCGCTGCCAGGGGCGCTGCCCCCGGACCCCCGTTCGTTGTGGGTCATATATAGATAGAAATACAAAACGAGTAGTAGTAGTTAATTGATATGTGTAAATATTATACAGTTAGCCGGGCCCAGTTAAAGAAAGGAATTACGATCAACGGCGAGCGTAACAGGATCCAGGTGAGTTTCTAGCCCCATTCCTTGTTATGTTTTCGGGGCTGTGTGCATACTTGATGTGTTGTTAATACATTTATCCTAAGTGATAAGTGTATGCCATATGTGATATATGTGATATGTATGAATGATTGCTTGATGGTACGTGAACGATCTTCGGATATTGCACGTACTGTCAGGTTGTAACGTTATAAATATGGTAAGTATGATATGTATGAACGATTGCTTGATGGTACGTGAACGATCTTCGGATATTGCACGTACCGTCAGGTTGTAACGTTATAAATATGGCAAGTATGATATGTATGTTTATGTGTATGAACGTAATAAAGTTAATAAAAGAAGGAAATGACGGTTGTATGGTTGTATGGTTACGAAAAGGGTACCGAGCCCAAATAATACTCGAGGTATGATGTATGGTTGTATGGTAACGAAGAGGGAATCGAACCCTACTAATATTCGAAAACAAGGGACCAGACCCTAATAATATCTGTGATGTTAGGGACCAGACCCTAATAATATCTGTGATGTTAGGGACCAGACCCTAATAATATCTGTGATGTTAGGGACCAGACCCTAATAATATCTGTGATGTTAGGGACCAGACCCTCATAATATCTGTGATGTTAGGGACCAGACCCTTATAATATCTGTGATGTTAGGGACCAGACCCTTATAATATCTGTGAGGTTATAGGGCGAAAGGCTCTTTAAAACGTATGATTATGAATGTAAAGAAAGTATGTAAGTACGAATGAAGGTATGAGTACTTATGTGTGTATGAAAGAAAGTTATGAGGTTAAGTACGTATGTATGTAATAAGGTATTGTATGGTATTGTATGATTAACTAGAACTCACTCAGCGTAGCTGACTTTTAGTATGCACGCAGGTGAGTAGGTTGAGACAGCTGGCTTGAGTGGAGGACACATGGCAGAAGACTAAAGCCTGGCATCTGAAGATCTGATATGTTTTATAAGTTATGTTTTGATTTTGAAAGACAAGTGGAACGTTTTAAGATATGATTATGAATTGATATGTAATGTTTTATGAAAGTTTTATATTCCGCGTAAAGTTTTTTATTAACTCTGATATTTAGAACTGTGTTTATGAGTAAATCCAACACGAAAGTAGGGTTACCTGTGACGGGGCCTTACACAGAGTTCAAACCGTATTCGAGGACGATCGGGATCTTTTGCGCATCCGCATCCTTCCACACCCGGCTCATCCCGAGCATCACCATCCCGGACTCCGCAAACCGGTAAACCGGAGATTGGACTCGGGAAATCTTTGAAAACCATTCCGCCTCCTGGTAGTTGGAGGCGTGAAGGCTGGGGAGAGCTTGCCCATTCTTAAATTTCATGGCAAGGGGGATGGCGCGAGCGGAGATGTAGAAGAACTCCCGCTTCCACGAACGAAGACTGCGCTCGGTTGCGCAAATCTTCAAACCCTTGATCCGTGTTATCAGCGTATACCACCCCTGGATGCACCTCAAAGAGTAGAAGGTCATCAGGCGGTCGACGAAGGGCTCAATGCCCAGAATCCGGCACACCCACTCGAAGTGGCGAATCTTCGCGATCGCCATCGGGTGCACCTCGGTCAGGTGTACACCGTGCCTCTCTAGGACACGGTACACAAACTTTGTCAACGGGAACCTAAGATTCCCATAGACAAAGAATGCAGCATATACCCCGATCTTGCCTCTGGGGGCATCATACACCATCTGATGGGGTTCAGGAAACTCAGGCTCGAGAGACTCGAGCATGAACTTCCTGACGATGTACTGATATAGATCGACAGGCAGAGCACACTGGCACTCGCCAGCAGTACTCTTGTCATCGGCGTACACCCCAGCCTCCTGGGCTGTAGCTTCGAGATCGTGAGAAGACATCTTGCAGATGAAAGAAGAAAACGATTTCAAGAGAATGCTCGACTGAAAAGGTGAGTATTCGCCGGAAATCGTTTTGAAGATGAAGAGAAAAGTGAGTGTGGATTACAAAGAACCCTCTCCCCCTTTATATACTAATCGCAATTAATGCGATGAATTTAATACAGAAGAGAGAGAAATCGAAGGTGCAATGAAACTATGACACGTGGCAAAAAGCAAGCTGGCAACAGCTGTTGAAAGGACGCGTACCATTAATTTCGCGGCTACGCGCCCGAAAAATCGCGCCCACGCGCCTGAAAAAGCGTCTGAAATGACCAGGTACTGTCACGTCACCATAACTTCCTGCACGTCCTGACACAGTCAGAAGAAACCGTCGCACGACGTTTCAGAGGTTTGGACTGTTCTTATCCTTTCACCAACTCTTCGAATTTCAAAAAATTTCAAAAAGATTCAAAAGTAAGCGGGAAAATACCCCTTACCTTGGCAACCAAGTAACTGTAAGACATGTGCGGGTACAGTGTTAAGGCAAAACCCTTCACATACTTAGCACCTGCAGGGAATTGAAGCCAAGAATACCTCGGCAACCAAGTAACTATAAGACGGATGCGGGTACAGTGTTAAGGCAAAACCCTTCACATACCTAGCACCTGCAGGGAATTGACGCCAGGAATACCTTGGCAACCAAGTAACCATAAGACGGATGCGGGTACAGTGTTAAGGCAAAACCCTTCACATACCTAGCACCCGCAGGGAATGGACGCCAGGAATACCTTGGAAGTAAAGTAACCGTAAGACGAGCGCGGGTACAGTGTTAAGGCAAAACCCTTCACATACCTAGCGCTCCGCAGGGAATTGAAACCAAGGATCTTCTGGGCAATGCTTGCGGAAACGGAAATAACATCCCCGCATAGCGGGAATGTCGGGAACTACATTGTTTGAAGCTTCAAGATGGAATTGGTGGTTTTAACATAATTGATCACTATGTTCAAAACTACCAAAACCTCATGGAGAATCCACACAAGTGGGACTCAACACTCCTGACTTGCGAGTAGGTTACAGACCTACCCGCATCATACCCAAAGATCAAGCAGGAAAGTCGGGAATTTCTGCAAGTGACAAGGACTTCCGCGGGAAGAATCCCCATTGAAAACCTTAAAACTAAACCCTTTTCAAAACCCTTTGCTTAAGTCCAAAAGTTCACCTCACTTTATTAAACATTCATGAGAAGAACATTGAACTGGGGGGACTTGAAGAGGTAGGTCCTAGCAGAGCCCAGTTGGACCCGCAAGACTCACCTTGAAGAGAGACGTCTGCGCAGAAACCAACTGGATCCGCAGGACCCACCATGCTCAGAGACGTGACGTCCTTACGCGCAGTACGCAAGCTATTCCCGCAGGAAATGTCTTCCAATGGTGAAGTACTCTGCCTGTTCCCGCAGCTGCGGATACAAGCCATCAGGGAAGGCCACCCGCGCAGCAAGGCTACACGCACAAGGCACTTAGCTCTCAATAATTCAGTTGTCACCTGAAGGAATGAGCAAAGCCGGGATCAATCCCGCACAAAGGCGGGAGGGGGAATACTCCCGCCCAAATGAGCCAGTCCGTACGATACGGGAAGATCTTTTGTACTGTACCTGACGAGGTATGGGCAAAAGATCTGACCAAAGATACGACAGCTCATTGACAACAGTATGGCGAGCAGCATGCTCTTGTACTGTATGTCACTATTAGCCGCTGCCTACTCACCAACTCCTGTCATACCACGTGCATAGCCGGCAGTTGGTGGAAAAGGAATAGTACACAGCAGGCCTGGTCACTGTCAGCCGCTGCCTACCCACCAACTACCAGCATGGCACGTGCGTAGGCCACAGTTGGTAGAACAAGAATACTATTCAGCCGGCTACACCTTCTTGGAAACCTACCTTCGGCTATAAATACCCCAAATGGTATGATCATCTTATCTTATCATCATATACTATCTCGTATTACATATTATACCTGATATCTGCTCTAGCAATCTCTTAATATACATTTATATTCAAGAGCAATCTAGTCTGATTCTCACGCCGGAGGGTGGTCACAAGGAGGAACCCCCCCCCCCCTTCTCAGTGACGAGCTCACGGTGTCTGTTTTGCAGGTTATCAGAAGAACCATCTTTGCCGGGTCTAACCCCTCGTGGGAAACATCTATCTAACCCCCAGGTTATCCGTAATCTGCCCGGGGTCCGATTAGTGTTTCTTCACTTTCCATATGTGTATGACTTTGTTATTACATGCTATAAATATAATAATTTTTAATGCTTTTTAATTATACATTTTTCTTAATTAAAAAAATGTCTTAAAATATTAAAGAAAATTTATCAAACTAAAAATTGGTGATGGGGTTGGCGGCGGCGGTAGTATTGAGATGGTAGTGTTAAAAAAGTAGAGTGAAAATAGAATGTAATGAAAAAAATATGAGGTATGGATAAATGGCTTTGATAAATTCAGTAGTGAGACGGTAGTGTCAAAAAAATAGAGTGAAAATAGAATGTAATGAAAAAAAATACGAGGTGTAGATAAATGGCTTTGATAAATTCAGATATATTGAAATTCCTTGCGTAACGAGCGTATTTATTCCATTGACCAACCAAACACAATCATTTTTCATTTCCTCAAAATGACCAATTCCATTCGATTGTTATTCGTACATACCAAACATTGTGTAAAGTTAAAATACAAAATACAAAAAAATGAGAAGCGTGAGAAGGAATCTAATCCATTGATCTTATATTTGGATGGTGGAGATTAATTTATAAATAAAAATTGATGAAAAGACATGAAGGTAATAACCCATTTATAATGACTATATCTCTCCACATGCAATGCAAATGTCAATTCCTCCATCATTTAAAGATGTCTAAATTTTTTCATGTGACATTTTTCTAGAAATTTTTTTTACTATAATAACAAACGTTTTTTTATATATTATTATGAATATCGTATTGTTATATAAAAATAAAAAAACAATAACAAACAGAAAGACACAATGACGAAAAAAGACATAATGGTAAACAAAAAGACATAATGTCGTATTTTTTTTTAATTTTTATATATTACAAAATCATACTCATATTAAAGATAAAAAAAACGTTTGTTATTATGGTGAATTTTATTAAAAAAAAATATTATATAAATAAGTTATAGACGTTTACAAATAATGGGATAGTTAACATGTGACTTGTATGTGGAGAGAAAATATATATACTATTACATTTATATCATTTTTCTTTTGATCCCCACTTGACACATGTCAATTAAGTATGTCTTTTCACACTTCTTATTTATTTATTTATTTTTTGCATTTGTCCAATAACTCAACCCACCAAACATTAGCTAAGTACTTTGCAAAAGATATCATACATCCACATTCTTTTTAGAGCATTTCCAATACGCTCCCCCCCCCCCCCTCTCTCTCTCTCTCACACACACACTTTGAGCATCGAGCGAGATGTGACTGATACAAAGGCTTATGCTAATTTAAAACAATATACTCCATATTTATGTGTTGAGATCTTGCAAAGACCAACCGGTCCTAACTCCCAAATCGGTGTATGGTGCAAGCTACCACCAATACGACAGTTCGATTAAATACATTCTATATGCCCCAAGGCTATTGCGAACAACTCCTTTCCATGTAAGGGTGCTGCATTCAATATTTCTGAATACGACGAGCTCAAACGAGAGTTTTCAACAATAAATCAATCTCTTACATAAGACTAAGATATTCGAAGAAATCGTTCAAAAGGGTGAAGCATAGAAGGAAATTGATATAATTTTAATCTTCGTTCACACACCTAAGTGGCTAAGTTCAAATATAAATAAAACCCTTTTTCCATTGCATATACTATATACAGACAAACAAAGGTGTCCACAGATTAACAAAGCACCGTCCCACACACAATAAATACCGTAAATTTCTCACTTTTTTTCTTTGGAGTGGATTTATATGAGAACGAAAGCTCTAAAAGTGACTTGACCCTAATCCAACTTGTAGCTTCCGCATCAACACTTGTACACTACGTGCATATATATTCATTCATTCATTCATCCAACAACTACACACATATATACATATACATATACATACACGCAGCAGCAAATAATAATAATAAGAGCAAGTGAGACCACGTAAACGAATATCGTCCATGTATTATTACTATTCACTCAGCGATTCTCTCAACACCATACTCCTCATTTCTCAATTTCAATCAATACTCAATTCCAATTCCAATTCCACCACCAGGTTTTAGTTTTAGTGATAGTAATTTAGTTCGTTCGATTCGTTAAGTTTCGTTATTAATGGCTACCGGAGATGAATCATCATCGGCGTCGTCTGGATTCAGTTTGGAAGGAGTTGATGACGTGGAGGACTTCGTTTGGGTGAGTTTTCTTATGCGTTTTGTTTAAATGTTCAATTATTATGATTCTTAATTGCTGCAGTTGACATGTTGTAATTATCATTAATTTATGTGATGTATATATATTATACAAATAACCGGCGTCTAGGGATTGGTTATAGGTTTATGAAATCTGTTAGTTTGACTCTGGATGTCAACTCCAATGTTGATTTTGACCTCTTTCAACAGCTGGTGGTTGTTAGGTTTCGATCAGAGCAACTACGCAGCGGAATGCAGTAATTACGAGATTTACGTGATTCGGTCTACGTCCACGGACTGCAACTAGGGTTTATTTTATATCAGCTTATGATATTTTAAGAGAACAATTAGGTTAAATGACTTAGGGACCTAGAAAACGTGGAACGGGCGCTACTTCTCTAATAAATGGGCAAAACCGACCGGCTTTAAAAAATGTAACAGTAATTAGGTTAATCAAGAGTTTTGCAGGACCAAATTTGATATTAAATTTATAAGTGGAGTTTGAGATTTTGCAGTTATGTGATTGAATAAGATTTTTATGAGTGTGTTGTTGGGAAATGTGCAGGGGAATCAAGGCGATTCGGCTTCCATGTCGTTAGGAAGGTTTAGTCATCTTTATGATCTAATGGATATGGGCAACAAAGCGTTCCGAGATAATCGGTTTGAGGAGGTAAATGATGAATAACATACAAGTTTACTTGGGTTTTATAGAATTACACTTGATATTTAAGGTGAAGATCAAGAAACAACATGACATTCTTAGAATCTATGTTATGTGTGTATGTTAAGTCGTTTAAAGCGTTAAATTTTGGAACTTTCCAACTTGTTCTGTGACGATATTCCTGCAAGCGGGGATTTTTCCGTTCTTTTAGGCATATTAAAAGAGTACATTGATTGATTTGTAACTTTGCAATAGTATATAACATAACCGTGAAATATGTAGTATAGAATTTAGTACATAAAAGTGTCACCTAGTCATGGAGTTCGGTTTTGCTGTTTCATATGTTACTATATTTATGTGCCTCATGGCTTAAGTTGTTGCCTGTCCTATTTTAAGGATGTTTGAATTATAATTCTTCATTATACGACCACAAGTATGTTTTATAGAAAGCTGATTCCTCATATTTTTTTTGGTAGATTTGTGTTGTTCAAGGTTATTAAATAAAAGAGGCAACAATGGTATATGATGCATGACAGTTATAGTATTTTTAAGATTAAAGTAACAATATCATATTCTTAACTAGATAACTTTTGTAAATTATAGTTACCATGCTTGATTTGGAGCTCATAATTATATATTTTGCTAATAATTAAATTTATCAACCAGGCAGTCAATTGTTTCTCGAGAGCTCATAATATTCAACCAGATGATCCTATCATTTCTTAACAACCGATGCTCTGCTTACCTCAGGTAAACTACTTAACTGCCCCTGTTTACTCTTCAGTTCTCTATCTTTTATTTGTTGACTTCTTAACAATCACACGTGTTCGACACATAATCCTCTTAATTTTCTATTCAGGATCTGTCAATTTCTGAAAAACAGGCCACCTTCTGCATCTGAACATAGACCATTGAACGGGCTTGATCCTACAATCCATGCTGGCGTACGTGATCTTTAATTATTTTGTATGATCTTGCTCATTCTTTGTTGCTTTTAAGTTAGCAAATTGGTGAGTGTGTTAATGATTATAGTTCTTTTTTAGCTTGCATTGAAGGATGCTGAGCACTTTATGAACATCAGAAGTCAATCAGTAACTCCATACATATTGAAGCAAATGCACTCATTTTGGTGAGATCCCTTGTTTCATCTCCTTTTCTGAACTCAAGCATTAATTATATTTCATCACCTAATTTGATAATAAGCTGTTAACAGTTAGAGAGGTTCGAGCAAGCCCGTGATGTAATTATTGCCGGTCTTCAGGTTGATGCTTCAAGGTA
This sequence comes from Bidens hawaiensis, assembly GCF_021521415.1. Classification (NCBI taxonomy): domain Eukaryota; kingdom Viridiplantae; phylum Streptophyta; class Magnoliopsida; order Asterales; family Asteraceae; genus Bidens; species Bidens hawaiensis. Next base: position 675,092 of record NW_027491060.1, read on the forward strand.
ATAGAGTACATTATACTTTGCCACCATTTAAGTGGTTCATATCTTTTCTTGGAGGTGGCATTTCAACATCTTTACTTGTAAATGGGCTTATCTTTATCGTGTCAAACTGGCAAGTTTGAAAAATAAAATAAAATAGCTCAATAAGAAAGGGGCCAAATACTAGGAAACTAACTCAATGTTCAATTTTAATGTATAAAACTTCCTAAACATTTTATTCATATAATTAGATTACTACTAATTATTAGTAATTAAATATTAAAAATTTGAGGGTGGGTGGCAAAACGTGTCTAGTCGTGTTAAACGGGTCAGACGCAACACGATTAATACGGGTACCAAAATGAACACACCATGATTATCTAAAAGTGTCTATTACTCTTAACACGAACATGGACCCATTAATAAACAGATTACACCAACACTACCCTTTTAACACGATTAACTCATGCGATTATTAGGGTTTCAGAATCTAGATCAAAATCCATTTTCAATTTTCAACTGTGTCCAAGGAAAGAACAAAAATGTTTTTGGAAGCATTGCTTCTTGACCAAGCAATACTGCTATACATAGACAAAAGATAATATATCTTCTTTTTTTTTTTTATGAAAAGTGAACTTCTTTTAATCCTTGTTGTCTATGGGACTTGAACCCAAGACCTCCCCATCCCCAACCTAGGTGTTTAAAGGCTTGCCTTCGCCAATGGACCACCACCTCATTGGTAAAAGATAATATATCTTGTTGTGAATTTCAAGACCACTGACTTGCACATAAACAACCTTTTCCTGTTAAAAAACTTGTAAAGAATCCATTGTTGCTTATCACACCGAAACATCTGAACCAGTTGACCAACCTTATAGTGCATTTATCCCCCAATTTCACACCATTGATTCTGGACTGCACAGAACCCTTGTAAAACCCAAGAAGATCCTCATCTTCAGATGACATCGCTTCATCCAGACTTCCAGAGTGAAATCAGTTTGATTGCTACTGCTAGCCGCTAGGCTTCTGGTTTCATAGCCTGTTTAAAATGAATTTGAAGATGCTTCTAGGGTTAAGGGTTTTCTTTTGGTATATATGCTATATATTCAAAATAATAAAATTAGATAGTTAAATGGGTTTAATCATGTTGCAAATGGGTTATGTGGGTTTTGCACGAATTTAATCGTGTTTGACCTATTTAAGTCAAAATCATGCTTAACTTCGTGTCGTGTTAACCGTGTTAGGATTAAACGCACACACGAAACTGAACACACACACGAAAGCAGTAAACGAACACGAGGATTTAACGTGGTTCGGTCTAAACTGACCTACGTCCACGGGTGGCAACTAGGTATATCTTTATTGAGTGACAAATATTACAAGTACATAATGTTGTTTATATAGAGACTGAACTAGGGTTAGTAAATTATTATGCAGGAAATCTAAACCGGGCCGGGCTTGGGCCCGACCGCCCACACCCATCTCCTCTTTTGACTTCATATAATAAACCGGGCCAACAAGGCCTACGAACCCAACAATCTCCCACTCGGAGGCCTTGAGTACTCTCGTCTGCACTCCTGATTGTACTTCTGTAATCTGAACATTAAACTTCTTCTAGTTGCCACCGCCTTCTCATCAATTAACCTGAAGGCCCGTTGAAGCTCCCCGGAGCTCCAACACGTCAGTCATGGCTGAAACTGCCCCTGACCCGTTCTCTGTCCCTACCCGGCTCCCACTGTAACGAACTACCGGATCCTGAGATAACCTGAGAACAAACACTCTCCATATTCAGCAAGTAATTCATTGGAGAGACTTTTACAGCTGGAATACTGGTTTTCTTAATCCACTGTCGACCTGGAACTGTAACTGAAACACGACCTGTGCTCCCACTGTCACGATGTCCCCCAACTGATTTAACCTTCCTAGCTCGTTCATCCTGAATCTTCACTTTGGCTCTGGGTTTGTTACTTGCAAAACGAACCTTCTTCTGCCCACGAGATTCTGTGAACCGGATTTTGTCTTTCACCAAAACTGGATCCACTCCTTTCGATGACATATCGACCATATACAACGAACCCATTTTCTTGCCACGAGCAACCACGAGATTCCCTTTGACTACTTTCCACTGCCCATATCCCGAACTTAACATCGTGCCCCTGGTCATCCAACTGCCCAACTGAAATCAAACGTTTCTTCAAACTTGGAATAACCCTCACGTCTTTCAAAGTCCAAGAAGTACCGGCTGAAGTTATCAAATCAACGTCTCCCATACCCGTAACCTCTAAAATATCATCATTCGCTAGTCGAACCTTTCCAAAATCCCCAAATTTAAGATTCTTCATCGTTTCACTACAGTGAGTGGCATGAAACGATGCACCAGAATCCATCACCCAAGCATCAACGCTACTCTCAACACTACAAACCAAAGCCTCATCACTACTGACCCCGTCATCTGTGTCGTCTTCTGTAACGTTCACCTCTTTCTTACCATTCGGACACTGATTCCTGAAGTGTCCTTTCTCTTTACAACCCCAACATTCAATATCCTTACGAGTCTTAGACTGACTCCTCTTCCTGCTCCCACTGCCCATCGCTGTTTTCTCCTGCCTCTACCTTCTGTGACTAGCATATTGCCTGATGATTCACCTGAACTTCTGCGTCTTGAATCTTCTCCCAGAATCAGATCTCGAATCCCATCGAAAGTAATATTTGTAGACGAACTACAAACTGCAGTCACTGTTTGCGACCAACTGTCGGGCAAAAGAGGATAATAACAAGAGGCCTTGAACTTCATCATCAAACTTAATGTCAACTGACACTAAGCGGGACAAGATCGAATTAAGATTATTGATATGAGTTGTAACTGACCCACCCTCTTTCATTCGAGTTGTCACTAGCTCTCTGATAAGATAGACCTTATTCGCTGCCGAAGGCTTCTCATACATGTTGGATAGTGCGTCCATCATTACACGGGCTGTGGTTTCTTTCATGACGTTAAACGCCACATCTTCCGACATCGACAATGTAATACAAGCCCTAGCTTTCTTGTCTACTTCTTCAATCTGCTTCTGACAACTTTTCTGGTTTTTCATCTCGAACACTACATCCAAGTCTTTCTGACAAAGTAGTGCCTCAATCTGCATCTTCCACCAACCGAACTTCTGTCCGTCAAACTTCTGTATCGAAACCTTTCCGTCTTCTGCCATAACAATGACTAAAAACGAAAAACTGGATAAAAAAAAACAGAGACAGACACAGCAACACGAGCCTGAACTTAACGATTGTTCTAACTGAACTCTGTTAAACAATCAACCTATTTAACGTGCAGCGGAATAACGAACTGTAAATCAGAAACCGAAACTTTAAACTGAAACGATAAACCTGACAAACGCGGTTGGCACTGGTTCTAAGTTTCTTTAAATTTCTTCTGACTTGAAACTGTTCTTCAACGAAAATAGGATCTTGATTCGCTGTTATTGACTCGTACTTTGCAAAGTAGGATCTCGACTCGCAAAACTTCTGCCTTCTTTTCAACCTTCCGGTCGATCGCTGGATACGTCGGCTAGCTGCCAACACCGAAAACCTAGATCGACAACCTGAATCTGACCTGTGGCAACTGGTGGCAGCGAAACCCTAGCAGCAGTTAGCGGTAACGCGGCGGAACCCTAGCCCCGATCACTGGTGCGGCGGCGACACGCGGAACTGGTTCACCGTGTTCTTCGTGTGATCCGAACCTAAGCTCTAGATACCACTTGTTAGGATTAAACGCACACACGAAACTGAACACACACACGAAAGCAGTAAACGAACACGAGGATTTAACGTGGTTCGGTCTAAACTGACCTACGTCCACGGGTGGCAACTAGGTATATCTTTATTGAGTGACAAATATTACAAGTACATAATGTTGTTTATATAGAGACTGAACTAGGGTTAGTAAATTATTATGCAGGAAATCTAAACCGGGCCGGGCTTGGGCCCGACCGCCCACACCCGTCTCCTCTTTTGACTTCATATAATAAACCGGGCCAACAAGGCCTACGAACCCAACAAACCGGCCATGTCAAAAATTGCCTAAGCCACATTGACCCATCCATAAACTAAAATTAACAGTTTTGATCTGTTACCCAACCTGTATGACGTGTTGCCATCTCTACTCTACGTGTGTTTGATTTATTCATTCAATAGCATACATGTTCTGTATTCTTTTCAGATTCATGTTCTGTATTCTTTTCAAATTCATGTTATTTCTTTCGTTTTTCACTTCCATGTTTATAATTGTGAATTGTATAATGACTTTTGCAAATATGATTTTTGTTTTGTTGGTTTCTTTTGTGCAGTAACGCTCTGAGAAACTTAGAAAGGATAACAGCCAACGTATTTGGGAGGAGAGCCCATGGTAGACCAGCACGCACCGATGATTTCGATTGCACGCTTTGCTTAAAACTACTATATGAACCAATTACAACTCCATGTGGTCACACCTTTTGTCGCTCTTGCCTATTCCAATCAATGGACCGAGGTTGGTCAACTTCCTTGGTGGACCCAACATACTTTTTTCCGTTACTAATTCTTTTCTGTCCTTTGAATAAATGATAGGAAACAGATGCCCTTTGTGTCGAACAGTTTTGTTTATTAGTCCTAGAACTTGTGCAATAAGGTGAGTGTGTTTGTTTCTGTTTTTTAAGTTTTAAACTTTTAGTCTTCTATAAACTGTTATTATTATGTTAATAACATTTTTTTTGTTTTAGTGTGACACTGAACAGCATAATAGAGAGAACCTTTCCACAAGAATATGCAGAGAGGAAACTAGAACACGAGAGTTTAGCTAACATGGGTCCCGATTTGATACCTCTTTTTGTCATGGATGTTGTGCTACCTTGTCAGAAATTACATTTAAACATTTTTGAAGCTCGTTACCGACTTATGGTGAGTTATAAAAGGTTCTTTATTATTAGTTAGTTGTTTAAGAATATAGTGATTCAAATTAGGCTTGCAAAAGAACCACGAACAGAACAACACGTGTCGTGTTTGTTCGTTTAACTTTAACCGAACAAATGACCGGACATGAAAAACTAATGAACGGGGTTTCCATGTCCATGTTCTTACGTCAAAAAAATATCAGTGTGTTCATGTATATTTGTTTGTTAATGGTATAAACGAAAGTAAACGAACAAAGATAACTTAACATAGATGAAAAAAATATGTTTTGAGGGAACAGCAATTAAAAGTAAACATGTACAAAATCTGTTCGCCTAAAAGTTCATTAACACCAGACTAAATTGTAACGGGCTATCATAAACTAAATGAACAAAAATTTTGCTCGTCTTCGTTCGCTTATTAAATAAACGAACATAAATGAACTTCCTGGCTAATGGTTTATGAACAGTTCACTGAACGTTCGGTTCATTTACAGGCCTAATTCTAATGATCTTATTGGCATAAAACAACAATGGAAATAAACATGTACAAGAATGTTATGTGTGATCTTTGTGTTAAATGACAGGTAAGGAGGATTATGGAGGGAAACCGACGAATGGGAATGGTATGTAACTGTATATAATCATTGTTTCATTTCTTTCCCCTTTGATTAAGATAGCTTGGTGGATTAGTGCTGAATAGATATAACTTTTCTTTCAATTTGTGCAGGTTATACTTGATTCCGCTACAGGGTCTGTTGCCGATTATGCTTGTGAAGTGGAGATCACAGAGTATGCTTTGGTTAAGATTAGGACACAAGTTTAAATGTATTTTTAACAAAATTTTATTGAACCTTTCTTTTATTTACATGCAGTTGTGAGCCTCTTCCTGATGGCCGCTTTTTCCTTGAGGTGAATTAGTTATAGCTTTTTTATTAATCTGTTTGAGGTTGTTTTAGTTACACCTGTTTTAACTGATTAAATCGATGCAGGTCGAGAGTCGGAGAAGATTACACATCCTTAGAAACTGGGATCAAGATGGGTCAGTAGCATCATTGTTGTCAACCACCTATCTTGACTGCTTGAAACAATGTGGTTTTAAGTTTGACTTTTTATCTTTTTTGTCTATGAAGGTACCGTGTTGCTGAGGTGGAATGGGTGCAAGATTTCTCTCCGCCTGAAGGATCAAAAGAGAAACATGACGTAAGTATACTTAAGATGTAAACGTTTTCAAGCTCTATTTCTAAAGCTCGAACTTGGCTCATCAGTAGTTTCTTCAAGCTCAAGCTCAGTTCAGGGTCGGCTCATTTATTATTTATTCTTTTAATTATCTTATGTACATATAAATTTATAATTATTTTTGTATATATTTATAATTATGATGTTATATATAATGAATTTTATTTTCATAAATGTATACATAATAGTAATTATTATGTAAATACATATCTAATATATTTTAATATAAGTTATCTAAATAGTAGACTCGTGTAGGGTCAGGACCTAATCAGCTCGTTAAGTGAAGCTTGGGCTCTAGCTAGTTTAATCTCAGCTTAATTCGAGCTTTTAGCGAGCCGATCTCGAACCCTAGATCTTGGCTTGTAAACATTTCTTTTCTTATATAATGACTTATTTTTGTTTCTTTCTAAATTGGAAAATAAGATTACATTCGTTGGAACTTATGTTACTAGTTTAATCATACCCTTAACAGTTACTGCAAACAACGGATAAAGTAGCAGCATATGCGCGATCATGGATAAAGGTGGCTCAAGAGGCTGCACGAAGAGGTAAAATAAACAAAATCAATATCTATAGTTTTCGGTTGAACATAATTTTAAAAAATTTCATGCAGATCAATCAAGACTTATGGAATTGCATAGAGCCGAAGGTCTAATGCCTTCAACAAGCGACCCCGAATCCTTCAGTTTTTGGGTATGTACGTTCACATCGTCTTGTTTTTATTTTTATAGTAACCAGTTTATGATGAACAACATTTGTTGCAGCTTGCTTCCTTAACTAATCAAAGACCACAGGACCGGCTGGCTCTTCTTCGCCTTAGAGATACAAAAGAGGTACTCAACTAGGTTGCTAATCGAGTCGTGTTCTTGGGTTGACAGTTGACACCAACACAAGCTATTTGACCATAATTTTTAACATGATTAAGGTAGTATTTTTTATTATTCTTTTTTTTTTGTTGCAGAGGTTAAAAAGGGGGTACTATTACATGAAAGCAGAAGAACAGTGATGTGGATTTGAATGAACATAAAGATATATAATTATATTCATTTATTCATCAAGTATATTTTTGTTTTATAGGCAATTATATATTCTTTTATCTTGATATAGAGGTTAAATACAAATGGTAAACGGCCACCTTTTGTTTTGAATTTGGAATTGTAATAGAAAAAGGCTGAATTGCATCCATCCTGGTGTCTAGACATAACATTTTTTTTAAGGCAACTTATGATAAGTACCTTATTTGAGTTACAATGTACCTACATGGTATGTTTGTAGCAATTTCCTGATGGTCTTTCGGGTAACTAAAATCAAACAAATTCGTAAGTCGAACATCTATAAGAAAGACTTGTTTTGGATGCTTTGGATGTGGATGAGAGACCTGTAATTTATCACACGTGATTGAAAGAACTAGAACCAATAAATCTTGATGTGGAGATTCAATTTTATCCCTACTCTGCAACATATTCCCTAAATGTTCATAATAAAATAGTCGTCAAGCCTAGATTATTAAGTCAACGAGTGAGTCAAGAATATTGGACGGGTTGAGTATTTTAGGCCAAGAATATTGCTGGACGAGTATTTTGTAGAACAAAATGTGAGGGTTGACTATTTTAGGAAAAAAATTAGTCTGGAATGAGTTTTTGTGTAACCTTTTTTCCTTTTATGAAGTAAGGAGTGCTCCTTTTTATAACCCGTTCAAGGTTTTGTCCTTCCTTTAATGTGGGATAAACTCTCACATCTTCCACTTACATTGTTAAAGATTTGACGACTTTAACATGTTCAAACACCCAACTTTTCATCCTAACTTCATTTTGGACATTGTTTGGTTCACTGTGAAGCTCTCACAACATAGTGCACAAACGAAATAGTTAGGATTTACATTAACCACAATTATATATAAATAACTATGTCCAAATTTGTGAAAAATACATATTTAGTGAAAACTCATTTTCACAATTTTTCTAACACCTGTATATATAACATGTACAATTTAAAATATATCATTTGATTATTATCACTACTAAATAAATCACTACTAGATAAATGAGTATTAACTAGAACAAAATACTGACAACCATAATCCCATGGTGATCACAGATGGTTACCAACTGAGACCAACAGATTTTGTTGCTTCTCCGTCAGTGACAAGCAGTTTGGTCGCTTAACAAATAGTTGGTGATCCGTCGGAAAGTAAGCTAGTGACGTCCTTTGGTGACCTCAGTCGGTAACATGGGCGGACCTAGCTTTGTGCGAGGGGGGTTCGTCGTCCCCTATGGATTTTTAGTGCTATTATATTATAAAAAGCCCAACCAACCCTTATAAAATATTGATACCGGTCCCTATAGAATTTCAAGAAGATCCTAATAAATTTAAAAGAAATTTTTACAAATAAACTTATATAAATGTATTATAATAATTTATCCAATTAATTTTGAGTTTAATACTCAATTTTTTAGTCCGATACCCAACCCAATCAATCACTACACAAATTTTTTAAGCCCAATCTGTCACACCCCGATCAAAGGCGGCGGAACATGCCGGGGTGCAACGATTGCTCATAAGCGCATGACACTATTTAAAGCGACAATATTTAACAAACTCATTTCATTTCACAACATCGAAAATGTCACATAACCTGATATTCATAAGTCAAATACAACAAAATATAACAAAATATAGCAAATCAAATATTGTTCATTTTTGCTAATATCCTAACGGTATTTGTGACATTTTCTTCACCGAACTCCAAAATCAACCTAGATGCAAACCTGTAACATTTCATAAAATAAAGTTTATCAACACAAAGGTTGGTGAGCAATTCATAAGTTTGAACAATAGATATATAGTATGAAAAAGCCACAAAACTAGTATACAAAACCATAAATAATAGCTATAAACTTGGATAAATAGTTATCGCTAACAAGTTAGCGACACCCAACTATAAGGGGTTGCCAAATAGTTTAGGATTTTATAGTTATCGTTAATTGCATTACGTTAACGACACCTTGCCATGAGGGGTTGCCAAATGGTCTAGGATTTATAGTTCCACCATCCAAAAGCGATAAACACATAGGCAAATAAGCATAGAACACCAAATCGAACAATTATTCAAGTAAAGTATACAACAACGTTTGTGGTTTAAGACCCAAGTATAAAATATTTAGTTTAGATAAGATGAAATGTCACCCCAAAAATAAAAGATAGAAAACGGGGTATGAAGTTACTCACGTTCAAGTATAAAACTTGATCGGTAAAAGATGAATAACCGGATGTATGAAGTTTAACGAGCAAGGCCTAAATGACAATAAAATCTTGGATTTAGAATGGTTGTCTTGAAGATCTCTAAATAAAATAATTGTTGCAAAAAGTAAACAATTAAAGTTCAAGGTTTAAAATGTAACTATTTAAGAATTTATAATAACAATCATTTAAAAATGTAGGTTTGCTCGAAACTGGGTTAAAGTATCTAACCTTAATATTTACTTAACCAATGTTAAGTAATAAGGTGGGAAAAATGCTAAAATGCAAGTTCCTTTGGGACAAAGATACTAAAACGGGTCTTTAACGAGTGTTCGGGTTGTCGGTTCGGGTCTTGACAAATGGTCAAACCCAAAGTCAACTTTCCAACATATTAATTGTTATGAGATAACTCATTAAAATATACTAACACTTAACCAAGTATGTAGATCTATTGTTTAGAACTAACAACACACGTTAAGCGAGTGTTCGGTTTTGTCTGTCCAAACTATGTGATGAGATCAAGTTGGATCCAACAATTCCAAGTATTTAAGAAAATAATTAAAATCAGTTTGTAAACTATTTTTAAAGAAATATACAAGTCTTGATAGCTAAAAACACACTTGTGTGTCTTAAGCGAGTAAAAGTCGGTATAGTTCGGTTTGGTTCGGTCTCCATCTCACAAATAGTTCATAGATGGTTTCTACATGCCCAAATATCATAGAACCTGTATATTGGTTTATAAATGAAGAAAACTTAAATTTTACAACTAAAAAGTTAACTCCAAGTCTTTTAAGCAAAAGTTTCGGTTTAGTTCGGTTTCCATCTCCCAACGAGTTCATAGATGGATTCCATATGCTTAATATCAAAGAACTTGTAAAAATGATTTTTGAAACTCAAATCTAGCAATAAACATGTTTAAACAACTATTTTAACAAAACTAGTAAACAAAAGTTCGGTTTCCGGTTTGGACTAGTTTCGGTTAGACCGAGGTTAGTCTTATACAAACCCACACCATGGAACTTGTAAATAAGACGAACAAACTAAAAAGGGTTAGAAGTTAGTCATAAGTGATATGTATAATAAGTTATGTGTGTGTAAATATATATCAAGAACACGAAGTCCTCCATGAAGTCTTGCCTTATGACATTCGAAACTTAACCAACCGGAGTCGGTGAAGTAACAAATAAAGGAAACAAGGGGTGTGTTGTACCACCATATTCAAGTGTTAGTAATATTAGATGAACAAGTTAAAATGAAAGACTATAGTTAGTTGACTTTAAGAAATCAAAATAACAAAATGTTGAAAATGAATACTTGGATTTGAGAGAGATTTGGAGAAGATGAACAACCAAAATGGTGTATGGAGCCTTGCTTTTATAATGGTAAGAGTATGGTTCATACAAATAGGGTAAAGATGCATGTGATGGTTAAAATGGTCAAACAAGTTTTTGGTAAATGGAAATAATAGTCCCCAAAGTTTGGTTTAAGTCATTTTTAAAGAGTTTTAAGGACCAAAAAGAATGTTTTCAAGACTCAACAAGTGTAAAACAATATTGTAACATAAAATCCATCATTTTGATTATATCATAAGCTTTGGTTTACAAAATGGGTCGGTTTACATGATAAACGAATACAAAAACGAATGTAAACGAGACCCGAAATTGACGAATGTCACACAATTCCAACTCAATAAATCTCTACCCATATTATAAGCCCAATACCCAACCCAATCTACATTTAACCTTATTAAAAAAATAAGTGGGGTCGAAATTCTAATTTGTTTGAAGTGTGTAAACCTTCGACCATCAGACCTAGCCTCTGACCTTACCAAACAATTGCTCACGCTGGACCTGCTTGCTGTCGACTGGCCACCATCTGGCCAACCGCCTATCCCTGTTTCCCTCTCTTCCAAACTCTCATCCATATTAGATATATTATATTTTAATTATGTATTTCTAATGACGTTTCACGTACTTTTTTCAGTTATATGATATTTTTTTTATTATCTTCTTTTATATGACCCGACCGCAATGGCCGAACTAGACAAAGAGTTACATACCGATTTTCTCCCGATCCGAACGGTCTGAACCATATCGATTTTTTTTTATATAACTAAGTACCGACTCAATAAATTTCCGACCACTATGAAAATTTCCTGGGTCCGCCAATAGTCAGTAACCTATCCCATGATAGTCAGATTGGAAGTCTTTACAATATTGTCAATCGTTAGTCGATAACTAACATCACAAGGTTATCCATCGGTAAGACCCGTCGCTAATCTGTTGCAAAAGAGATTATCCACTACCAAAACACCGATGGACTTTCCACTGTTTCTCTGTGGGTAACGACTAGTATTGATGGAACACAGACGAGTATGACCGTTACATACCCATAGATAATACTCGTTTATTTATTTTGTATATTTTTTAATTTGTTTAATTTACTCTATATAATTTGTCAAAAACATAAAAACTCGACCTTCCTTATGTAGGTAAAATATCTCTCTCTTATAATAAAAGACTACCATTTTTGTCACTTGTCAATCTTATAGTTATTCTCACATTTTTTTCAAACAATTTCAATATATGGTCCTTTATCTTTTAAGTTATTTTAATATATGAATTCAATATTTTAATTGAATATAAAGCCTAACCGATTCATTCATTAATATGACTTTTTACATAAGATTGGTTTCAAATTTTGGTATTAAAATTTTCTCATGTGCGTTTAAACAAAGGAAAATGTGTATTTTCTTAATTTTCCACAAAAATTTTGTATAAATTTTGCAAACATGAAGAATACTTATTATATATACATATCTTGGTGCTTAGCATTAAATCATTGAAATTGAATATTATAATTATAATTCATATGTATAACGATTTACTATATGAATTATCTGTCATTTATTTATATAACTTTTTTTTTTGTGTGTAGTATAAAGGGTTTTAGCAATAAGAAGATCAATATTTAGTTTTCAATATTTCTTTCATAACTCAGACCAAAATGCTTCAGAAACATATATATTTATGATTTGATTTATACTTTTTTACACATTTAAATATATTTGTGTAATTTTAATTATGTAATTTTAATATAAATTGTAATTGTATTAACAATATATGATCATTTTTCTTGATAGTATTTCACTTAATGGTTATTTTCATTAATTATCCGTGTAATACACGGGCCTTAAACTAGTTTTCTTATAAAATGAAATCTGAATACAATTTTCTTGTTAATTAACTAACTTAATAGGCAATTAAATTATAAATAGAAAATATAACAAGCTGGAGTGTCGGTGGCATAAAAATTATTGTGATATAAAATTAATTTATTCAATCATGATTTGGAAAGCTAATTGAATCACAGCAGGATTTTAGATATATTATTATTCATTTTTTATTTGTTATTTTGTGTAGATGATGATAATGAAGAGCAAAGACAAAAAATACTTTACAAGAGTAGTCTCATTATTTGTTATTCGAGTTGTCTATTAATTATTTTTATATAGATTTGGTTAAGGTTTCATTTTCCATGATGATTAATATGGTCAGTGATGTTAGAATTTTATATGAACTTATTTGTAAGGGTTGTAAGGCATGGCGTGTCTATGATGCTATGAAGATATACACATTCTTAAGGTGTGTTTAATACGGGTTCGAATCATTTGTATTTTTGTACTGATTTTACGAGCGATTTTACTTACCATTGGAGTTACCATATCTCGCAACATCAGTGTCACTCAATTAGTCAATTAGGGTGGATCTTAATGAAGCTTAATGGTCTTTGTTGATCCCGGGTGTGGGTTTGACGATAAATGATTATCGATTTTCGTCAAATGAGAGATCAAGATAAACTGTGATTTACCTTATCTTATTGGTTACTAAAATATTCACATGTCCCTTAATATTTTGTTAATGGATTCTTATGATTAAAAAAAACTCATTAACCAAACACTCTAAAGCATAGCCTAATAGATATGTTGGAAAATTTTATATATATATATATTTTTTGTTATCTAGAATAAAGCCAAATTATGGGTATAAGCATATATAGTAAATTCTTAAAAACCTTGCCTAAAATAAATGCCACTCACCAACTGAGAGATAACACATGTAAAGATACGCTAATAATTATTTTCCTAATTTATTGTATATTTCTACTTAGAAACTAAATTATTTTTCAATTATACTAATTCTTTTCTAATATTCCAAATTTTAAAAAATATAGATATGTTAAACTCCTTAGACTTTTTAACTGTATACAAACAAAAACTAATGACCAAGTTGGGGAGGGGCACTCCCCCTTGCAATCAAGGTAGTTTGGAAGCTAAAATAAGATAACAACAAATTAGCAATCATCTTGTTGGTAATCATTTATTAAATCTAAACATGAATTTTGATCTTTGGACATAAAAATGGTGAAACATTAGGTATACATGTTTTTAAACATACTTTTTTTCTGACAAAGATAACGGTATCCAGCATCTTTAAAGAGTTGAATCTTATCATTTTCAATATTAAAGTATAATATGTTTCATTAATCACCTTGTAATTGTAAAAGTGGCGATTATTATTTTTCTTTAAATATTTTTTTGCAAAAACTATGTATGTGTGATAACAATGATTATATTTCTTAAAATGAAAAAAAGAGTCAAGTGTTATTTTCGTCATTATGGTTTAGCAAATAATGCTAATTTAGTCCTTTTTTTGCGTATAGACCATCCACGTTTCCCCGTTCTTGGCAACTACATCCAAATCACTAACCTTGTCTTTTCACTCTTTCTTTATTATAATACTAATGTCAATGAATTGCGGTTTTCATCCATGTGGTTTGTCCAAATCTACGGTTTTAGTCCAGTAGTTTCAAATTTGTAATTTTCGTCTCTATGGTTTCATTTCACTGGCAATTAATAATTTACCTACTGAAATCACTTTGTAAAAGTGGCGTTTATTATTTTTCTTTAAATATTTATTACATAAAGTATATATCTGTGATAATGGGTTTGGTTCATATAAAGAAATTTGCGTGCTAATTGTGAGAATCAAGTAGAGTAATTATATATACAAGTATTAATTTTCATTATTAACACGCTAATTTCAGTTATACGTTAACCTTTCTCATGTGATAACAATTGATAATATTTCTTAGAATAAATTATCAGTCTTGTTGGGATGATTACAAAGCATTGGTTATATAAGCCAGGAACAAAACAGCTTGGTTAGTTGGTGGCCTCAGATACATCAAACACATATCTCAAAGATATATATATATATATATATATATATATATATACTTTTCATATTATTCTAGTATTTCACAAAAAGAAAAGTATAGATATATTACTAAAAGAAAATAAAATATAGTTTTAAAAAAACCGATGCTTGTTTTAAGGAACCTTATTGTTCATCACCTGAATTACATGTGTGTTCAGATTCTTTTTTATACATTTATTAAAGCAGTATATTTATTTGAACAAATGGTGGGAAAAAAGGAAACCATATGGCTAACAACAAAAGACTATAAAACTATAAAGGGAAAATTTTTAATACATAAATAATTTTAAGTAGATTGTCGTGAAAATCACGTAGCTAATATATAATAGAAGAGAGAAAAATAGTATATTATGCGATTAAATATATGTTTTACGTATATAGTTAAAATATTTATGTATATATGATTCTTATAATTTTCTACCGTTTATAATTTTCTATTTGAAATTATTAATGTATTAATTTTCTACCATTTATAATTTTTTATTTGAATTAAATAATGTGTTAGCAGGAAGGAATCTGATTAATAATTATCATTCGATAGATCGATAGTAAAGAAATTAATAGGTATTAGGACATGTGTCTTGGGACGAATAGGTTAAATTGCACAAAAAAATAAACGTCAAAACGTTGAACCATGCACGCGGACACGTTAAACTATGGAAAAAAAATTAGAAGTCTTTGAAAGTATATAATATAAAACCAAAATTTTTACGTAAACCTACCCCGCATGAGAAAAGCATGTAAGAAAAGTCCAAAAACAAATCTAAAAGTTTAAATAAAAAAGAAAGTTAAAAAAATAAAAATTAAAAATCTTTTTTGATGCTTGTACATTTTTGCTTCGTAAACTTGTACATTGTCAAACATTAAACACGTCATCACGATACTACATCATATTTCAAAAATTATATGAGTAAAATATAAAAAAATCAAATCAATGTGAATGCAACCTTTAGCATAACTTGATTGGATAGAAAATTATAATTTAAGAAAACAATGTATTATTAACTTGTATGATATTTTATAATAATGTGTCGTGAAAATTGTTAATCTTAGTAAATCTCACACACATTCATCAAAAGTTAATAAAAAAAAAACCCAATGATTTACCATAAGCATTTAATGTGTTGATGTCATGAAGCAATTAACCACTTCCTTGTTCCATTTAAATATAGAAAAAATAGCCACATTCCTAATACAATCCACATCTCTGGAATCACCAATTCCATACCTCTTCAATTCCAATGGAGAGAACAACAATCAAAATCATCAGAAAATCAATCCACACCTTCCTCAAACACTACAATTACTTCACAAACATATCCCTGTTAGCACTTCCATTCTCAGCCTCAATCCTCATCCTCTCATCATCTCTTTCACCTCATTCCAATTCCCTCCACAAAACACTCCATTTCCGCCTCCTTTCGCTCTTCGACGCCTTCGGAATCCCTTATTATTCCCATGAACTCTTCTCCATTTTCACTCTCAAACTCTCCCAAACCATCACCTCATCATTCCTACTCCTACCCTTCACCTTTTCCTTCCTACTCATCACAAAAACATCCATAATCCAACACCTTCATAATCATCACCAACATAACAAACCGCCACCTTTCGTCGAAATCTTCAATTCCATCCTCCAAACACAACTATGGAATTCATTCCTACTCATCTCCGTAAACGCCACATCATTTTTCACACTTTTTATCACCTACAACTGCTTAGAAACCCTCAACATCTTCTCATCTTCCACCTTGATCATATTATTTTCCATAACCGGAGGAATCGTGTATTCCGTAGTTATAGCCTATTCCATGATCATATGCAACATGGCTCTAATACTCTCAGGAATGGAAACACAAGGAGGATGGCTTATTTCTATTTTCAAAGCATGTGTTATTATCAAAACAAGAACTACAACTGCTCTTTCATTAGCTCTTTACATCAACATAACTTTGGCTGGAATCGAAGCGATATTCCAGTTCCGGATGGCAAGTGTTTATGCATACACAAGAACAAGTAATCCCAGTCCTTTTATTATATTAGAAGGGTTGTTGATAGCTTATCTATACTCCATTGTCATTACACTTGACACCATTACAAGCTGTATGTTCTACAAAAGCAGTAAACTTGCAGGCCTTAAGAATATTGTTCTTTATCAAGAAGAAGGTAAGATATATGAGTATTGCTTGGAAGTCAAAGGTGAAGAAGATGAGCTTCAATGAATTAATTACCTTTTATTCGGATTTTTTTTTTTGTGATTATGAACTTTTTACTTATTCATTTCATTTGAGACTAGATCATAGGAATAAAAAAAGGAGGATGTAAATTATCTCCCAATTTGGATGAAACATGATTGTGTGTGGATTGTGGTCTTATAAGGTAAATGTACATATATTTTGTCATTTAATTAATAACTAACTACATATCATCATTAGTCATTTTCTAGATGTAAAAATGACAATTATGTGATAAAATAAGTTTTCTTCCCAAAATAAACCATGTATATTGTTTAAACTAAAAAAAATGTACATAGTATTTGTTTTAACTAATTTAATTGAGTTATATTAAGTGAATAAAATTAGGTAATCTAAAAACAACACCCGGTTCTATGTAGCAAACCAGCTTTTAACAGTTATAATAACAGGGTTAAATAATCGAGTTTTATTTACGAATTCTTAACAGTTAATACTTTACTCTTAAATCATCAAACTCACATAATACAGGATTTGAACCATCGACCTTCAAAGAAAGGAGCACTTATTAGTTCGTGTAATAACTAATAAGTGCTCATTTCTTTTAATCTTAAAAAATAATAACTTGTATATGGTTTTTGTTTTTAATTAAAAATAATCGGGTTATATTGAGTGAAAAAATTAAATTAGATAACTTGAAAGTAGTGTCACGTTTTATGTGTAGCAATTATATTTTATTAGTTATGGGACCCGATTAAATAATAAGATTTTATAATTACTTTTTAATTAAATTTCTTAATAATAAAAGGTGGATTATATTCAGGTGTTTTCTTTATCATTCACCGATTTAATTTGGACGCATTAAATCATTATGATCTCAACAATCCATGTTTATCTATATGACGTTGATATTATTATTATTATTTATATTTTTTATTACAACATCAAACACTAAAGATAGACACATTTGGTTGTCATCATCATCATCATCGTACTCAGTATATCCCACCAATAGCAAAGCTATAGTATATCCCACCAATAGCAAAGCTATGGTATCATTATCATGAACCTCCAACATTTGGTTGTATGAAATATAAATCATGAACCTCCAAAATAGCAGTCATGAATGAATTCAGCCCCTCAAGTTAACCAACTACGGTTATCATTATCATAAGTACCCAAAAATACTTGTCACATTTAAATTGTTGTGCTTGTTTGCTCAAAGAATTTGTGAGGTTTTCACATGTATTTCTCACATGAATGAAAAAAAAAACAAAAAAAACATCAAACATAGCTTGCAATGCATGAGTCACATGTTCCTTGCACATAAAGTAGTTTCGGTTACTAGCCTATGGCAAAAAGAATACGCGTCTAAAGACTATGATTGGTTATTTTTCTAAACCAAACCGATTATAGCTAGTGCTAGTAGATTTTAGCGATTTCCGGTTGAAACTTGGGGCACAAGTTTGGTCCCACGGATGGCGCCATGAAGAGGTAGGTCCCAGCAGAGCCCAGTTGGACCCGCAAGACTCACCTCAAAGAGACGTCTGTGCAGTTGAACCCGCAAGACTCACCTGCAACAGGGACGTCTGCGCAAAGGCTAAACTCGCAAAGACTCACCTTGAAGAGAGACGTCTGCGCAGAAACCAACTGGATCCGCAGGACCCACCATGCTCAGAGACGTGACGTCCTTACGCGCAGTACGCAAGCTGTTCCCTCAGGAAAAGCCTCCCAATGGTCGACGTACTCCGCCTGTTCCCGTAGCAACGGATACTAGCCATCAGGGAAGGCTACCCGCGCAGCAAGGCTACACGCACAAGGCACTTAACTCTTAAATAATTCAGTAATGTCACCTGAAGAGGAGATGAGCAAGCCGGGAACACTCCCGCACAAAGCCGGGAAAACTCCCGCCCAAATGAGCCAGTCCGTACGATACTGGAGGATCTTTTGTACTGTACCTGACGATGTATGGACAAAAGATCTGACCAAAGATACGACAGCTCACTGACAACAGTATGACGAGCAGCATGCTCTTGTACTGTATCACTATCAGCCGCTGCCTACTCACCAACCTGTCGAAGGACGTGCATAGCCTGCAGTTGGTGGAACAGGAATAGTACACAGCCGGCCTGGTCACTATCAGCCGCTGCCTACCCACCAACCACCAGCATGGCATGTGCGTAGCCCACAGTTGGCAGAACAGGAATATTATACAGCTGGCTGTACCTGCTTGGAAACCTACCTTCGGCTATAAATACTCCAACACCTTGGAACGGTATCATCATCTTATATCTTCATATATTATCTGATATCTGCTCTAGTCATTTCTCTTAATATACGCTTATATTCAAGAGCAATCTAGTCTGATTCTCACGCCGGAGGGTGGTCACAAGGAGGTACCCCCCCTTCTCAGTGACGAGCTCACGGTGTCTGTTTTGCAGGTTATCAGAACAACCATCTTTGCCGGACATAACCCTCTTGGGAAACATCTATTTAACCCCCAGATTATCCGTAATCTGCCCGGGGTCGATTAGTGTTTCTTAATTGGCGCCATCGGTGCATAAAAGCTAGAACTAATTCATTCAGTTTTTTCAAACTTCTGGAAAGATGGTTAAGGTTACTCCGTTGCCAAAGCCAGCGAGTGACCAAGAAATCCGGGTAATCACAACCCCAGCTACTGGGAGGAACACCGGCGAGCACACAAATTTTACGAACACTACCCCGGTTACTCAAGCCGGGGCAAGTGCAGTAAATTTTACGAACACTACCCCGGTTACCCGAGCCGGGGCAAGTGCAGTAAACAATCCTTCACTGGGATTCACCAATACCCAGTTGGAGAGACAACAGACGAGGCTCCCCCGCTAAACACTCGATCAAGTTAAAGCGTGGGCCGAAGCACGTCAGAAGGAATTCCAAGCTGAGTTGGATGAACGCTTGCGTTCACTCCAACAGGCTGACGAATTCGGAAGCACTCAACAGCTTAACATGAGCAATGAGTGCGAGTACTTGGACGATGATTCGGAGGAATCCGACACCGAAACAAACCCTCGCCATAGGGCGAAAGGGAAGCGTAAGGAAACGGACTTCCAACCGAGAAGGAATTTTGGAGAAACCTTCAAACCAAAAAACGCGGGTGGAAACCCACGTGACTTCTCTAAAACCTTCAGACCAACCGCTGCAAATGCGGGAACCTCCAAGTTTGCAAGGGACATTGCGGAAGCAATCGCCCCAAGAAGTGCCAAACAGATGTCCAACATCGGCACTTATGATGGTATATCCGACCCAGACGATCATTTGAACAGATTCATAGCGGGGGCAACCGTCAGCAACTGGACGGAACCCACGTGGTGTTATATGTTCCAGATGACGCTGGTTGGAGCAGCCAGAGCGTGGTTCGACCGTCTACCGGTCCACCACATCTACGATTGGGCAGACTTCCAACAGAAGTTTAGCTAGCACTTCAGCCAACAAAGAAAGTATACCGAAGAGCAATGGACAATCCTCAATTGCATTCGAGAGGAAGATGAATCTTTGCTAGACTTCATCACTCGCTTCAACTCAAAGAAGCTAAGTCTGGGTAGTATTAGCGAAGATCTTGTTCGCGCTGCTTTCATCCAGGGCACAAAAGACCCAGAGCTCATCCGCACCTTAACGGGTAAAGATGGCATGCCATCCACATGGGATGCCATCATGACAGCAGCTAAACGCTTCGCGGAAACGGAAAAGCAACTGGGTAGAGATCTTCCCCAGAGCACAAACCTCTACACCCAGAAAACAAGAGAAAACAATGTCCTTACCGCCCGACTAAACAAAAAGAGGAAGCTAGGCATTTGGCAGTCAAGGGTAAACTTTGACACCTCATCCGGCTCGCACCCTCGGTTAGGCGGAAAGGATAACATGCCGTCGTCAAACCGGAACTCCAGATGGACGCCACTCACCAAAAGCGTCACCGAGATATTCGACACCGAGAGACTCCCATGGCCAAAGGCTCCAATAATCCGAGAGCGTCACAACGCTGATCAGAGCAAATTCTGTGACTTCCACAGGACAAGAGGCCACAACACCGAGGAATGCGTAGACTTTAAGGACATCGTCGAAGCATTTGTCAGAGATGGGACGCTCACGCACCTCGTGGCGTAATGAACGCTGAGCAGGCTAATGCGTGTAGAACCCCAGTTGGGGAAAACACGAATAAAACTGCAGCTTCAATGTCGGAGACTACATACTGCGTAAACAACGAGATTCCGAACCAAGTGCATATCGGCTCGAAAAGCTCGATGACACTCCCAAGAACATGGAAGGGAGCTCAATTACACAGTCTGCATGTAGATCAATTCCAAACTTGTAAAAGAAAAGGCCCAGAGCCACTTCTAATGGAAATGATTCTCCTTATCACATTGACACTGATGGTCTTACATTTATACTTAAACTTTCCACACTGATATGCCGGTCTTCACCGCATACATAAGTGGGAAAACAAATCGTTACGTGTGGAAAGCGGCAAAACCCACATAAACACAAAAAACGGCAAACCTTCACGCAGGTCAGTCATAGGTGAAGTTCGGTCATCCCACTAAATGAAAGTGCCGGACCTAACCGCACAAATCATGATAGAGGAAATTGAACTTTAACCTATTGACAACCGCGCGTCGAACGGTTAACTTATTCAGAACACTTAGAAAATATCTTCAAGGAAAAAATGAGGAAAACCTCCACGCAGGTCAGATATAGGTAAAGTTTAGCCATCCTACTAAGTGCAAGTGACGGTCTTACCCGCACAATCACGAAAAAGGAAGCAAAACTTTAACCTATTATCTGCCACGTTGATAGGTTAACTTATTCAAAGTACTTAAGAAATTGCTAAGTTAAACTAAAGTATGCACAAGCGAATCATATATTGCTTATACGGCAAAACAAATGCCAAATTAAACTATAATATGCATGAGCAAGTCGTATAACGTTTATAAAGCAAGAGTGAAGGTTCTACCCGCACAAAGGATTTACACTCTATAAAAATTCAAGTATTACAAGAATGGCCGGGTATCTACCCGCCTACAAGAGTGTAAATCTATACAAAAACATAAACCTATCCTAACAGTGGAAAGGGATCTAAAGGTTCAAGCTTCAGGACCACTTCCTCCAAACCCACTTGTACCCGCACCATCACTTGGCTGTAGCGGTTCAAGGAAGGTCTTGAGAATGGTTAACCCATCATCAGCAGCAGCAACTTCGTTCACCTTCTCCACCACTGGATGCGGGAAGGCAGCATACTGGTTCACTGCTTGGTCATAAGCAGCTTCAGTATCCACATCATATAAAGGGAAGTTGGAAGGCGGGATGCCCTTCTCAACGAACCCTAGACCAAGCAGGAAGCCAGCCTTTTCCCCATCCTTATGAGAAGCGTTGAGGGCTGTGCTCATGGCATCGTCATATGATGTGTCCGTGAAGACCCGATGCACAACCTACAAAACAAAAATACAAGTATCAAAACCTTTTCTAAGTATAAAGAAAAGCGTGAAGACATTATGAAGCTAAGCTTACCTGCGACAACGCTTCTCGTAGAAGCCATTCCTTGGTAACCAGAGCCTCCTGGAGGGCAGCTTGAGCTTGGTTATGGGCGCGTTCGGCTTCACTTTTGTTAAGGTTGGCAAGCAACACTTCTTTAGCCGCAGCCTCTTCGACGCCCTTTAGCTTACGCTCAGTATGGTCAAGCACGCCCCTCTGGTCCAAGATCTCTTGGAGCTTCTTGGCGTCTTCCATGGCCAAGGCATCATGAGCCTGTTGGAGCCTCTCTAGTTTGGCTTTAAGTTCCTCATTCTCGAGGCGTAGAGGCTCAGCAACAGCTTCAGCCTTGGTGGCCCTCTCAGTTGCGTTCCGTGCAGTTTCCTTAGCCAGCCAAAGATGTTCGTTAACAGCTTGGGCAGCCCTGGAACGGGCCTCGAGACGGGCCTGAACTTCAACCTCGAGGGCCTTGAAGGCCTTCATCTTTTCCGCAGCAACAGCGGAGAGCCTCCTGTTCTCCTCTCGGACAGCCCGCGCCTGAGCTACTTCTTGGATCCGAGCTGCCTTTAACTTGTCGTTTTCACGACAAAGCAGCTCGACGCGCGGCTGCATCCGGGCTAGGAGAATCCGGAGCTCATTTGTCAGCCTACCCTCCTGGTAGCTTGACATTGCTACCCCCAGCGCCCCACTTGGGGCGGCGTGGCGCGACCACTCGACGCATTCCACAGGCGTCCGAAGGGTTGTTCCTCGGCGGATGTTCCATCGTGGAACATACACTTCATTGGAATCCGACACTGCAAAAGCAAAAAGCAGTTAAGAAAAGATGATATATAAAATAAAATAATAAAAGGCCAAAGTAACCCTACGCACCTGTAGGGTCGACGACAGGCCTGTAGCCGCCAAACCCATCACCCGAACCTAACGGATATCCATCCAAGAGGTCAGGCAGATGGGAAGGAGGCAGAGATTGGCTTGACGCCCCAACCCTAGACATACCTGAAGGACCGGTCGTAGTCGCCGGCGCCGGAGGAGGCATAGCGGAGGCCGCCGTGGTAGAAACCAACGGAGGTGAACTCACAACCGCGGCCGCGGCTGTGGAAGAATCCACAGAAACACTCACCGCCGGATCAGTGAAGGAATCAGTGAATATGGCACTGACAGCCGGCGGAGACATCGTCACAGTTGGAACAGTTGGCTCAACCGGGTGAGCAACTGAACCAACTGAAGCAGGCGCAGTCGCCTGGGTCATCGCCTCAGGTAGGTTGACCAAACCTACCGTCATGGGTCCGGAGGTGCTCCTCCCCGCTCCACCCTGGAATGCGGTAGCATCCACGCCTGCAAAAAGAAGATATATAAGTATAATGGCGGAAAGTTATGCAGTTAAGATAAAGGAAGTATACTTACGGGTCCTTTTGAGCTTGAAGGTGCGAACGGGCGGGGACGAACCCGATGGAGCCGGCCTCTTCGTACCGGTCACCGTCGTTGTCCTGGGCTGCTCGGAGGTGACAGCCGTTTCAACCTCCAGAGCAGTGGTCGCAACACCACCCGGGTTCCCCGCCGCCTCTTCACTCTCGGTCTCCGACTCAGACAGGTTCACCTGGTCGGCAGTGGAGGCTACCTTCGCCTTGCCCTTCCCGCCAGCAGCCTTCTTCCGCTCAAGAAAAGGACCATCTGCCGGATTCCTCATCAGAAGATGACAAGATTAGAGGAATTCCAGCAGAGGTTTCAGCATTCAGAGGGCGAGGGTTAAATAGTCTTTTACCTGGCCGCGTGGCGCTCAGTATTTCGTGGCCTGGCGGGTAGGCCTCCACAAACCGATCCGCAGTCTGCGCAAGGATGGGCAACTCGTTCTCGTCAAGAGCACGAGTACCCATCCGAGCGGGACCATCACTCTCCCGCGGCTGCAGGAGAGACTGCAAGTCGTTTCCCTCTGAAAACAAAAAGAAAAAACGGTTAGAACAAAAACCCTAAATTAACGGATAATATGAAGCATACCGTAAGGGACAGAGTTCAAACCGTATTCGAGGACGATGGGAATCTGTGACGCCTCCTTCCACACCCGGCTCATCCCGAGCATCACCATCCCTGACTCCGCAAAGCGGTAAACCGGAGACTGGATCCGGGAAACCTTGGAGAACCATTCCGCCTCCTGGTAATTGGAGGCGTGAAGGTTCGGCAGAGCTCTCCCGTTCTTGAACGTCATCGCTATGGGACGACGCGAGCGGAGATATAGAAGAACTCCCGCTTCCAAGATCGAAGACTGCGCTCGGTAGCGCAGATCTTCAAACCCTTGATCCGATTGACCAAGGTATACCACCCCTGGATGCACCTCCAGGAATAGAAGATCATCAGGCGGTCAACATGGGGCTCCACACCCAGAATGAGACACACCCACTCGAAATGGCGGATCTTGGCGATCGCCATTGGGTGTACCTCAGTCAGATGCACACCATGTCTCTCCAGAACACGGTATACAAACTTCGTCAATGGGAACCTGAGATTCCCATAGACGAAGAATGCAGCGTACACCCCTATCTTGCCCTTGGGGGCATCGTACACCGTCTGATGAGATGCAGGAAACTCAGGCTCGAAAGGCTCGAGCATGAACTTCCTGACGACGTACTGATAGAGGTCGACCGGAAGAGCACACTGGCACTCGCCAGCAGTACTCTTGTCATCCTTGTCCGACGTGGACGACGGATTCTCGAGGTATACATCGGACTCCTCGACAGTCACCTCAGGATCATGAGAAGACATGTTTGGGATGTAAAGAAGAACGATTTCAGGAGAATGCTCGACGGAAAAGTTAGAGTATTCGCCGGAAATCGTTTAGAAGAAGAAGAGAGAGATGAAACTGTGAGTTGAGATGCATCCTCTCCTCCCTTTATATACTCATCGCAATGAATGCGATGAATTTAATGCGAAAGAGAGAGGAAAGCGCAGGTGCAATGAAACTATGACACGTGGAATATGCAAGCTGGCAACAACTGTTGACAGGACGCGTGCCGTAAACTTCGCGGCCACGCGCCCGAAAACTCGCGCCCACGCGCCTGAAAAAGCGTCTGGAATGACCATATACTGTCACGTCGCCATAACTTCCTGCACGTCCTGACACTGTCAGAAGAAACCGTCGGACGACGTTTCAACAGTTTGAACTGTTCTTATCCTTTCACTAACTCTTCGAATTTCAAAAAGATTCAAAAGTAAGCGGGACTATACCCCTTACCTTGGCAACCAAGTAACTATAAGACAGGTGTGAGTACAGTGTTAAGGCAAAACCCTTCACATACTTAGCACCTGCAGGGAATTGAAGCCAAGAATACCTCGGCAACCAAGTAACTATAAGACGGATGCGGGTACAGTGTCTAAGGCAAAACCCTTCACATACTTAGCACCCGCAGGGAATTGAAGCCAGGAATACCTTGGAAGTAAAGTAACTATAAGACGAGTGCGGGTACAGTGTCAAGGCAAAACCCTTCACATACCTAGCACTCCGCAGGGAATTGAAACCAAGAAGGATCTTCTGGGCCATGCTTGCGGAAACGGGAATAACATCCCCGCATAGCGGGAACGTCGAGAACTAGATTGTGTGAAGCTCCAAGATGGAATTGGTTGTTTAACATAATTGATCACTATGTTCAAAACTACCAAAACCTCATGGAGAATCTATACAAGTGGAACTCAACGCTCCTGACTTGCGAGGAGGTTACAGACCTACCCGCATCATACCCAAAGATCAGGCAGAAAAGTCGGGAATTTCTGCGTGACATTAGGACTTCCGCGGGAAGAATCCCCATGGAAAACCTTAAAACTAAACCCTTTTCAAAACCCTTTGCTTAAGTCCAAAAGTTCACCTCACTTATTAGCAATTCATGAGAAGAACATTAGACTGGGGGGACTTGAAGAGGTAGGTCCCAGCAGAGCCCAGTTGGACCCGCAAGACTCACCTCAAAGAGACGTCTGTGCAGTTGAACCCGCAAGACTCACCTGCAACAGGGACGTCTGCGCAAAGGCTAAACTCGCAAAGACTCACCTTGAAGAGAGACGTCTACGCAGAAACCAACTGGATCCGCAGGACCCACCATGCTCAGAGACGTGACGTCCTTACGCGCAGTACGCAAGCTGTTCCCGCAGGAAAAGCCTCCCAATGGTCGACGTACTCCGCCTGTTCTCGCAGCAACGGATACTAGCCATCAGGGAAGGCTACCCACGCAGCAAGGCTACACGCACAAGGCACTTAACTCTTAAATAATTCAGTAATGTCACCTGAAGAGGAGATAAGCAAGCCGGGAACACTCCCGCACAAAGCCGGGAAAACTCCCGCCCAAATGAGCCAGTCCGTACGATACTGGAGGATCTTTTGTACTGTACCTGACGAGGTATGGACAAAAGATCTGACCAAAGATACGACAGCTCACTGACAACAGTATGACGAGCAGCACACTCTTGTACTGTATCACTATCAGCCGCTGCCTACTCAAACCTGTCGGAGGACGTGCATAGCCTGCAGTTGGTGGAACAGGAATAGTACACAGCCGGCCTGGTCACTATCAGCCGCTGCCTACCCACCAACCACCAGCATGGCATGTGCGTAGCCCACAGTTGGCAGAACAGGAATATTATACAGCTGGCTGTACCTGCTTGGAAACCTACCTTCGGCTATAAATACTCCAACACCTTGGAACGGTATCATCATCTTATATCTTCATATATTATCTGATATCTGCTCTAGTCATTTCTCTTAATATACGCTTATATTCAAGAGCAATCTAGTCTGATTCTCACGCCGGAGGGTGGTCACAAGGAGGTACCCCCCCCCCCTTCTCAGTGACGAGCTCACGGTGTCTGTTTTGCAGGTCATCAGAACAACCATCTTTGCCGGACATAACCCTCGTGGGAAACATCTATTTAACCCCCAGATTATCCGTAATCTGCCTGGGATCGATTAGTGTTTCTTCAGGTGCCAAGTTGATAATTAAGGATGAAGGCTATTACTTCCTAAACAAGTAACTCGTTCAGGTTGTTAGGATAAGTTTATTTTTATATTAGTTATGTTGTTTAGCAATGCTAGTCAGTAGTTATAGTCTAACGTATCTTAGATTTGAGTCAGCGTCTTGGTAATCAATGGGTGACAGCCAAATACAGTGCATATCAATTCTTATCGTGAGCAGACTCATAAATAGACCAATTAGACATTGCAAATGGTCTACAAAATGACACAATTAAAAATTAGCATAACTAGAGCTATATTTTGAGTTGGGGGGCTTTAAGTAATCCGACATAAACATCTTTATAAGCATGATCATGTGGCGAACGCCGAACAACCATAGGCAGCTTGCTCAAACTGCCCAACCCGAATTCCATCATCTGGAGCGCTGATTTCACATTCAAGAGTTTCTCAATTTTGCAACCTAACTTTTACCTTATATTGTTATTTCTTTTTAGATTGTTTTGCCACATACTTTTTCACATTTTTTTCTATACTCTCATAAGAGTAAGTTTTTTGTTCAATTTCTATTTTTTTAAAAACTTTTTTGCTATGAATACCGCCATCCATTACTAGAACTCTTCTAATAACTACAAAGTCACACAAGTTCACATCCAAAAACGATGTTTAAATTATATACACACAAGTATTACATAACTTACAGAAGAGGGCCTAAATATATGCACAAGTGTTTGTATATGTACCTCCTACATTTGATTTTACCAGAATGGACACCACCTGCATACACAAAATCAAAATATCAGTTCCAAGGTGTATCTTTGATTATCATTATTGATATATTATAAACTTTGTAATTTTAATATAATACAGACCAATGATTCATATGTTTTTGGACAAAAAGGGTTATAAAATGCAGTTCGGCATCTTCTGAGAAGATTTATTAATTTCTAGGCCTACAAACGAACAGAACACTCAGCAAACAGTTCGTGAACCATTCGGCAGGAAGTTCGTTTATAAATGAATGAACATGAACAAAAAGTTTTGTTCATTTACTTAAATGAACATGAACACGTCTCGTTTGTTCATTGTAACTCGTTTATTTTCATTTGTTTACGTTCATGTGTTTATTTTCGTAAGTTTAAGTTTAACTTTTAATAACTCTTTAGGCCTAACACACTGTTCTTCACATTAATTTTAATTTTTAACTAGTTTTAGCTCATTTATGTTCGTGAACCATTCGTGTATATTGCTAACAAACATACATGAACAAGAAAACCCTATTCGTTTAATAGTTTGAGTTCGATTGTTTGTTCAGTTATAGTTAAACGAACGTACATGAATGTACTGCATTCGTGTTCGTATACAAGCCTATTAATTTCTAAAGATGAACAAATACGAGTTATATCGAAAACATACCCAACATAATTTTGGCATAAATTTTCATGGGAAGTGGCCTGTAAAATTAGCTTTTGAACTTGTAGCTTAACCGATAAACCATGCTCCACCTCACGAGTATCGCCAGATATTAAACTGGTGTTTTCGGTTGCGACGATGGCTGGTAATGTAGAACACGTTGAAAAATCACGACCTGTAAGTTTATTACTCATCCGTGCCATAACTACCACCGCCCGTTCATTCAAAACCTCGTTAGCATCACCAAGTTGATGAACAGCCTACACAAAACAATTATTATCATTATTGTTATAACTGTTACAATTATTATAATATAAACAGATGGATGAGATACAGAAACCTGTAAAAGCTCGCGTTCACGAGCACCGCGTTGCGGTTGAAGAAGATGATTTGTAGCAGCTTCTTCACCGGTGACAGCTGCCTGGGCATTTGTGGATGCAAGGGTTGACATTTGTGTCACTTCATTGAAGTTGAAAAGACGCCAATTTATAAGGGGATCATGAACGAAGGCCTGAGACCGAATGAAACGATATTTGTTTAAATTTAAGTTGTACTAAATATATAATAATAAACCGAGATAGTATTTACCTCCATCATAGCCATTACACTATCTTTATTTGTTCTAAGAACTTGCATCACATTTTCACAAGTTGACCGGAAATTCCCTTCAATCCCGCTAACTTCCATAGCCTTTACAAGCATTCTAGTCAACCGAAAAGGAACCTGCAATAGAATACAGAGCAAGTTTAATGCTTAAATGACATATAAATTAAAATAGTCTTAACGAATAATTTTATAGAATTACACCTTTTCAGGGAACTTCTCACGATTCATTGACGCTTCAAAGCAATCTCCAAAATCAATATGCAAGATCTTTCCACTACATAACACTCAGATCCTCAACAATATTATGATATAATATTGTAACTGAAGAGAGACAATCAATGATTATCATGTACCTGAAGCGATGCAGCATAAGATTGCTAGGGTGGCGATCACCTAAACCAAGAAGGTAACCAACCTGTAGCATGTGTCATTAGTTTCTATGAACTTTAAAAAATGACAATTACCCTTGTATGTATCTACACAAATAGTCCTTTGCAACCAAATATGTAATTAGTTAAAAGGGCAAAACTGTCATTTTTAAAAATTTAACAAAAGTTAGTGTTATACCCCATTCATGTTACCAACTGAAAACCACAGATACCAAACTTGTTACTTTTCAAAATTATACCCCACACCCTCCTATTTTTGTAGAGCCATATGGACCATTTATGTAATTCAAAGAACAAACATATGATGTCGAGGAGATATCATACCATACTCATGACAGCCAAACTTCTAGTATAATTAGTCCTTCTGTCAAGCCAGACTTCTGAAGTGCGGCTTCTTAACCAAAGCACCTACATAACAGAAACAATTCTTAATCTATTATAGATACTCATGTGTCAACAGGCAGAATGCTTTTCTGGCAGCAAAAACAAAGGTTGCATACAAAACATTTTCAGTAGATAAACACACATACCCTAGCCAAATCGTTTCCTTCTGTACTATCAAGGGCATACTCGAATACCTCCACTTTAGCTACCAGTGGCAAGTGATCGTAATCTGGAGCAAAACTAAGCATATATTTATGCTCTTGATTCAGGGTGATCTACACAAGAATAAAGAATCAACAGGATTATAAAACTTATGGTATATAAATCAAAAGAGAGGAGAGTGAAGAAAAATAAACCTTGCGGGCATCCCTGTACTCTCGAATGAGTTGGTGCAGGGTATCACAATTCGGGACCCACCCTATCAGCCCACTATTTGGAGATAATGGGATAACCTCGTATCGCTGGATAGAAAGGTCTTTTTCTGAAGTTTTTCTAGAGTTCTCCAGTAGAGTATTTACTAAACCAAAAAGCTGCATGACTCGTTCATCCTGTCTTAAATCTTCATGTCCTTTAAGCAAAAAAGCATAATCTTCCCCATCACTGCCATGAATAGTCAACTTTCTGGGTCGTTGTTTGGATGTAATGACAACAAGCTGTGGTGCAAATGATGCAATTGTCACCACTGGTGAATCTGAAACAGGTGATGCACGCAAGTATATCAGCACAGGCGGTATCTTGAACCCGTTTACTTACAAACGGGTCTCAAACATAAAATAAAAAATAAAAAAACCTCAGCCAACAGATCACGTAGAATGAACTTTTATTCTAAAATTCAGATTATTATTGTAAAAGTAGTATGTTCATAATCAAGATTAAAATACTATCAATTAAGTAAACCAAAATAGGGTAGAAAAGTGTATCCGAAGCAACACAACCGAACCTGTTTCAAAGACAAGTCAAAATATTATGATATGAGAATACAATACCAGCACGGTAGGTCCCAGGAACAGCAAGCTCTAAATCATGACACTCTACTAATTCTGGAGAAACCAACTGTTTGCACAAGAAAAACAAAATCCTAAGAGAACCTTTCACAAACATGCGACATGCATACAATGCTAT
This sequence comes from Bidens hawaiensis, assembly GCF_021521415.1. Taxonomy (NCBI): domain Eukaryota; kingdom Viridiplantae; phylum Streptophyta; class Magnoliopsida; order Asterales; family Asteraceae; genus Bidens; species Bidens hawaiensis. The sequence goes on from NW_027491060.1 coordinate 706,301, forward strand.
GTATTGGCCTTAAAAGCAAGAAAAAGTAACTTATATGCATGAAAAAGTTTTCTTACCTGAAGATCCAATGTAGTAAGAGACTGAAGCTGCTTATCTATCCGTCTAAAGACATGATAGTAGAGATCCCAGGCCTGAAGGAAAAAAAATCATTTGATACATACCCATAAATGCAAAGAAATTAGTATACAAATATATCATACCCGAGTGAGCTCGGCGTCTTTTCCAGAATTCTTATATTCCATACAGCAATCATAGGCCTCCAGTAATTCGTGATGATATGTCTAGTATTCCATAAAGACACGTCAAACCGGTGTGTAGCACAAACAATACAAGAATCTTATTAAATAACTTATCTTTAACACAAAACGAGGATACACAATGTCCAATTTGAGGACATACCTGAAGAAAAGCTTTCTCTTTTATGGTTATGTTGCTCTTCATTGCGCCTTCTGCAAGCATTTCATGCAATGGCTCTAAAACCTTTAACATTCCCTCAATGTTATGTTCACCAAAATACAAGCGACTAGCTTCTTCTAGTGCCTCGTGCCACATTTCATGCCAAAGAATTGCAACCCTAATCAATTCCTCTGATACAAGTTGTGCCTTTATATGAAGAAAACCAACTGTCAGCTTAAATCAAGAAATCCAAAACAAAATCATATTAACAGTTTTGTTATAATTTCACCTGATCCACCAACAGACCACTGTGCTGTCTAACTTTGTCTACCACTTCTTGAGCTGCAGCTTTACGCAAATTGCTTATTGATTTACAAGCCACGAGAAGAGGGTACATAAGAGCCTGTAACACAGTTTATAGAGATAAGTCTATCTGACACTGATACATGCTTAAAAAACAACAGACAATTACAGACTACAGACCTGTGGGTGCCATTGACCTATGCGAACCAGAAGAGATTGTATCAATTCTCTCACAGCGTGATTATTTGAATGTATTCTGGCAATAATCTGAGGTAAAACAACCAACCACGTGTTGATATTAACATGTGAAAATCCTCTCTGCAATGCTGTTTGAACCTCAGCAGTAGCTCCATGGTTAAACCACAAAGTCAGGAGTCGAAGAATATCCTGTAAACCAGAAATGCATCTCAAAAGCCTTATAAAAACATATGAAAAACAGAAATAAGGACATCAAATTCTTACTTCAAGATACGCATGAGTAATGTATAGACTTCAGAAATAACTGAAGTAATTAAAAAAAAAATAAGATGGTGACTAACCTGCAAGCTGTCATCTACACCCTTAGCATGTGCTGCGCAAGCAATTGAATGAAAATATCCAGTGACTGCTGCTACTACAAATTGTGCAGCAAAATCAGGATGGCCTTTGAGTGTGTAATGAGACATGACTGCTGTATTGAAAAGAGCCCAGGTGTGCCACGCTTTTGCCCGTGTTGAAGCATAATGAGTCGCATGCCTGAATGAGCTAAGAATTTCTACAAAATACACAACAATTAATTATACAAATGGATGTCAGAACTCAGAAGTGATTATAATTACACATTTACATCTTGTGTAAAAAATCTTAAAACTTATGGCTGGCTACCTTGTATGGAATCATCATCAAGACCAGGGGAAAGAGCCCATTGCCATATTCCAAGTTTTAGATATACACGCGCCATAAGTGATGCATTTGGAGCACCAACCATACCAATTGGTGTAGATGATTGAATGCCAGACGAACTTGAAAGCTCTATAGCAAGATGCTAAAAGAGAATAAGACGAAATAAGTAAGCTAATAATTAATTATGAAAGTCGTTTCCTTGACAGTTCTAAAAACAAAAATAATTGAAATGATTAACCTACCTGCAACCTAGTAAAAGCTTCCTTACGCTTCTGGTCCTCCCCAAGTGACCATTGGTATTTTAAGTACGCAAGTATTACTTGTGGAGGCCCACGATATTGTACATTTTCAGGAATTGTTTCAGGATCAAACTGTGTAAAAGTAGTAATAAGTAATATACAAATTTAAGAGAAAAGAATACCAAACTTAACATCTCAATTAACTTAAACAAACAAAAACAAACCTGTAAAAGTTTGATTAAAGTGGATTTGGCTTGACTAATCCTACCACTTTTCCGACAAAGCGAAGCAAATTTCAGCCATGTTTCACTGTCTTCGGTAGGAGGTAATACAAGTGACCTGACTGCCAAAAGAGCTTGCCAAACCTATAAATCAAAATTTTAATAAGTTTTAACAAATCTGCAGAGTGTTATGTAATGCATGTCCCAATACTTTTGACTGCATACCTCAACATTTCGTTTTGTGCCTTTAATTCGTTCGTTCCACATGTTACGAATTAGTGCTCTTCGTCCCTCAGCAACAGAATTTCCAACTGGAAGAGTACAGTAATCAATGACCTGTCACAAATCAAAGTAACAAGAAAATCATACTCCGGAACGGAAAAATAAAAATCAGTAAAATCTGCAGAACAGAGTTTTAAAAAATGATCAAATAACATACCTCCTCTAACTCTGACAATTGTTGAACACAAACCATATTACTGTATGCTCGCTCATAGCTTTCAAGGACCTACATTAAAATAAACAAGCAGAAATCTAAATACCACTCTACAGTGTTTTTAACGTGATCCAGGAGAAATGTTGTCCAAGATCCAAATGAGCCTTAATTTTGGGTGTTTCGTTAAAATGGTTGTGTTCGATATTTGGGTTAAAATGGGTTTGGATTTTAGTATTCATTCAGTTCAGAGGAAATTGTCAATGATTGTCTTCTTAATGTGCAGCGTGTCCCCTTTAAACATAAAGATCAATTCATATGGCTAAAAGGATGAAGAAACACCTAAACAAGAGTGCCGAGGATTTTGACCCATGTTTTCCAACTATAGTAATCTTACAGGCTGCAGGGGTTAACCTTTGATCTTGATTTCACATGTGAAACAGGTCAAGAAGTCGAAGATGAGTTTGAGTCTATTTACGTTTATCGAAGACGAGTAGTTTATTTATGTTAATCGATAAACTAAAAAGCTGATTTATACTAATACTTATCTGGACCCAACAACTCGATAAACAGTATAAACAACTCATCGTTGATTTCTTGACCCGTATCACATGTGAAATCATGATTAACCCTTATTAGACAAGTAATTGATATTTATGTATATGATTTATATTAGAGGGTATTAGAGTGTATTTATGTAATCTATTTATATCTTGTAATCTCTTATGCATAATCACACAATATAATACAATCTTCGTTGTTTATTTTGGTATCAAGAGCCAAAAAGGGTCACAAACCCTAATTTTTTATTTCTGCCGTCAAACACCCCAGCCAACCACCCTCTGCTGCCATGGCACTTCTTGCATCCTTCACCCAAGCAGAAAAACAGAGTCACAACTCACACAAGTTCGGTTTTACACTCTCTACAACTAATTATGGCTACTGGAAAACATTAATCCAGCCATTCCTTGTTACCAACAACCTTTTTCCCTATGTTGATGACACCATTCCTTGCCCAGACCCGTTCATCACCATTCCTTCTACTGATAAAGACCAGCCGCCAGTCAGCCAACATAACCCAAATCATGCAGCGTGGGTGTCTAATGATGCTCATGTTCGCATGTTAATCCTATCTACCATTTCTGAGAGTGCCTTCCAGCATGTTCAAGGTGATACATCTAAAGAATTATGGGCTGCTCTTGAACGTGCCTTTGCACCTCACACCATATCTCGAGAATACACCCTCAAATCACAGCTTCTTTGTCTGAACATGGAACCTGATGAGACCAGCGCTGCTTATCTCCTTCGTGCATGTGAGTATGCTGATGCCCTAGCCAATATTGGCGAACCATACAAGGAAAAAGATCTCGTTATGCTGGTTGTAACTGGCCTTCGTGACGAATACGATGGCTTCAAATCACAGATTATGGGTCGACAATTTCCCACTGCTTTTTCAGATTTACATGCCCTCCTCTCTAATTATGAATACATGATCAGGAAGACTCCAGCAACCCCTATGCAAGCCTTTACAGCCGCAACACCACCAGCTAGCTCTTCTTCAGTCGCGGCTCCTTCATTGCCTCCTGACACGGTTCATGCTCTTCAACAGGTTATGTCACAACTTGGCCTTCTTAAGCCACAATCTTCGGTTTCACAGCCCGCTTTTCCACATCATCAGGCAAACTATGCCTCTCGGGGCCGTGGTCGCAGTTCGTACAATCGGGGTCGTGGAAATCGCAACAATTCTAGGAACTACAACAACAATCACAGTTTCAACAACTCTAATGGTGGTAATAGAAATCAGTTTTCTTGGGCATCTACTCAAAACATGGTTTTTGGTACTTGTAACAGGTGCGGAATTGGACATATTCCATCTCAGTGTCCTAACAGGGATCCGAGTACTATGAGGTCTACACCTTCAGCAAAGTTTGCTGACTACCGTTCACAGGCAACAACTAATTGGCTTCCAGACACTGGTTGCAGCGGACACTCTGCTATGGATCAACACAGCCTTAACCATACTATGGTAAGGATTCTCTTTATGTTGGTAATGGTGAAAGTCTCCCTATTTTACACATTGGTTCAACCAAAATTTACTCCCCACACAAAACCTTTACCCTTTCAAACATCCTCCATGTCCCTCAATTAAAACGAAATCTCCTTTCTGTCCAACAATTTTGCTTTGATAATAATGTGTATTTTGAATTTCACTCCACTTTTTTTGCTGTGAAGGACACGCTTACGCGGAAAACCCTCCTCACGGGTCCAAGTGACAACGGCCTTTACTCTCTTCGGCTTCCACTTTCACGTCCTGTTCACCGTGTTGCTTTTTCTGCTGTTCGTGCATCTTCTGACACATGGCATCGAAGACTTGGACATCCACATCCAGATCTTTTGAAGTCTATGTTATCTCAATTTTCTCTTCCTGTTAGCAATAAAAGTTTGAGTGCCTCTTGTAATTCTTGTCACATGGGGAAATCCTCGAAACTACATTTATTAACTTCATCGTTTACTAGTACTAATGTTTTGGATTTAATATTCTGTGATGTTTGGGCCCTGCACCCGTTAAATCCTTTAATGGGGATTCCTATTTCTTATCATGTGTTGATCATTTTACCCGTTACATGTGGATCTTTCCATTAAAACACAAGTCTGATGTTTGTGTTATCTTTAAAACTTTTCATGCTATGGTTGAAAGACAATTCAACACTAAACTTAAATCTATTCAAACAGATTGGGGAGGGGAATTTCGATCTCTTTCTCCCTTTCTCTCTTCCTTGGGCATTATTCATCGTCTCTCATGCCCTCACACCAGTGAACAAAATGGTTTTGTTGAGAGACGCCACCGACATGTGGTGGAAACGGGTCTTACTCTTCTTGCCTAGTCAGGTGCTCCTAAAAGGTTCTGGAACTTTGCCTTTGATACAGCTGTCTACTTGATTAACAGGATGCCTTCTCGTGTTGCTTCCAAAATCTCTCCTTTTGAACACATCTTTAAATGCAAACCTGACTATTCCTTTTTAAAAGTTTTCGGTTGCCAGTGTTATCCTCATCTCCGTCCTTACAATCCTCACAAAATGGACTTTCATTCCATACCCTGTCTCTTTCTTGGTTACAGTCCATCCCATCATGGTTATCGTTGCCTTGATCTCAAAACACATCGCCTATACATTGCTCGCCATGTTCGGTTTCATGAACAATATTTCCCTTTTCTTCATTCGTCTCTCCTCAGTCTACACATTCCCAATCTACACAGTCCCAACCTGATCCTTACTTCTCCTTTCCACTCTCTTGTTGCTCTCCGACACAACCTGCAACAAAACCTCAGAACCTGTTTCTACCCAACCAAATCTGTCCGTTTCTGACCGACAACCCAGCCCACAACCAGCTCACCCAGACCTATCAAACCTGCCCGCTACTGACCTAGAACCATCCCTACCACAACAGCCCGTCTCTGACCCACAAACCAGCCCCGAAACTACCTACCCTGATGCACAATCATCCCCGACCGTTACCAGCCCACAATCGACCCACTCACATACTACCGCCTCTATTGAAACACAACCGAACCAATCTGTTCCAAATCACCCAACCTCATCGACATCTATCCCACCTAATACCTCCACCAGACCAGCACATCTTCGCCAAAATCCTCCAAAAACTAAACGTTATGATCCCTCGGCTTTTCACACCACCACTGAACCAATTGTCACTGAACCCACGACCTTCACTATTGCTAACAAGGATCCTCAATGGCAACAAGCCATGTCTGAGGAATACAGGGCTTTGATGAAAAATGGCACGTGGACTTGGGTTCCACCTATCTCAAATGTTAATGTGGTTGATTGCAAATGGGTGTACAAACTAAAACGGGAGCAACATGGGGCTATTAAACGGTACAAGGCACGCTTAGTTGCAAAAGGGTTCCATCAACAAGCCGGTGTTGATTATCATGAAACCTTCAGTCCCGTTGTTAAACCGACCACCATCCGGGTTGTTCTTTCTTTGGCGGTTACCCGTGGGTGGCCTCATCGTCAGTTAGATGTACAAAATGCATTTTTACACGGTGAATTAAAGGAGACTGTTTATTTGAGACAACCACCTTGATTTGTGGATCCAGCTAGACCTGACCATTTATGCCTTCTACACAAGTCTTTATATGGCTTGAAACAGGCCCCTAGAGCATGGTTTCAACATTTATCTAAAGCTTTGCATCTTTTGGGTTTCAAAGGGTCCACTACCGACCCCTCACTTTTTATCTACTCTTTTGCGCAGGCATTATTCTTTACATGTTAGTTTATGTTGATGATATAATCCTAACCGACAACAATGATGCAGCCATTAGTCATGTTGTTCATAGCTTGAGTTCCACTTTTGCTCTTCAAGACATGGGTGCACTGTCTTATTTCTTGGGAATTGAAGTTAAATCTGTTAGTTCGGACCTCATTCTTTCTCAGAGGAAATACATCTTGGAAATCTTAAAAAAGGCTGGTCTCTTACAATCCAAACCGGTTACCTCCCCATGCTCCACTACGGCTCATCTTTCTCTTAGTGACAGTCCGGTTTTTGAAAATCCAGTTCGTTACCGGCAGGTTGTAGGTGCTCTTCAGTATCTCACTTTAACTCGGCCTGACATTGCCTTTGTTGTGAACAAAGTTTGTCAATATATGCATTCCCCGACAGAAAATCAATGGTGTGCTGTTAAGCGTATTCTTCGATATATACATGGCACTTTGAATCATGGTCTCCTCATCAAACGGTCGTCTGGCTCTACTTTGCATGCTTATACTGATGCGTATTATCAGTCTTTTACAGCATATTCAGATGCGGACTGGGCTGGCTGCCCCGATGATCGTCGATCCACGGGGGGATATGCTATTTATCTTGGTTCCAATATTGTATCTTGGTCAGCTCGGAAACAAAAGACTGTCTCTCGATCATCGACTGAATCCGAATATAAAGCCTTAGCCGACACAGTTGCTGAACTTACATGGCTTGATTCGCTTATGCGTGAACTACGAGTGCCAATGAAATCTGCTCCGATCTTATGGTGCACAATCTGGGGGCTACATACCTATCTGCAAATCCTATTTTTCATGCCCGTACGAAACATGTTGAAGTTGATTTTCACTTTGTTCGAGAAAAGGTTGCTCACGGTCGACTCTTTGTTCAGTTTATTTCTACACGTGATCAGATTGCAGACATCTTTACAAAGCCGTTGCCAACTGACAGATTTGTGACTCTACGGGACAAGCTACAGCTTGTTTCCCACGCTTAGCTTGAGGGGGGATATTAGACAAGTTATTGATATTTATGTATATGATTTATATTAGAGGGTATTAGAGTGTATTTATGTAATCTATTTATATCTTGTAATCTCTTATTCATAATCACACAATACAATACAATCTTCGTTGTTTATTTACCCTTTTATTCTCCCCTTAATTTTGATTTCACATGTAAAACAGGCCAAGAGATGAGCTTGAGTATATACTATCAATCGAGTTGTTGGGTCTAGAGAAGTATTAGTATTTAACCAGTTTTGTTTAACACATAGGATTATCTAGATTGGTTTGATATAATTGTTTAATTAGCATTTGAGTCATAATAGGTTGACCATACCACAGAGACAAAAACGTAATTTACACTTAAATATTCTTGTCGGAAGAAAACTTATACTCATAAAAGATAAACTAACCAATGCAGCAAGCTCAGTTGCCAAGCATTTCCTTGCTCTTTCAACATATTCGCGAGCTTCATCATACTGTAAAAATTAAGGAAAGACGTTGAAAATTATCCACGCGAACAGTTAAAAACTGAACAAATCCATATTCCAAACAGTACCTTTCCCCTACGAACTAATAAAACAGCCCTGAAGAACGTGCCATTGCTTCCACCATCACCTGTAGCAGCAGTATTCCCTAACACTCTGAGTTTAGTTTCATCACCGTCGTCCAGTTTAGATACATATTCTGCCATCTGGTCCCACTCGCCCATGTTCCATGCAGCATTAGCAGCCTGAGGCAAATAATAATAATAATAATAATAATAATAATAATAATAATAATAATAAAGACTGAAGCAAATGCAACCACGTATGGTTAAGAGTCATATATGTTATCAACAGACCATTGGTGCCATTTCTAAGCGAGCAGCTGGCTCAGCAGATGTCCAGTAATCCCTACACATGTTGTTAAGCTCTTCCCATCGAGCCAATGCAGCAAGACTCCTAATCCGTCCTAATCACAGGTAAATATTACATAATATACTTAACTCTTTATATGATACAAGATGTGTGACGGTTGAGAAACGCATATATAGATTCATATCCAAATAAGAACCCTAGCATTATTTTGAACTACTAAACAGTAAATTAAAATGCCAGTAGAAGGATATTGGTGAATATATGGTTCTTAATCTAAAACATGACAGTTGACAAGCACATAGCCAAATAAATTCTGAAAATCTGTAACATCTTATAACTTAAATAATACCTAGTGTAGCATCCAAAATCAGATGTTGACTTGTTGCCTGAGCAGATTTTGCAGTGTATGCCTTAAGGGCATCATCCCACCGCTGCAATTTTTCGTACCTTGTATTTGCATGAAAAAATAGTTATAGTACTGATAAGTAACTCCAGGACCAAGATATTAGTAATAGAAGAAATATGAAAATGAAAGTGATTTTGGATGATAGGATCTTAGATATAATACCATGATTCTTTCAGTTGCACATCCAAACGTTGTTGAGCATAGGTCAATATTCCAACTGCAGCCTAAAATTAATATGTTTATGTCAATACTCCACTATTCATATGAAAGACCAGAGAAGGGGAACTAAAGATAATATTATATCTATGCACCTCATGCTGATGTAACTGACTGTTTATATGAATGAGTGCTTCAACTACAGCAACAGGATTTGCATCCATCTTCTTGGTAAGTGCGCCTTCAAATTCCATCTCTTTGTAATGCAAAGCCTTAGCAAATGCTCGACACTGCATCAGAATAAGCATATAAACACAACAATGCAATGAAATGTAAGTGTATGCATCAGAAGTTTATATATACAACGTTGTAAGCCATCACACCTTTTCAGCAAGAGCACCAAGGAGACGAATATCAATAGGTAGTGGTTTCTCATCATGTTCCATGAACTCGGCCTGTAAAATAAGTGTTGCAGTTTGATATTAAGAATCAACAGAAGCACACAGATTACAAAAACGCTTAAAAGGACAGATCTGTATTTCTTGGTTGTCTTTCTTCATGTAAATACACAACTTATGTATACACTAATTTCTTGGTCTAATGTGACAAAATGCATCAAGTCTAAGATCCAGATCCAGCAACTTCATATTAAAACAGTACTAATAAATTGCTACTTTAAAATAAGATCAACATAGAAGGTAAGAAGGTCATACCAAGTTTAGTAATGTTGCAAGAATTTCAGGGGGTATATTAGGAGAAGAAAATGCCATCTCCAAACTGCGAACAAGGGCTTTTTGGCTAGATTCATGGAGTTGTGACCAGCAGCTAGCAAATCCTGCTGCAAACAGCTCTCGTCCAACAAAAGGCTGCAGATAAATTTGGTTTAATTTGAACTCAATAATACTGTTTACAAAAAAAAAAAAAAAAGATTACCAATACCTGTAACTGTGCAAGCCTAGCACACGTTCGTAGAGCCGGGGAAGGTGATTCCTTCAACAGTTCAATGCTGAAATGCCTCATCCATTCTGCCCAATCTTCTTTTGTGCTACGCTGAGAAGCTTCTCCAGCAGCACGTAATCGACCATCATTAACCTGTGGGACCCAATGATTAGAAATCAAGATTTTGAAGAACAATTACAACGAGTCACATGTTAATGACTTCATTACTTTGAAGTATAACCACCTTATGAACTTTGAGTTGTTTGTGCACATCTTCATAAGGATCATTATCCATATCACTTAAAGGATCACTAATAACCTCAACAGGAGGCTGCCGGATTGACTTTTGAGCTGCTACACTGCCCAGGGCTAAAGATCCACGCCTTTGCAACCTCCCCTCAATTTCTTCAAATTCCTTGTGCTGACAGCAAAAGTATAACATTTAAGTATCTACAAATCAGCACATGATTTTAACAAGTTAAGAATTAACAAAACATTAGAAAAGAGACCCGCAGCCGATGCTTCAGAAGAAGTTTGTGAATCGATGGGATGAAGATAGTGAAGTCCTCGCCAAGAGCATGTGCCAAACAACAAAGTGCATCAACAGCATCCTTCCTAAGATCATAATTTTTTCTGCATACATGAAGATAATGATGTAAAAAAAACTATTTAGCGAAATGCTTTATCGAATAAATACTCATGCAAACGCAATATGACACAAAATCACATACAACATACCCATCCAATACAAGCTTAAGGTGATGCACAAGTGCTGATATGTGACCCGTAACCTAGTAAAAACAATAGATATCATGGCATTTAATTAAAAATTTTAATATAAATATATTATAGTAATTATTTTAAGGCCAAAGAAATGATTAACCTGGACACGGGGAATCAATCTTATCAAAGTCTTAATAGCAGCACGCCTTATGTCAACAGAAGCATCCACTTTAAATAACCGTATGAGTGCAGGAAGAAGCAGATGCATATGTTCATCCAATGTTCCTGTACAGTAAAATTGCATTACAAATTTTGGCATGTTGGCCTTTATTTATATTTAATTCTGTTGTTTCCACAATCACACTAACCACCAAACACTTCCAATGTGCGAAGAATATCCCGAACATATGTATAATCATTACACCTTTCAGCATCACTCAGAACTTGAATACAGCCTGGGAGAATGACAGGAAGATATCTCCTGAATTCATCATTGAGAGCCAGACAAAGTTGTTCAACTAGGTGCAGGATCTGATAAAGAAATCATGATAGTAGATATACATAAACAATTAAATTACTTTCCACCGACATAAATGCATTATACTTGAATATCAATACTAAAGCAAACTTTACCGGTGGTCCATGAACAGGGCGTTTAGATGCGGGCAGGCTGAATGATGACCATAACTCTGATATTAAAGAGAGTAGTTCTGGCAGATATTTTCGAATGTGCTACACAAGCAACCGGGAACAGTGAATGATCTCCTGACATCTAAAAGGCATTAACTTTAAACTTTACAGCATGAAGCATTAATCTACCTGGCGCACGATTGAAACAAGTGTTCCAAGCTTCCAAGTTATGAACTCCTTCAGACTATCGTCGCATGTGCGGATTGTGTGAAAGAAGTCAGGCAAAACCTAGAGATTAGAGTAAGATATATCAGATAAGTTTCGAAAAGTTCTTACGAAATCACTGAATGTATACAAAAATTATCTACATCAGTGAAACCAAAAATTATCGAATCTCCGATACCAAGTTAAACTTTGTAATTGTATTGTATGTTTGTATATCATAACTGTATTGTCGCATCTATAATCTTAAGAGTCGACAAATTGACAAAATTAATATCCATACTTGTGCAGCACCTTGAAACCTTTTATATCAGCATAAGCAAGAACATGTCCCCTAGCATTTCCCTTTCTCATATTTTACTAACCCGTCATGGGGTGAAAGATGTATGAAACGGTTGTTCCAATGATGTCTAGATAGTTAACTAGTCATAGTCTGGAGGAGTCAAATTTTAATTTGAGGGCAATATGAACTCTATTAGTTCCACTTCTAAAAGGCAGTGTGTTTTTTCCTGGTAACAATCATCACCACAAGCTAATAGATCCTCACCAATCTCCATCTATCTTGGACTGCATCAATCTCCATTTTAATTAATAGTTAAAACCTTACAAACTTTATATGATAAAAAAAATAAAAAAAGGTACACACAAAAACAGTTTCAGAAAAGGGTTGCATATATCACGATTCAAGTGCACTTAAATTGAAACCTTAATAAAACGCTACCAAGTCCTAAATTAATATATTCAAGCTATGAAAATAGTTGCATGGCGACAATTGTACTTCATAGAACTACCAAAAGAACAGAAAACATCTGACAAGCAAACATTGTAGAGACATAAAACAAATTGCAGATAAAATTCATGCTCTTGTTGATCACCAATGGTGACAGAACAACGAATTGTGCTCATATGAAGCTATGTTTCTCTTGGCTCACAGGCTGAACAAAACCAAGATTAGAACAATGTTTAGAAACTGTATGCTAAATGGACTAACCTTTGGCAAGTATGGCACGCAACCAAGACCCATTGACTGATCTTGCACAAATAAATGGAAAAAAGATTAGAGATCAATGAAGCCGTAAAGTGAATTTACAACTAATGTATAGCATTTTATAAGTAAACAAACCTTAAAGATAAACATGAGAGACCCAACTACTTTTTGATGATAACTAGAAAGAGATGGGTCCCTAAGTATCCGAACAAGGGAATTGATAGCAACCTGCAAGTAATAAATGAGAATGGTAAACAGGGATGGTGGACGCTTATGTATTTGTTTTTGCTATTTAAAACTTACAGTGGAGAAATAATCTTCTGATGTCGCAAATGACGGCCAAAGATCCATTGGCAACTCATCGCTGGACTGAATGTGTGGGACCGCTTCACTGGTCGTGCGAGTACCATCACCAAGAGGCCCTGGCAAGCTTTGTTGATTGCGTTTATGAACATGAGGATCTAAAGCACCCATTATGCCAAGAACCTATTCATCATTTCGGGAAAGTTTTAGCAAAGCCTCATTACCCAGGAATTCAAAGAAAACACTTAATAGCATACCTTTAGAACTTCCCGACGTGTTGACCATGCCAGCTCACCATTCAACAAGTTTAAGAGTAAGCCAAGCAATTGTGGATATTCGTTATATGGAGTAATGACATACCTATGGACAAAAACCAACTCTTGTAAGACATATATTAACAAAAAGTACTATGAAGTCAAACGATTCATATGAATTCAAAGAGCGAGAAATCACACTATTCACATGACAAGAACATCACGAGCATATCTTGATACAAAGCAATATATACATCATTCCTAAGTTGGTCTGTCGTAAGGAATCACTATAAGTTTAATAACAGGTGAAACGGGAACAGGTGTGCAACAATCTGGGTATCAGACTTCCTATGTTTTATACATATTCTTGGCGCCTAAACATTTTTTGTCTCCACTAGGAGATTGTACCAAAACTCAACCAGTGACCTAAGCATAGATGATTCTGAATTCCATAAAGCTTATAAAAACTGACACTCACAAAGAAAACTTTAAACATGAGGTTTGGAAAACTTTTGAATTCTGGTGACTAACTACAAACAAATACATGTAAATAGTGCAAAATGTAATGTCACTTTCTATTTTGTTCGAGATGAAGCAGTCAACATACCCTGTGCTCTGTACAACCTGACCAAGAGTAGCAACAGCAACCTCACGTTTAGTAGCAGCAGCTCCATCCAATAAAGCTTCAACAATTCTTGGCATGAGTTCAGGAATATATTCTCGCATTGCAAAACCACCCTGAACAAACAAGTGAGGATATACACAGCACAGTGTAAGGATAGGTTATGCTCAGAGAGGCTACACTACCATGTTAAGACACCAAAAGCTCAAGAACAAAAAATACAAAACTCTAGATTCTTACAAGAAAATTCATCTAAAACCATATGCATTTGAGAATCAGAAAGATAACCAAAAGGGAAAGACCTAGCATACTACAAGGAGTAGCATTGCTCAAAAGCACCAAGTAACTATTTATGCAAGAAAAAACATAGATTTGAATTGAAGAATAGCTATGAGAATCATAATATGTAAGAATGCTTGTTCATAAAAAGGAAGCAATTACAAGGGATGGCAGAATCATATATATCAAAGATATTACCAAAAAACTTTAATAGAATACCCACCTATTTTCAAAGTTGGGAACTATCATAAACCTACATTATATGTTTGTGTACAAAATGCTTCATCAATAAATACGATGTTAAATGGAGTTGAGATTACTTCATCAGGAAAAACTAAAATTGCCACTAGTATGAAATCACCAAAGGTGGCCAAGTGGTAACAGAAAAAGATAAATGTATTCTCAATATCAAATAGCATGTACCAAATAAAAATAACAAGAACAAGAAAGAATTCAACACAAGTGACTTACCACTCTAGCAAGATCCCCCACAGTCACAAGAACCCCACTGATTATGCCATTGTTGGCATTCACTCCTGCTGTTCCTTCACATAGTTTAGCCAAAAGTGCCTGCAAGAAACTTATTTGAGCTATACAAGAAAATGATAAGAAAATATATAATGTGCAAGCTTATTAAACCTTATGTATTGGAGAAATATATGGAAGTATAAGTCGTTCACAACTGCGGATAAGGCAACCCAACAATTTTGCACTCTCTTCTCGGCATTTGCTATCAGCACTGTTAAATGAAGAGCGAAAAATAAAGTTGTCAAATAAGACCTCATATCAAGCATTTAAAAAATAGTAGTAAAATGATTGGCTTACCTTTGCCCAAGATAAGTTAATAACTGAATAAGGTGGCGGCGAAGTGCTGGAAAAACATATGTAGGATTCTTTTCTGATAATCTACCAGCCACAGATATCGCATACTCCCGAACTTGAAAATCCTGATAGATAGATATACAGACAAATGAATGGCATTCTAATTCTGACCTATTTCAACGTATAACTCGTTAAACTCTATAAATCAATATTGCTCAATCTAAGACAATTCAGGCTCTGTCAAAACTACTAGAAGCCAGATATAGAGAATAACAAGCATATAAAAAACACTGTAATAAATGCAGACAACATTCCAGAAAACCTATGCATGGTATTGCAACTGGAGACTGCTTCTAAACACAATCAATAACCTCCAGACTTAATACTCATTACAAAAAGATAACTATATACTTGAATATCATATGTACACACTTCAAATCCAAATGAACATATATGATAATTTACAGTGTACCTCATCATTCAGAGCAGCAAAAATAGCAGTCAAGCTATCAGCTTGGGCTAAAAAATCATCAAACCCTTCATTCCCATGCAGGGAAGAGAAGATTGAGTTCCGCACTGAAACATCAGCATCTGCTACCGCTGCAATAAGCAGCTTCTCCACAATCTGCAGTGACAAACTAACATCACCGTGTTCTCATGTTCATTTGACACAGAAGACTTATTTATTAATCAAGCAACACCAATTTAGAGCAGAACATGTGGTGTGAATGACCAAATAAAGATTTTTAAGAGCAGTTTATGGTAAATGAAAACATAGATTATCAAACCTCTTCAATAAGACGTCTCCGTTTGCCCCCAGCTCGACTGGACCTGCTAAGACTGAATTGTGCAATGGAGAAAGAATTTACAACTAATTTGCAGCAGCAAAGGGCAGCGTCCTTTCGTGTGGCTCCATCATCATCTTCCAAATAAACTACAACTGACTCTCTAGCAAACTCAAGAAGATCATGGCCCTAGATACACAAAAGTGAAACAATAGATAACATGATTCATGTTTTGCTTAGATTAAGCAGTTAAATGTTACCTTAAAATTGAATCGTGCTAGTGTTTGTAATGCAAGCTGCTCCAGAGCCGAACCACTAAGTTCTGACACCTGTTGCGTGTTGTTAGCCGGATTTACTCGACCAGGAGTTCCAGATGTCCTTATTTGGGCATTGTGAGGCTTTGAAAGAACTGTTGAAATACTTTCAAGCAACCGATCTTGGATAGTAGGCAGTAATGAAGGAATGCTGAGGCAACCGTCATTGTTATTAGTCAAAAGTCAAAACCCTTCATAAAATGCAAAACCAGAGTTCCTTTGAAACTAGCAAACCTGATGGTTATTTGCTCAAGGGATTCGACTAGTACTGCAGAAAGACCAGCTGAAAACATGGCATCCAAAAGGGAACGGACATGAGTTTCCATGGTGGGACCCATTGCTTTTGCAATATTTCCAACACAAGCCAAAGCCTCAAGTGAGGGTCTGCCTCTACGAGGAGCAATCTGAAAATTCAACAAGTACACATAAGTTACTGTGGTTTCAAAACAAAATGAATGCTTTACAAGAAGCAATCAAAATTAACTCAAATAACATACTGCTTCACGTAAGTGAGATGTTATTGTCGGCAAGTAGTGGACTAGTTCACCATCCAAAGCACCAGCCATCTCCCCAAGAGCTATAAATCCACTGGCACGTTCAGTTGGTATCTTGAGAACCGCAAGGATATGATTCATGCATATCTGTTTACGAGCAAACCCCTCTTCCAGGTTTAGACGTTAACGGCATTTAATAAAAGAAATTTAATAACAGTGATTTGAGGGAAGAATTTGACTAACTGTAAGATAGTTTGTCACAAATCGATCACGCAGAAAATGTGCGATCCGGGGAAGCAAAGAAGTTATACTGAGACGAACAAGAGGGTTCTTATGCTCCAGATATCTAAGAACAATTTCTGCAACCTCTCTGTACCTTGACATCATGAATTCACCTGTATTTCTGCCCAATGAAAAAGTCAAGATATGTCAAAAAAACAAGGTGTCATGGACTTTTTCTAGGTGGCCAAAAGATGAATATACAGAACACCATCCCTCGAAAATTATACAAACATCATCCCTCCATATTCTAAAAGATCTAGTAGAGCTAAAAATCAGAGAGTAAAGTTACAAAAGAAATACAAGACAACAATCAAAGAACATATACCAGTATACTTATGTATAGTGAGCATAATAAATTTTCACAACATATCCACCAACCTCAAGAGTTCCCCAACAGCAAGTAGAGAGCCATGAATGCTGTGAACAGAAGCATTTTTCCCAAGACCATCTTGTGTGGCCTCAAACATACGGTAATACCTGTAAAATTAATAAGACAGATTACAAATCTACATGTATGAATAACCTGAACTAATATTTGATATACTAACACAGTATGCACAATTAGAAGAGAAAAAAAAAAGGAGAGAGAAATATAGAACATTAAAAATAATAATTGTATATCAATATCAGAGTGCAGGGCAGACTTCACATGTCGGATATTTAGATATGCCTGAAATTTCAGGGACAGTGAGAAAAATGGGCAGTAGCTAATTTGATGTGAAATTACCGAATATCTAATACTACTTATAAATAAACTGATTCATGGTGGGTTCAATACTTCAGCATCAAACTTAGTATGAGCAAAATGGTCATTTGATCAATAGGTACAAAACGCAATAAAAACAAAAAAGGAAGGAAAGCCAGGACCAACATAGGATGTCCAAAACTAAAAGTGTACAAATAATTATACATGGGAGAGATGAGAGAATGTAGCTAAAGAAAAAAGTAACGACTTTGTATATGCACTAACCATTGCACACGCCAGCGTGTCTCTCGCTTTTCAATGACACGAAGGCAAGCGCGCAATGCCTCAACAGCCCGCTCCCGAACTGCTAATGTCGGATCCCTCAATGCCACCCAAATGGCATCCACAAATTCAGGCACATGGACATTGAAAACTGTGGAAGCATTCTCAGCCATTTCCTGAAATCAGAAGACAAGGCAATGAAGTTGCATGAAAAAAGATGTAAATAAGTAGCATATGAAAACTAAAATACTGTGAAAACCTCAAAAGGAAGTACCCAACACAGCAAACATCTACCTTTAAGATTAGGACAGCAGCAAAGCGACGATACTCAACTCTCTCGCCACCAAGCCATTGAAGTGCATTTTTCACCTGTGATGGTATAAGTACTAAAAGTTATTGAGACCCCAATAAAACACCAATAATATAAAAAGGATGAAACCATACACACCTGGCATTCCACCTCATCTGCTGTCATGGCCCCGCCAGATCTGGCTAGATGGCCAAGAACTTTACTAGCGAGGATCAAAATCTCGGGGTCACGCTTAGTATCAAATACAATACGCATGTAATTAGAAAACTTTGAAACCTTGGTGCCACTTGCTCCAAGTTTCAAGTCTATCAGTTCATCCATAGCCCTTAAAGCACCTAAATTATCAGCAACATCACTGCTCTCTAGAAGACTAGTAATTCTATCATATAACTGATCCATGTAACGAGAAAAAGCTTCTCCATTAAGAGCACGTGCCTCTTCTTCAACATGTTTTCTTAACGCCAAAGCGGAACCATCCTGCCATAATTCAATTCAACAAAAGTATTCACGTGTTAGTTAGATGAACATGAACTAATCACTACATACAAACAACTCGCACTGCATAAGAAACTTGGATATACATAACCAAACAAAAAAATGCATTCAATCGTCTCTATATTGTATACATCAGGGCTGACAATTCGTGCCTTATCGTGTTTAACAGGTTAGAGGCGACACGATTAACACAAGTATCAAACATGAAAACAACTTGTTTTAACACTTGGCTTTCGTGGTCTGAGTATTATATGTTTTATGTATCAAAACGGAGAAATGATAAACCCTAGCTTCCTAATTTAATTATTTTTAAAGTATAAAATTGCATATTGTACTTTTTTGCTAAACAGGTCTTAATTAATTTATCGTATCTACACAGGTACCCAATTTGCCAGCTAATACACCCAAACACACATACATAAATACATCTGCGTTAATTCAAATCACAACTACCACAACCTGAGCTACCAAGGCTTCAAAGTTTTACCTACTAGATTAAGCTCAACACTAGCACATGGAGGCTTCACTTAATAAGCTGTACAATACACTCACTACATTAAATGCACGAAAACCTAAATCTAACCAATTATTATCTAAACCTAGGTTTCAAATTATAACAATGTAGCTCGAAACTCTTGATAACGTAACGATTTAACACAATTCTAGGGTACACGAATCAAATTGATTAACTCGCCTTGGGAATGCCTCTAGTACAGAGATCGGCAAGGACTCGATTAAGAGCGTCGATGTTTCCGGCAGCAGGTGCAGCGGTGGCCGGAGCTCCGAAGCGGAAGGATTGAGGCGGAGCCGCCATGTCTTGTTCTTCGTCAGTAATAATAACAACAGTAGTACCCCAAAACCCTAACCCCAACCTTAGGAAGAAGGGGGGAGAATCTAGGGTGGGCAAACAGTTGCCCACCTTGACTTATTGATTAGATTCAATTAACAATTACAATTACAACAACAATAATTATTATTATAATTATTATTATTATGATTGAAGCTGATCAAATTCATCTGCAGAAGAGGATACTAGTACTAGTAAGATGTGATGCGACGATATGTAATTGTAACCTGTATCTGTATGTATTTAAATTATAAAACCCTATATAATAAACTAGTAATTAAGTTGAGATGTGACAGGTGATTAGTTTATTTATGATGGATGACATATTAATATTTCCTAAATTGACATCTTATTGGGTGGGCCACATCTAGAAGTTGGTGGTACACTTCATTTTAGTGAAACCCAGGGTAGCCACGTATCGGTGACTGGAGTTTTATGTATCAGCTCGTTTGCGTGTTTTAACCATAACTTACCTCTTTTGGAACAACTGTTGTAGTTGGACTTGAACCGAGATCGGGATTGTACCCGTACCTGTATCTGAAGGTACCCTTATCTAAAATCAGTAAATCTTGGTACCCATACTCGTACCCGAATTATATGGTACGAGTACGGGTACAGATACTTTGGGTACGGTACTCGTTTTGATACCTCTTTGTTCTTTTAAAAAAATCTATACTAAACTAGGTATCGGTGACAATCAATTAACTATAATACCAAAACCGTAATACCACAACCAGAACCGTAGTACCGCAACTAAAACATAATACAAAAACTAAAAATGAAACAAGTCAATCATCATCATCATCATCATCGTACTCAGTATATCCCACCAATAGCAAAGCTATGGTAGGGTCTGAGTAGGGTAAGATGTAGGCAGCCTTACCTCTACCCCATAGGGATAGAGAGGCTGCTTCCGGTGAGACCCCCGGCTCGATAGTAGTTTTGCATCAAGCCTTAGACATAAGGCACATAGCACTCAATCATCGGGACACCTGCTGATCGGTGCATGTACCCTTATCTTTCAGCTATCAACGCCACTACATGATGCCTGATTAACCGTCCGTCACTTTTAACGTTATTTTCACGAGATTAGTAAAATAACGTCAAAATTAGTGCAATTTCACTTTTGCCCACCCGAGGGTTCACACATATATACATCATATGTGCGCACCGCAAGCAGGGCTAAAACAAGTCAATCATAATATAAAATCTATTCTCTTTTCCTTTTCTTTGTTTATTGTTTCCTCATTTTTTATAGAAAAACAAGAAAGAAAAATTAATACATGTTACTTAATGATATACACAATTATACATACATGAAATAAAAATATACGAATAAACAATATATGAATATACACATATAGTTTGAGAATGATCTTATTCAACTAATACATATTATGTTTTGAAAATCTCGCTTGAAAGTTAAGTCATGAGTATTGAAAACCTAATAAAAGTCCTTACATATTTTAAACGGGTACCAGTACCCGTAATACACGTACATGTACCTATAACCAGTAAATTTGGATATCCATACTCGTACGCAATAGACACGTACGGGTACATGTACAGGTATGGATACGGGTATTCAAGAAAAAAATTCATCCCTAGAATGAGATAATCAAAGTTGGGTCAAGAGGATTTGACACCTACGTGGTAATATTCCTTTTGCCACTTGTTTCTCTTAGTTTGTTATTATAGGCTTACTTGTCCAATTTATTTAATTAAATGCTTTCAGACATTTCCGCCTCTATAGTCATTAAGGTCTTCCAATTAATTACTAAGCTAAACATTTGCGTATTGTGTCTATGGATCGATAAATGCATACGATATGTATGTGGACCATGCGGTTAGTTGGTAAAAATCATTTTCATAAATTTAATCACCATAGTATGAAACTCTATAATGTTATATACCCTTTTCGCATGCATAATATTTGTTATGATTTATAGAGGAGTTGAAGAATAGCTCACTGCAAGGTATTACATTGATGCTAGCTCCTATATTAAACAAGATAATACTTGATCACAAACGAAATAGTGTTAAACACTCAATGGCAAAGAAGTCACTTGGAAAAGTTAAGCATAGTGCAATTGCTTAGTCCATGGGCGAATCCACCTCTTTAATGGTAAATTCACAACTAAGTCGTGTCGCTTACAACTCCAAAGCCATAATGAACAGCCGGTTTTCAATATGAATTGGAATAAATGGGTTCCTTTAAAGGTTAATTTGTTCGGTTGGAAAGCAAAAATGGGTAGAATTGCAACTTCGGGCGCACTTTGCAAAAGGAAGGTTATTAATGAAACTAATTGGTATCCGCTTTGTGAAGGAGAAAGGGAATTGGCCGAACACATTCTTCTATCTTGTTATGTTGCTTCGGTGATATGGCAATTTATTAGTCGCTGGTGCGGAATCCCTCCAGTTTATGCGTTCGAAATTAGTGACCTTCTAAAAATACATCTCATAGGTGACTGCGAGAAAAATAAAAGAAAAGCGGTCCATTCGGTGATTCTCATGGCTTGTTGGTGTGTTTGGAAGGCTCGTAATGTCACACCCCATCTTAGGCCTAGGAGTGCGACCGTTAGTTGGTACCATGTTTGTAAAAAATCAGAGTAGCGGGTTGTAGCGGAAGACTTTTATAAAACATAAGGATCAAACTTATAAATATTTACATTACAAAAAGACGAGACGAAAATCTCGTTTGGTATTTACATGTTTATATGTTTTACAAAAATATCATATTTTAATATTCAAACAAAATTATCCGAGCCATCGGATTCTTGAGCCCTTCGTCCGTCAAGCTCTATTCTTGGTTACCTTCAAAATATTATAAAATATGTCAGCAACGAATGCTGGTGAATATGCTGACGCAAAAATATTTTCTTTACTTAATCACCCATCGAGACCACGTAAGCCTCGCCCCATCTTGGCTTAGGAATAATCAAGTTAAACAATCATCATAAATTCGAGTCTCTACAGTAGGTCACCTCAGCAAAACACCGCAGCGTTTCGACATAACTTAGGTACCATAAATATACACATGGTCAATCTCACTCGGACGTAACTTAGGTCCGACCCATCGTGGCTGGAGGTCGTGACCAAGCGTGGTGCGATGTGCCCACCGCATTCCACATATGTAAGGATCCAGACAAACGTATACCACAGCCTGAGGGCTAGGCTTATACTCTTATTTACAATGTTTTTAGAGACACGTAGCCTCATGTAAAGTTTTACACATAACACATTTGATTTGTTTGAAAACAAGTTTATAAAAGTGGGGCGTATTCACCTTTTCAATGGGATCGGCTTCTAACACCGTCCGTGAGTCTTTCTCTTGCTATCTCGCACCTATAGTACGAGTATAACTTTTATTAGTCGGATACACGATCCGACTTAAGACCTTTAGTCTTATTTATATCGATGAACCTTTAGTTCATTATCTCTTTTTACTTTAAAACCTTTAGTTAAAAATAATCTTTATAAACCTTTAGTTTATTTATAAAAACTATGTTTCTTCTTCTTTAAGAAACGTATTTCTTTATTTATTATTTAAGTATACTCATTATACTTAAATAATATATTTTATAACAAAGAATAATCATATACATATATATATATATATATATATATATATATACACTCACATATATATTTCATTTTTCTTTTTCTTTATTTTTTCTTTGTTATACATTTCTTTGTTTATCGAGAATAACTTCGACTTGGGGTATTAAGCTCTTATAATATTTTATTATTATTTTATTCGGGCATTATGCCTACCTTTCTTGGCTCAATATACCCTTCACACTCGGGCAGCACTTCGATTCTATTTTCCTTATCAACTTTCTTGATTAACACCTTCTCTTTGGCACGCTTATCGAGACACAAATACTTCTTGACACGCACTTCGAGATGATCGTCAGGACGTCGGAACAGCACTACTTCTTTGTTTGGAATGTCGTCGGGGAATGGTACAAATATCGAGATATAGAACGGAAATCAAGGTTTGTTGTGGCACGTTTTACGAGGGATTTTTAGAGAGACAGTGGATATTCTAGAGAGAGAGTTGAGAGCTGAGTTTGGGATGGATTGAATGAGACCCCATGGCTGCTATTTATAGACATTTCTCGGAAGTCCATCGCGGTACGCGATGGCTTCTTGGGCACCCATCGCGTATCGCGATATAGCTTGGATGAGTCACCCAGTAGGCCTACCACGTGGCGACACGTGGCAGGCGTCTTGCCATGTGGCGGCAGACGGTGCCACCGTGTGCCACGTGGCACACGCGTCACAACGTGTCAGACACCCCATCGCGATACGCGATGGGATTCTTTTCTGATCCATCGCGTAGCCCGATGGGTCATGAAATCAGAATTTATATTTTTGACCCTGGAGTTTGAAAATTGACAGAATTGGTCCCTTGACTTTGAATTTTGACATTTTTGGCTCGATATTTTTCCGTGATGTTACACGTAATGAGGCCCTTTTCAATAGCAAAAGGGTTTTGGTGAGTACACTTAAAGAAGACATCAAAAGACTTAGTTTTCTTTGGTGAAGAATAGGGGAAAATTAGTGGGGGTAGATTGGGAATCTTGGTGTTCATTTTCCTTTTGATTGTAAACTTGTACTCAGTGTTTTGTTGTTTGGTTGACTAGCTTCTTGTTAGTCTTTGTTTTTCAATAAAATTGGCTGTTAAAAAAAAACCATACAACCCAACCAAACTCAATTTTTCACTCTCATTCACAACTCAACCCAAACCATTTTTCTTATTAAATTAACAATTATGATTTATTGTCAGCTTTTATTCAATAAAAGTTACTATAAATATTAAAATTAAATTATCTTATCTCAAAATTAAAAATTATTTATTTTGAATTAAAAAACTTAAAATTATAGTATGTTTTAAATCGTACTTTAAAAGATTAGATATAATTATATAAATAACTAAAAGTTGGTATGAAACTTTGTAAATATTATAGATATAAATATTAGAGAATTTTTTTTGCAATCTTGTTTCCCCCCCTTAAATATTGAATCGGTAAATGTTTCTTTAAGATAGTATGTTTTATTTCAAAAAAAAAAGAAAATATAACCAACTAATAACAGGATGCCATGTGTAAAAAAAGTTAAAAAATAATAATAAGAAAATACACTATCAAGGCTGGTGGACCGACTAAGTTGGTTCAGATTGTTTGGTTTAACTTATTCTTCATTTTTCCTTTAATAAAAGCGTCGGTCGAACAAGCACAATGCCCGCCGATGAGAGTAGTGTTGGTGCATACAATCAATGTTGTCGTTCGTTCCCAAGAATCTATGTTCTACCCCAACATAAAGTAGTCTTGTTAAATATTCATCATTTGTCCTTACATGTACTCTTGACTAAAGCATAAAATAACACATTCCATGAACTTTATAAGTAGGGGCGGACCCAAGCGTAGTGTACGAGGGTTAGCCGACCATGTGGGAAAAAGAAATATAGTGTCATACATACGTTAAAATCCTGACCGACACATTGAAATTTTGACACCACCCCATGTGGATCTTTGACAAAGCCACACTAGAATATTTGGTGGCAGACTTCAGAAATTTTAAGGCGAGCGTCGCCAAAATTTTGTGCTGGATATGCTGGTTGACGGATTAAACAAGAAAGAAGAATTGTTAAAAGCAACATAAATAATAATAAAAAATATTGAGAGACAGATGTTTTTAATGTTTAAAATAGGTGCGTGGAAAAATTAATTTTAACATTGTAGGGTTAGACTTTGAATTTGACTACAATATTTTTTTACTTTTTTATTTCAAAATAATTTTATTTTATTTTTTTCTTTTCTGTCGAAGTGGGTTTATTTTTGTTTTCCTTTTTTTAATTTACTAATTTATTTTCTTGTAATACATGAGTAATTCTTGAAAATACAATATTTAATAAATAATATGTATACAACAAATAATAAACCCGTTAAACACTATTAATACAGTCGTTGGACAATAGTATTTAAAACAATTCTAAAGTAAAGGATAATTATAAATAAGTAAAATTCCCAAAATAGTTCAAAACAAGAAAGAGAAATTGAAAATAGTCCAAAACTTTTCAAAATTCCAATTTTAGTCCATCAAAATTCATCTCCGTCGATTCATTTGGAATCGTACCGACAGATTTCGATAAAAGTGATGTAATGACATGTGTAAAGGTGACAACATTTTTTAGTTGAAATCTGTCTGGGCCGTTATTTTTTAATCCAAATTCATCTCGTCAAAAACCATGGTTTTCCACTTAAATGTGCCTAGCCTGTGAGTTTTCTAAAGTCATCGAATTTCACGTTTTATTGAAATTCATCTCCCCGGATGCATTTCAGGTAAATTTAATCTCCTAAGATGAATTTCAAAAAAGTATGAAAAAACCGATAATTTTCCAGTCAATTTAGTCTCCTCAAACGGGTTATGGTTGATATTAAACCACAAGAAATAAACAATGACAATGTTGACGACGTTATTCAACGCGATCTTGAGCCCGAGAAAAATGAAGACAAAGCAGACAAAGTTAACAGACAAAATTATCGGTTTTTTAAAACTTTTTTGAAAATCATCTGAGGAGACTAAATTCAGTGGAAAATTATCGGTTTTTTCTTATTTTTTTGAAATTCATCTGAGGAGATTAAATTCAACTGAAATGCATCCGGGGAGATGAATTTCAATAAAAAGCAAATATCATATTCTTTTGAAAACTCACGGACCAGACAAATTTAAGTGGAAAACCATGGTTTTTGAGAGGATGATTTTGGATTAAAAAATAACGGGGAAGACAGATTTCAACTAAAATCTTTCGTCAGTTTTACACGTGTCATTAACACATCGGTTACTGAAATCTGTCGGCACGATTCCAAATGTATCGGCGGAAATTAATTTGATGGACTAAAATTGGAATTTTGAAAAGTTTTGGACTATTTTCAATTTATCTCTCTTGTTTTGGACTATTTTGGTAATTTTCCCTTATAAATATCAATTGTTTTAAAAAAATAGGAAATATATATTAAAATAACAAATTTTGAAACTTGAAGCATAAATTTATTAAAAAGGGTGAGGTTTAATATAAGAGTGACAAGTGACAAAACTTATAGCATTTTATTAGAGAGTATAAATATAAATATATAGATTCGATGCATTTTTTTTTCCATTTGGTAATTTTTTTTATATATTAACTTGCACAATTTAATGTATGCTAGGATGAATTTTGTTAATATGTAGTTTAAGAAATATGAATATCATTAAATAGATTCTCAAAAAAGTTGTCGCTAGATTATATAACTTATTCGAACAAAATGAAAATAAATAAATAAAATTAAAAAGTATAAAAAAATATACTGTTTTTTCTTAAAATAAATAAGTTGGTTAGTTAAATAATAATTTTTTTGTTATATAAAAAGAAGTGTATGAATCAAATACAAATAAAATTAACATATGAACTTTGAAAATCAAGTGAAGTTCTTATATATACAAGTAGAATAGTTATATTTTTTTTATTGAATTATGTCTTTCTTTGTTTGTGTCACACACCCTTCTAGGGTCTGGGAGCGTGACCCAACAGTTGGTATCGTAGTTGTAAATAAATCAGAGTTACGTTTATTTGCGGAAGACTTATAAAACTTTTAAGGATCGAAATTGTAATATTTACATATAACAAAAGACGGGATTAAAACACTCGTTCAAGTTAACAAAATATTTAAGTGTTTATACAAACCACCATATTAAGTTTTACAAAAAGAAATCGGAGCCGTCGGATATATCTAAGCACTTCGTCACTCCAAGTGCTAAACTTGTTCACCTGCAAAATGTAAGAAAATACGTCAGCAACGAATGCTGGTGAACACGCTGACGCAAAAATACTTCTTTTACTTAATTACCCCTCGAGGCTACGCCTGCCTCGGCCCAACGTGGCTTAGGAATAATCAAGTCAAATAACACATTATAAATACGAGTCTCTACGCTAGGTCACCTCAGCAAACACCGCAGCGTTCGACTTAGTTAAGTACCCGTAAATATACACATACGGTCGTACTCCCTGCAGGAGAGCATCCTACGACCAAGGGTGGTGCGATCATGCCCATACATCGCATAGTACCACCTATGTAAGGATCCAGACATACGTATACCACAGCCTGAGGGCTAGGTTTATACCCATAGTTATAACGGTTTTAGGAACACATAGTTTCTTGTAAACAATTTCATATAACAAGTTTGACTCATTTGAAAACAAGTTTAAAAGTTTGGGGGCGTATTCACCTTATCTCTTTAGGATCGGCTTCACTCACCGTCCAAGGGTCTTTCCCTTTCTTTATCTCGCACCTATAGTACGAGTATAAATATTTGTTAGTCGGATACACGATCCGGCTTAAGACCTTTAGTCTTATATCTCAATCCTCGATTGAACCTTTAGTTCAATTCTTATTTACTTGAAACCTCTTGTTTAAAAGTAAATTATAAACCTTTAGTTTATATAAAAACCCGACGTTTCTTCTTCTCCAAGAAACGTAATCTTTTCTTTTATTATTTAAGAATACTCTTTATTCATTAAATAATATTTCATAACAAAGAATATATATACATATATACTTACACACACATATATGTAATTCACAACATTCAATACTCAAACTTTCATTTGTTTCTTTGTTATGTTTTCTTTTCTTTTATCGAGGCATCTAGTATAACCACGACTTAAGGCTTAAGCCTTGAATATAATATTGAATTATATTGAATTCGTTATTACGCCTAACCTTAATGGCGTACCGAAATCCTAGAGAAATGAGCAGCACTCCGACGCCGCTTTACTTTTCTCGATCAACTTTGATATGCTAACTTCAACACTCGTCGGCACGTCTTTCGGGACTCTTTGCCATTACAACAACACCTTCTTGATAAATGAGGGTGGAGGGTGGCACGAACTTCGAGGAAACGGTGTACACAAACAAAGGATCGTGGCACGCTTATCGAGGCAACGAGGCACGAATTTCGAGGTATTCTTAGAGAGAGATGTGAGAGCTGAGTTGGGATGTGAAAATGAGCAGCCCTTGGCCGCTATTTATAGACCAAATCTGGTGTCCCATCGCGTACCGCGCCCGGGTCCCTGGGCACCCATCGCGTACCGCGACGTAGCCAAGGTGAGTCACTGCGTAGGCTTGCCACGTGGCGACACGTGGTAGCCGTTGCGACACGTGGCGACACGTGGCAACACATGGTGCCACCGTGTGCCACGTGGCACACGTGTCACACGTTGTCGGACATCCCATCGCGTACCGCGATGGGAGTCTCTTCTGACTCATCGCGTAGCACGATGGGTCAAAAAACCAGAATTTTCATTTTTAACCCTCAAGTTTGGATTTTGGCAATTTTAGTCCCTAGACTTTGAAAAGTTGATACTTTGAACTCGAAATTTTCACGTTGTTACATCCTCCCCACTTGAAAAGAATCTCGTCCTCGATATTGCTTTACAAGAATAGTTGGGGGTATTTCTTTCTCATTTCTAATTCGAGTTCCCAAGTATATTCAGGCCCTCTACGCGAGTCCCATTTAACTTTCACAATTTTTAAAGTTCGTCTCTTTAATTTCTTTGTTTTCGAAACTTCAATTTTAATTGGACGCTCTACGAATTTTAAATTTTCGTTTATTTCTACGTCTTTCAATGGCATAGCCATAGATTCATCAGTTAAACACTTACGCAGATTCGAAACATGGAATACATCATGTATTCCTTGCATTTCCTCGAGCAATCGCAAACGGTATGCAACATTGCCGATTCGTTTGAGTATCTTAAAAGGTCCAACGAATCGAGGACTCAGTTTTCCTTTCTTACTGAAGCGAACTACGCCTTATAAGGCGAGACTTTTAATAATACTTTATCACCGACATTAAATTCTAACGGCTTACGACGGACGTCAGCATAACTCTTTTGACGATCACGCGCCGTTTTAAGCCGTTCTCGGATTTGGAGTATCTTGTGGACGGTTTCTTGGACTATCTCGGGTCCAGATAACTGATTGTCTCCGGTTTCAGACCAACACACGGGCTTTCTACACTTTCGACCATATAACGCTTCGAATGGTGCGGCTTGTATACTCGTGTGATAACTCTTGTTATACGAGAATTCCATTAGGGGTAAGTGGTCGTCCCAACTTCCACCTAAGTCGATCACACAAGCGCGGAGCATATCTTCCAATGTTTGGATAGTCCTTTCGCTTTTCCGATCGGTTTGTGGATGATAGGCAGTGCTAAGGTTTAACTTCGTATCAAGAGCTTGTTGGAAGCTTTTCCAGAAACGAGACGTAAAACGACTGTCTCGATCAGAAATGATAGACAACGGTACTCCATGTAAGGCGACAATGTTGTTCACATAAACACGCACTAGTCTATCCATTGAATACGACTCATTGATGGGTATGAAGTGTGCAGATTTCGTCAATCGATCCACAATAACCCATATAGCATTGTGTTGTCGAGTCGTCTTCGGGAGTTTGGTAATAAAGTCCATAGTGATTAACTCTCATTTCCACACGGGAAGTTCGGGTTGCTAAAGTAATCCCGAAGGCTTTTGGTGTTCAGCCTTGACTTTCAAACACGTCAAACATTTCGCAACATGCGAAGCGACATCCCTTTTGATCCCATTCCACCAATAATTTGTCTTAAGGTTATGGTACATTTTGTCGCTTCCGGGATGCATCATATATTTCGACTTATGAGATTCGTTCAAAATTTTCTCACGCAATCCTCCAACGATTGGTACCCAAATCCTATTACCGAGTCTAAGGATACCATCATCACCTTTGACTAACGAGTCAATGATGCCATTACGTTTTTCATCAGCGATTTGGTTTTCATTGATTGCTTGAACTTGAGCGGACTTGATTTGCTCAATGAGATTAATTTGAAGTTCTAGGCGCAACGCTCGAACCCTTTTGGGTTTCTCATGTTCTTTGCGACTCAAGGCATCGGCCACGACGTTGGCTTTGCCTTCATGATAAACAATCTCATAGTCGTAATCATTGAGCATTTCCATCCATCGCCGTTGGCGTATGTTCAACTCTTTTTGATCAAAGATATGTTTCAGACTCTTATGATCGGTGTACACGGTAAATCTAACTCCATAGAGATAGTGCCTCCAAATCTTAAGTGCAAAGATTATGACGCCTAACTCTAGATCGTGAGTCGTGTATTTCTTTTCGTGTACTTTGAGTTGTCGAGAGGCGTAGGCGATTACCTTCTTTCGTTGCATTAGTACACATCCAAAACCCGAGTGGGACGCGTCACTAAATACCACAAAATCCTCAGTACCTTCTGGCAAAGCCAAGATAGGTGCTTGAGTGAGCTTTTGTTTAAGTATATCAAACGCCTCTTGTTGTTTCGTCCCCCATTCATACTTGATGTTCTTACAAGTTAAGGAAGTTAAGGGAACGGCGATACGAGAAAAGTTCTCGATGAACCTACGGTAATAGCCAGCCAAACCTAAGAAACTTCGGATCTCGGTTGGCGACTTCGGAATCTCCCACTTAGAGATAGCTTCAATCTTAACGGGGTCCACTTGAATACCATTAACGTTGATAATGTGACCAAGAAATTGTACCTCGTGCAACCAGAACTCGCATTTTGAGAACTTGGCGTACAACTTCTCGGTTCTAAGGATTTCAAGCAACGTTCGAAGATGAATTTCATGATCGGCCTTGGATTTAGAATAAATAAGTATGTCGTCGATGAAGACGATAACAAATTTATCTAAGTACGGTTTACAGATTCGGTTCATCATGTCCATGAATGCAGCTGGGGCATTAGTAAGTCCAAATGACATAACCGTGAACTCATAATGTCCGTACCTTGTTCGAAAAGCAGTATTTTGAATGTCTTCGGTTTGAACTTTAAGTTGGTTATAGCCGGAACGAAGATCAATTTTTGAAAAATAGCTAGCACCTTGAAGTTGGTTAAAAAGATCATCGATACGAGGGAGTGGATATCGGTTTTTGATTGTGACTTTGTTTAAAGCACGATAATCGATACACATTCTCATGGAACCATCTTTCTTCTTGACGAATAGGATTAGTGCTCCCCAAGGCGACGAACTTGGTCGAATGAAACCTTTTTCCGAAAGCTCGTCGAGCTGTTTCTTTAATTCTTTCATCTCGGTTGGCGCTAAACGATACGGAGCTTTGGCGATCGGAGCAGTACCGGGAACAAGATCGATCCTAAACTCTACTTCACGATCGGGAGGGATTCCAGGAAGTTCATCAGGAAAAACGTCAGAAAAGTCAGAAACAATAGGAACGTCTTGGATTTGTTTTGGCTTAGACTCTTCAGTGACGTAGGCCATGAATGCGAGGCATTCTTGATTTAAAAACTTGTTAGCCCTAATCATGGAGATTATGCTAACTGGCCAGCGTCTTTGTCCCCTTCAATTTGAATCGTTCGTTTATCGGGGGCTTGAAGTTCAATAGTTTTGCTATTGCAGATGATACGAGCATGGTAATCGGATAACCAATCCATGCCAAGTACAATATCAAAACCAGCCAAACTCATAGGCAACAAACAAATAGGCAGAATATAACCAGCTAAAAGGATTTTTCCGTTTTCAAGGGCTTCGGAGATTTTAACGATTTCGCCACTAGCAGTCTCGACGCTTAGAGTTTTATTTAATTTAGTTATTGGTTCGTTTAATAGACTACAGAAACTATAATCTATAAAACTTAAATTCGCACCAGAATCAAATAAAACTCTAGCATAGGTGTCGTTGACTAGAAACGTACCGGTGATGGTTTCCGGCAAGTCTGAGGCCTTCTTTGTGTCGAGCACGAAGACTCCAGCGTTTTCCTTTTTGTTTTGGCCACTTCCACCCGCACCACCAGCAGCAGGCTTGTTCTTTAGGCACTCGAAACTCAAATGGCCCATCTCCTTGCAGTTATAGCAAGTCATCTTCTTCTTCCAACAATTAGCGGCATCGTGTCCCATACGATTACAGGACTCACAGACTTTAGGAGACGGGACGAAATTGCATCGGCCCTTATGATACCTCCTACAAGTCTTGGATGACGTAGAGTTATTTCGGTTTACGCCCTTGCCTCTAAAGTTAGAACTTCCTCCAGTCTTTCCTTGAGCAGCCGTTGGTGTCACCTTCTTATCCTCTTCTTTGTTGCGGACCATGCCGCCCATCAAGTAATCGGCCAACTCCATAGCAGAGTAAGTGGTTTGAGGTAGGTGAGACCTTACCATGTCGCGGATTTCCCGTGGCAGTCCCCATATGTATCTTGTGACTTTGCTGGACTCAGGGTTAACCAACTGGGGAACTAGGCGACAATACTCAAGGAACTTGGTATTGTACTCTCGGAGGTTTGTCCATACGACCTTATGGTTAAGGAACTTGGTTTGGATTTGGTCGGTTTCATGCATATGACAAAACTTTGCCATCACCATGGCCTTAAACTCCTCCCACGACAAACTATACATCTTATCTCTACCCTTGCTCATCAACAGAGCATTCCACCATTCATGTGCTTCACCCTTGAACATCAGGGCAGAGTACTGGATCTTCTCCTCTTCGGAACACTTGCTTGTGATAACAAGAGTCTCCATTTCCTCGAGCCACCTCACGATTGTGATGGCTCCTTTGTCACCATGGAACTCTTTTGGTCCATAGTATTTAAAATCTTTGAAATTACACCCACTAACTTTCATTATTTTAAACTTTTGTCTAATGCCTTCGCCGACATTAGACCCATGATCGCTCTCTTCATCATGAGATGGATTTGGATGGGATCTTTCGATTTTTCGAGAGGGGTGAACGGAAGGATTAACAGTTTGAGAATGTTTAGATTGTCTAAATTGTGATCTCCACTCATATTCCTCTCTCACGGCTTGTTTAATCATCTTTTGGATTTTGTTTATGTATTTTTCGGGAATTTCTTCCTCTCGCTCGTTTTCAGGGCTTTTCCCCTTATCTCTCATTTCTCTTTCTTTTCGAGCATTATTATTATTGTTACTTTGTTCAGACATTTTTCTCTTTCTTTTCAATCTAGTCTGAAAGTTTTAATAACATTTCTTTATTAAACACACATTTTATTTCATATATACATATCTCAAACGGATATGTATATTTCATATTACACACACACACACACACACACACATATATATATATATATATATATATATATATATCGTCTCAATGATATATATAATTCGTCCTATCATTACATGAGAACGTTTTAAACGTTCTTTATTTATACACATAGCATTTGGGACTATTTTACACATAGTTTCCACATGGCCACCATCTTCAGTTCTTCAAGAACTTCTTCACAACCTTAGATATCTTATTGCATTTATGAAGGATTGTTTCTCCAACTTTCTTCTTTTTCTTCTCTTCCTCGTGCACCTTCTTCCTCCAATCGTCGGTTTCATGTAGAGCGCGGTCCAAGTGCTCTTCGTACGATTGTGGGATTACATTGGGTATCCATACTGCGGAGGTGGGTCACGGTAACCCAGCGTCACCATCTCGTAATGATTGGTCGGTTCTGGATATGGAACATAATCCATGGTGGATGAAAGGTAGAGATAGGTTTTAGCAGCTTGATTCTGTTCACGGATCTCATCAGCTTGTTCTTGAATTGACGGAATCTCACCTTGGAATGGTGGAAAGATTGATGAAGTCCCAATCCTAAGTTTCTCTAGGCATTGGACATAGGGATCCACAGAACCATAGCTTGGGTTTTGGGAAGTGAGTGATCCATCCATTGGGCTTGGCATTTCATTAGGATTCTCAGGATGTTCTTCTTCCGGTTCCTCTTCAGTTTTTTCCTCGGGATCCTCCTCATCATCGGGGTCCTCTTCTTCTTCGGGTTCATCTTCCTCCATGGGTTGTTTGGGTTCATTGATTATTGGGATCATCTGGAAAGTCTCAGTAGGCATCATTACTCTCATCTTGGGTCTACGGGACGGTCCTTCACCGTGGTTTGGTTGGGAACTAGCTTCATTGAATGTGGAACTTCCGGCATTCCATTCTTGTTGTTCGGAGAGATATTTCATCCACTCGGAGGATGGTTGAGAGTTTGGTAGGTATCCGGCTGGATAGCATTGAGGTGTCTCCACGGGTTGGTAAGTGGGAATCTTCGATAGGTGATACGTTGGTATTTCGGAAGTATTATATATTGGTAGGGTTGGTGGATGATAGCTTGAGTGTCTTGGTGGCTCCATTCCTTGTTTTGGTGGACTGTCGGGAATATCTATCGGGTAGTGTCGACTTCCGGGGTAGTACACATGTTTGGACAAGTAGTGTTCCACATCTTGGTTGAAATAGGCTTCATAATACCCTTCACTCATGTTGTCTTCGGGGTATGGTTCGGCTATTCCGGCCTCCTTTGCCATGCACATAAACTCTTCAATGTGAGCTTTAAATGACATCTATAATATGGGTGGTTTAGAGTGTGGAGTGGGAAAGAAAGGTTACCAGCCTATCTTATCCCTAATACATACAAACAATTATTTCCTAAACTTGGATTGAAGCTTGGGTATTGTTTTATGATACCAAATTCGCTAAGATCAATGGCTCTGATACTAACCTGTCACACCCCCTTCTAGGGCATGGGAGCGTGACCCAACAGTTAGTATCGTAGTTGTAAATAAATCAGAGTTACGTTTATTTGGGGAAGACTTATAAAACTTTTAAGGATCGAAAATGTAATATTTACATATAACAAAAGACGAGATTAAAACACCCGTTCAAGTTAACAAAATATTTAAGTGTTTATACAAACCACCATATTAAGTTTTACAAAAAGAAATCGGAGCCATCGGATATATCTAAGCACTTCGTCACTCCAAGTGCTAAACTTGTTCACCTGCAAAATGTAAGAAAATACGTCAGCAACGAATGCTGGTGAACACGCTGACGCAAAAATACTTCTTTTACTTAATTACCCCTCGAGGCTACGCCTGCCTCGGCCCAACGTGGCTTAGGAATAATCAAGTCAAATAACACATTATAAATACGAGTCTCTACGCTAGGTCACCTCAGCAAACACCGCAGCGTTCGACTTAGTTAAGTACCCGTAAATATACACATACGGTCGTACTCCCTGCAGGAGAGCTCCTACGACCAAGGGTGGTGCGATCATGCCCATACATCACATAGTACCACCTATGTAAGGATCCAGACATACGTATACCACAGCCTGAGGGCTAGGTTTATACCCATAGTTATAACGGTTTTAGGAACACATAGTTCCTTGTAAACAATTTCATATAACAAGTTTGACTCATTTGAAAACAAGTTTAAAAGTTTGGGGGCGTATTCACCTTATCTCTTTAGGATCGGCTTCACTCACCGTCCAAGGGTCTTTCCCTTTCTTTATCTCGCACCTATAGTACGAGTATAAATATTTGTTAGTCGGATACACGATCCGGCTTAAGACCTTTAGTCTTATATCTCAATCCTCGATTGAACCTTTAGTTCAATTCTTATTTACTTGAAAACCTCTTGTTTAAAAGTAAATTATAAACCTTTAGTTTATATAAAAACCCGACGTTTCTTCTTCTCCAAGAAACGTAATCTTTTCTTTTATTATTTAAGAATACTCTTTATTCATTAAATAATATTTCATAACAAAGAATATATATACATATATACTTACACACACATATATGTAATTCACAACATTCAATACTCAAACTTTCATTTGTTTCTTTGTTATGTTTTCTTTTCTTTTATCGAGGCATCGAGTATAACCACGACTTAAGGCTTAAGCCTTGAATATAATATTGAATTATATTGAATTCGTTATTACGCCTAACCTTAATGGCGTACCGAAATCCTAGAGAAATGAGCAGCACTCCGACGCCGCTTTACTTTTCTCGATCAACTTTGATATGCTAACTTCAACACTCGTCGGCATGTCTTTCGGGACTCTTTGCCATTACAACAACGCCTTCTTGATAAATGAGGGTGGAGGGTGGCACGAACTTCGAGGAAACGGTGTACACAAACAAAGGATCGTGGCACGCTTATCGAGGCAACGAGGCACGAATTTCGAGGTATTCTTAGAGAGAGATGTGAGAACTGAGTTGGGATGTGAAAATGAGCAGCCCTTGGCCGCTATTTATAGACCAAATCTGGTGTCCCATCGCGTACCGTGCCCGGGTCCCTGGGCACCCGTCGTGTACCACGACGTAGCCCAGGTGAGTCACTGCGTAGGCTTGCCACGTGGCGGCAGTGGTGCCACGTGGTGACACGTGGCAGCACATGGTGCCACCGTGTGCCACGTGGCACACGTGTCACACGTTGTCAGACATCCCATTGCGTACCGTGATAGGAGTCTCTTCTGACTCATCGCGTAGCTCGATGCGTCAGGAAACCAGAATTTTCATTTTTAACCCTCATGTTTGGATTTTGGCAATTTTAATCCCTAGACTTTGAAAAGTTGATACTTTGAACTCGAAATTTTCACGTTGTTACAATTTGTATATATATAACTCTACTTGATTATCACAATTAGCACGTTAATTTTATTTGTACGTTGACTTTCCCCTAAAGATAAAGGCGGTTAAAAAGAATAATAAAAGAAAACGAAAGTAAAGAAAATATAAAAGAAGCTTGACATTCATAGGCTCAGTGGACAAAATCGCAACAAAAATCAAGCGTCAGAGACCAACTCGTCATAAACTTGCATTTTTGCCTACACTAGTGTTATACCTGGCGCGTTGCGCCAGGCTGGTTGGTAAAACCCAGGCGATGATAAACCCAAACGTTGTTGATCTCGGGCGTTGAGGCTTTAAGTCGACGCGAATTTGTACGATTTTTGTTATATTTGTCACTGTACCGGAACTAAATAAGAGAAAAAAAACAAAATTCAACGACCAATACGGTGCCGCCAAGTGGACTAATAGACACTTAGCGGCACCATAGTTTGTAATTGTATTATATAATAATGAGCTATAATAGAGAAACCTTAGTGGTCAAAATAACAATTTACTCTTGATGTTATCATCACTTTAACATGTCTCAACCTATTTTATAGTGCGTTTTTCTCCTTGAAATATGTGATTGTGTGCCAACCTGACCCGGGCCAACACGATCCATACCGGAATGAAATGCGATGTATAATTTATCTAAAAAATTTCCGACCATGTGAAAATATTTTTGGGTCTGTCACTATTTATAAAAGCAACTCTTGTTACAAATATTGATCATGTCCTATTCGCTAGCACTTGCATAGCTCTAATACAATTATACAATGGTGAAAGCCTTTGTCTACCAGTGGTATCACATAGTTGTTGAATATATATGTTATTGGTTGTAAAACAGCCGGGATCCATATAAATAATGATTTTCGCATATGAAATTTACGCCAAAAAGTAGCTTGATCATACGTTAGATTTTCAACAAAGTAGTTTTCCGTCAAAACTGCATCATGTTCGTGATTACAACCCCTCCCTTTTGTTACGTGACCGATTCGATTAATCGAAACCATCTTATACATTTTCACTGGTGACATTTTTCAAAGAGATTGGAATTAAAAGAATTTTGGTTGGGTGAGAAAGTTGGTCAATGTTATACTCCATTTATACAAGAAAATAATGAATTTTTTGGGGTATTTTGTAATATTAAGTAAAGATAATGCTATATTGTTGAATCTAAATTCTAAATATAATTCAAACATCCAATGAAAAGTTGACAAATGAAAAATAAAGATATTGTTAATATTACTAGAAAGTGTTATACTATTTTATCTAAATAAAGTCTAAGCATCCAAATGAAACGTTGACAGATGGAAAATGACGACCAGATAATGTTAAATTATCTTGTCTAAATAATATTCAAACATCTAACTGAAAAAAGAAGATAATGTTAAAACTACTAGGCAATCTTACACATACATGAAATACATAACTTGATAATCAATTATCTTATAAATGCATTAAACAAACTGAAAATACAATACAACTAAACTAGATTCAGTTTCCATAAAACTTTTGACATTATCAAGCTTTTCATGTGTTTTTCCTCATGCGACAAGTGTTCCTACTATAACAATATGTTGAGATGCAAAAATTGTATTTTCTTTAACTCTCTTTCTTCTTTTATATATATTCCTTTTGTTGCTCTAACTCGAGTTTTCTATTCATGATTTCAACTTCAATGTCTCTAGTAAGTCTCAATGCATGATTGTTTTTCCAGTGATTGAATTAGAAACCTGACGCTTCTCTACGTATTGGACTTTGAATTGTTGAACCACCGCTATTTGTCATTTTTAGGTTGGAATAATCACCTTCTTCGGTAGTCTTTGATATTTCTTTTGTACTACCGACACTTTCTACATCATCCACTTCACGTTCAAGATGAGAACGTGTTGTGTCACAATGTATATGTAAATCTCACTTCGCGTGTTTGCACATCACTTCATTAAAAATAATAGTCATTAAACTTGTTTTCAACTTGCCGCTCATAAATTTTATAAGCTTCACACCCAAAATATGCTTAGATTGTTTCACTTTTTAAGCGACACTATGCTTCCAGATAGGTAGCAAACCACTTTTGGACATTTTTTTAAGTCTATTATAAAGATCGTTTGTTCTATATTCCTTTTACTAAGCTTTAAAGGATTTTTTTGTTTGAGATGCATCATGCAATTCCTTTACTTGTGTCCATAATGTTGTTTTTCTAGTTTTTGCCACAAATGCTATTTTCATTAGTCGTACACCATAGGGGTGTTAAAAAAATCCGAATTTGAATTTGAATCCGAATGATCCAATCTAAATTATCTGAATTTTCGGATTCCGACTCGAATTTGGATAGTGATTTTGAAAATTTTTGGATTTTTCAGATATCCGATATTGAAGTTTATTTTTATCCATTTAAACCCTAAATCATCCATATCATCTCAAGTTCAAGCTGCAGTCGTACTTAAGACCATTCCACAATTCAAATTCGACCTACAACCTTTATCATCATTCGCACCTTGCCGGTGGTTAGAGAACTTCACATATGTGGTTAGTGTTTACCTTCCCTAAACCAGTCGTGAGTCGGCCACAACCATTCAAAATTTGACGCAATCACTCGATTCAGGTTTAGGTCTTCATCAGCAATAGAGTAGGAGAGGAAGATGAGGGAGCGTGGAAATAGGTTGCCGGTGATGGTTGGCGGCCGACGGTGGTTAGCTAGAGATAAATGTTGGAGGTGATTGTACGAATGCACCCAACTTTTTTACAATGAGTTTTTTTTATTCGGACATCTGATTCACTATCCTTTCCGAACGAATATATGAAATTTCCGATATCCGAATTTCATAATTTTGAATATGCATTCGGATAGTGAAATCCACTATCTGAAACTCCAAATATCCGACTTTGAACATCCATAGTACACCATACTAACATAACATTAAAGCAACATCTTTAGCAACATCCTATTTATTATCTCGTGGTTAATTTTAGTATTTTGCAAGGTCGTCTATGTCCAAAATTATTACGGTGGTGGATTATTTCGATAATGTTACCGCTATGCTAGTACTTAAGATTCACAATTTGTTACAAAGGGTGTGGAGGGAGAAGGTATTTTACAGAGGACGGGCAACGAAAGACAAACCTCTCCCTCTAAAAGGGTTATTTTAAGAATTTTCTCTTTTTATGATTATGTTATGGTTCATTTGGATCACTAGAAATGAGTACTTTTAAGGTGTGAATAAAACATGAGATGAGAGAGATTGAAAAGGGCATAGAAAACTTATAATTAAAATCGAACAATCTTTTTTTAATAAAGTTGTAAAATATACCTAATTCATAACTATTATTATACTGTTGCAGTACAAAGTATAAAACTAGCAAACCTTAAAAACAGATGAACTAGACACAAGCTGACATCCAGATAAACTTTATATACAATCAACACCCCATATTACATAAATTATAGAAGAGAGCCTAAATATATACACAGGTATATAGATATGTACATGAACTTTGATTTTACCAGAATGGACACCACCTGCATGCACAAATCAAAATATCAGTCCCAAAATGTACTTTTAACTTGCTAAATCACTTTATTCAAAATTAAATTATTATTACAAATTTTGTGATTTTAATAAAAGATACACTAATTTTAATATTGAAGACATACCCAACATAGCTCTGGCACAAATTTTCATGAGAAGTGGCCTGTAAAATTAGCTTTTGCACTTGAAGCTTAACGGATAAACCGTGATCCACTTCACGAGTATCTCCAGAAATTAAGTTGGTGGTTTCAGTTGGGACGGTGGTTGGTAATGTAGAAGATGTTGAAAAATCCCGACCAGTAAGTTTATTATTCATTCGTGCCATAACTACCACCGCCAGTTCGTTCAAAACCTCGTTAGCATCACCAAGTTGATGGACAGCCTACACAACAATTATTATTATTATTTTTATTCTTATGATTAAGCAATAGAATGCACAAGTATTCAGACCTGCAAAAGCTCGCGTTCACGCGCACCCCGTTGTGGTTGAGCATGATTTGTAGTAGCTTCTTCACTCGTAACAACAGGCTGGACATTTGTGGTTGCAAGGGTTGACATTTGTGTCACTTCATTGAAGTTGAAAAGACGCCAATTTATAAGGGGATCATGAACAAACGCCTGAAACCAAATGAAACAGCATTTGTTTATATTTAAGTGAGTTAAGTGCCATTTTAGTACCTGTGGTTTGTTTAACTACGCAACTTTAGTACCGATTTTGATTTTTTTGCAAATGGCTACCTCACGTTTCTAAAACTTGCCAATCTAGTACTTTTCTTTTAACTCCGTCTAGTTTATCGGTTAAATCATGTTAAATCAGGGGTACTTTTGTAATTTAATTAATTTCTTTCTCTGTTTTTTTCTTTTTCTCTCCCCCATCTTCCTCATTCTCACCCCTCTTTCTCTCACCTCTCTACCGCCCCCCTTCCCCCCACACACACCACACCACCACCACCGCCACCTCTCTCTTATCTCCTCTCTTTTGCTCCGGTCACCATCTCCGGCGAGATACTACATCTCTGTTTAAATCCACAACTACCCCTTTAGAAAATCCAATACCGGAACCCCCCACCACCACATCATCTCCAGCCAATCAATAGCTGCACATCCCCATCACCCACTTGTTTTCCTACAAAATCACCATGAAACAACCACCACAACTCAAAAACCACCGCATACGCAACTATCATAGCCCCGCCGGACCGCCGCTAATAACCCTAACACCGCCCACCAGACCTGCCGCCACCCTATAACATCTTACATGTACTCTCAATCTGCAACCTCAACAACAAATTAGGCAGGAACCATGAAATGGAGTGCGATTTATGTGTTAGATATTTGGAGGCTTCTACAATTAATTAGAGTAAGGGTTTGTAGATATTTGGATAGCTCGATAACCGGGTCAGATTATTTGGATAGATTGTTAAGTGACTTGCAGATAAGTTCATTGGATGCTTGGGGTTTGGATATGGGGATTTATGGTTTGTTTGGATTTTTGGGGAAATGAATTTTAAAAGAGAAATGGGGGTTGAAGATGGGTAACGATCGAAAAGAGAAGGAAAAAAGAAAATAATGAAATTACTAAAGTACCCCTGACTTAACGGGTATATTAGACTAGGTTAAAAAAAGGTATTAAAATCGCAAGTTTTAGAAACGTGAGGTAGCCATTTGCAAAAAAATCAAAATCGGTACTAAAGTTGCGTAGTTAAACAAACCACAGGTACTAAAATGGCACTTAACTCTATTTAAGTTGTTATAAATATATAATACATAAAGCGAGATCTAATATTCACCTCCATCATAGCCATTACACTATCTTTATTTGTTCTAAGAACTTGCATCACATTCTCACAAGTTGAACGGAAATTCCCTTCAATCCCGCTAACTTCCATAGCCTTTACAAGCATTCTAGTTAAACGAAAAGGAACCTGCATAAAGAAACAAAATTAAGTGACAAATAAATTATAGTCTTAAAGAATATATTATAGAATTACACCTTTTCAGGGAATTTCTCACGCGTCATTGACGCTTCAAAGCAATCTCCAAAATCAATATGCAAGATCTTCCCACTGTGTATCAACACTCAGATACTCAACAATATGACAATATTTACATATTATATTATAAATAAAGACACCAAATGTATAATAATCAGGTACCTGAAGCGGTGCAGCATAAGATTGCTGGGGTGTCGATCACCTAAACCAAGAAGGTAACCAACCTGTAACATGGATCATTAGATTCTATAAACACTTATCTGAATAGTGCACACACTAAAAGAAAAAACGTAGGATGTTGAGGAGATACATACCATACTCATGACAGCCAAACTTCTTGTATAATTAGTCC
This sequence comes from Bidens hawaiensis, assembly GCF_021521415.1. Classification (NCBI taxonomy): domain Eukaryota; kingdom Viridiplantae; phylum Streptophyta; class Magnoliopsida; order Asterales; family Asteraceae; genus Bidens; species Bidens hawaiensis. Next base: position 749,115 of record NW_027491060.1, read on the forward strand.
TTCTGTCCAGCCAGACTTCTGAAGTGCGGCTCTTTAACCAAAGCACCTACATAACAAAAACAAATAAAAAACTATTAATCTATTATGCATATACGTTTTTCTGGCAGAAAAATAAAGGTTACACACAATATGTTTCAAGTACAAAAACACACATACCCTAGCCAAATCGTTTCCTTCAGTACTATCAAGGGCATACTGAAATACCTCCACTTTAGCTATAAGTGGCAAGTGATCATAATCTGGAGCAAAACTAAGCATATGTTTATGCTCTTGATTCAGGGTGATCTGCACAAGAATCAGGAATCAGTAGGAAGATATAATATTTACACACACATAATATTATCAGAGAAGAGGGAAGAAATAAAAACCTTGCGGGCATCCCTGTACTCTCGAATGAGTTGATGCAAGGTGTCACAATTTGGGACCCACCCTATCAACCCACTGTTTGAAGATAATGGAATAACCTCGTATCGTTGAATAGAAAGATCTTTTTCTGAAGTCTTTCGGGAATTCTCGAGCAGAGTATTGACTAAACCAAACAGCTGGCAAAAATTATAAAAATAACAAAAGCAGTAAGCAAATGTAATTAGTAAATACTAAGGAACTGATCTCCATATCAAGATTACTAATTACTAGCTATTATTAAGGTTTGTTGGACTTAATTGTTTGGGTTAATGTCAACAAGCAAAGATGGAAATACCTGCATGACTCGTTCATCCTGGCGTAAGTCTTCATGCCCTTTAAGCAAAAAAGCATAATCTTCCCCGTCACTGCCATGAATGGTCAACTTTCTGGGTCGTTGTTTGGATGTAATGACAACAAGCTGTGGTGCAAATGATGCAATTGTCACCACTGGTGAATCTGAAAAACGTGAAGCATGCAAGTATATCAGTACAGGTGGTAACATGGACCCATTTACTTACAAACCGGTCTATTTGGGTTGTGATCTAACTTAAAACAATTGAAACAAAAATAAAATTGAGCCAACATGTCGGATAGATTGAAGAGAAAGAAAGTAGCCCAAAGTTTAACTACTAGTTATAACATACTGATATGAGATTACCATACCTGCACGGTAGGTCCCAGGAACAGCAATTTCTAAGTCACGACATTCCACTAATTTTGGAGACACCGACTGTTTTACACAAAAAAAGACAGGAGAAAACTTGAATTCGAAGCAAAAATAAATGAAACCATACTGCAAACAAGAGCCACAATCCAGAGAGAATCATCCACAACGTTGAGTATACGATCTTTTGTATTGGCCTTAAAAGTTACGTAAATGCATGAAAAGGTTACTCACCTGAAGATCAAGTGTGGTAAGAGACTGAAGCTGCTTATCTATCCGTCTAAAGACATGATAATAGAGATCCCAAGCCTGATATATAACCATAAATGCAAAGATTATGTAAGTGAAATCAATACATCACATAAATTAATATACATATACATCATACCCGAGTAAGCTCAGCATCTTTTCCAGTTTTCTTATATTCTAGACAGCATTTATACGCATCTACCAATTCATGATGGTATGTCTGAAATTCCGTGAAAGTACATATATCAGTATCAAACAATACAAAAACTATACTATAGATTCAATACATAATCCAAACTGGAGACATACCTGAATAAAAGCTTTCTCTTTTATGGTTGTGTCGTTCCTCAAAGCACCTTCTTCAAGCATTTCATGCAATGGTTCTAAACACTTTAGCATTCCCTCAATGTTATGTTCACCAAAATATAAGCGACTAGCTTCTTCTAGTGCCTCATGCCACCTTTCATGCCAAAGAATTGCAACCCTAATCAACTCCTCTGATACAAGTTGTGCCTTCATACAAAGAAATCTAGCAGTCAGCTTAAATCCATAAGTCCAAAATCAAAATACATTTAACAGTCAATGCTATAATTTCACCTGATCCACCAACACACCGCTGTGCTGTCGAACTTTGTCAACCACTTCTTGAGCTGCAGCTCTACGCAAATTGCTTATTGACTTACAAGCCACAAGAAGAGGGTACATAAGAGCCTGAAACACAACTGAAATAGGTAAGTTTATCTGGTGCCGGTACGTGCTTAAAATAAAGAGAGAGAAAAACAGACCTGGGGATGGCTTTGTCCTATGCGAACCAGAAGAGATTGTATTAATTCTCTCACTGCATGAATATTTGAGTGTATTCTGGCAATAATTTGAGGTAAAACAACCAACCACGTGTTGATATTGACATGAGAAAATCCTCTCTGCAATGCCGTTTGAACCTCGGTGATAGATCCATAATTAAACCACAAAGTCAGAAGACGAAGGATGTCCTGTAAAACAGAAAAGTAGCCCGAAAACATTATTAAACATACGAAAATCATGAATAACGAATTAAGGATGTTAAGATTCTTGCTGCAAGAAACCAAGGTAGTGACTTGCCTGCAAGCTATCATCTACGCCCTTAGCATGTGCTGCACAAGCAATAGAATGAAAATATCCAGTAACTGCTGCTACTACAAACTGTGCAGCTAAATTAGGACGACCTCCAAGTGTGTAATGAGACATGACAGCCGTGTTAAAAAGAGCCCAAGTGTGCCACGCTTTTGCTCGTTTTGTGGCACATTGAGTCGCATGCCTGAATGAGCTAAGAATATCTACACGATAGACGATAAATAAGTATAAAAGTGGATTTCAGAAAGAATGATAAGTACAGCATCTCATGTTAATATCCTCAAAACTTGTGGCAGCCTACCTTGTATAGACTCATCATCAAGACCAGGGATAAGAGCCCATTGCCACAACCCGAGTTTTAAATATACACGTGCCATAAGTGATACGTTTGGAACACCCACTAAACCAGTTGGTGATGCTTGATGACTAGAAGTACTTGAAAGCTCTATGGCAAGATTCTAAAAGAGAAAGAGTAAAGAAAATAAAGCAAGCCACTAATTAATTAAAATGTTAAGTAAAAACAAATGAAATGATCAAGCCTACCTTCAACCAAGCAAAAGCTTCCTTGCGCTTCTGATCCTCCCCAAGTGACCATTGGTATTTTAAGTACGCATATATTACTTGTGGTGGCCCATGATATCGTACAGTTTCAGGAGTTTTTTCAGGGTCAAACTATGCAAAAATGGTAATGAGTGAATTAAGATTTAGGGGGGGGGGGGGGGGGGGGAGCTAAACATGACATTTCAATTAGCTTAGATAAATAAAAAGAATACAAACCTGCAAAAGGTTAATTAAAGTGGATCTGGCTTGACGAATCCTACCACTTTTCCGGCAAAGTGAAGCAAATTTCAGCCAGGTTTCACTGTCTTCGGTAGGAGGTAATACAAGTGACCTGACTGTCAAAAGAGCTTGCCAAACCTAAAAAATAAAAAAAATTAATAACCTTCATCAGATATGCAAAGCATCAAATTCACATATCTGTGGTATAATCAGACAAACATATTGAGTAATGCATGTTCCATACTTTGACTGCATACCTCAACGTTTCGTTTTGTGCCTTTAATCCGCTCATTCCACATGTTACGAATGAGTGTTCTTCTCCCCTCAGCAACAGAGCTGCCAACTGGAAGAGTACAGTAATCAATGACCTGCCACAAACAAAAATAAAAGAATACCATAATTCAGAACAGAAATTCAGCTAAAGCAGCAACAGAACAGAAATTTAGTAAATGTTCAAAAAATACCTCCTCTAACTCTGATAACTGTTGAACACGAACCATATTACTGTACGCTCGTTCATAGCTTTCAAGGACCTACACATGATAAAATTATCAGAACATGAATCCAAAAACCACTCTAAACTGCTTTTTATGTAAGCTACAACACAGAAGATAAACTAACCAATGCAGCAAGCTCAGTTGCCAAGCATTTCCTTGCTCTTTCAACATATTCACGTGCTTCATCATACTGTGAAGAATAAGGAAAGAAGGTGACACATATCCAGGCAAACAGTTATTACCGACCAAATCCGTACTAAAAACAGTACCTTTCCTCTACGTACTAATAGAACAGCCCTGTAGAATGTGCCATTGCTACCACCATCGCCTGTAGCAGCAGTATTCCCCAACACTCTGAGTTTAGTTTCATCACCATCATCTAGTTTAGATACATATTCCGCCATCTGATCCCACTCGCCCATGTTCCAGGCAGCATTAGCAGCCTGAGGCGTAGACAAGAATAATAAGACTGATGCATATGCAACCAAATATGATTCGAGTGTTATATATATGTTATCAACAGACCATTGGTGCCATTTCTAATCGAGCAGCAGGCTCAGCAGGTGTCCAATATTCCCTACATAGGTTGTTAAGCTCTTCCCATCGAGCCAATGCAGCAAGACTCCTCATTCGTCCTAATCAAGGTAATAGAATAGTGTTAATATCACAGGAAAAAAAAACATTGCAAAATAGGCATAACTCCATATAATGCAAAACAGGTAAGCATATATACACACTGAGGTCTTGTACTCGTACTCTAAAAGCCTTGTTAGCATATATAATAACTAAGTAGTAGTTGAGAATTGAACGCTAATTAGCCTTCTAACATGATGACTTATAAAGCTTCATATTGAAAAAGGAAACCCAATGTTTTGCATTACTAAACCGTAAATTAAGATGCCAGGAGAAGAGTAATAGCGACTATATGTTCCTTATTGTAAAGTAAAAAAAAGTAATTGACAAGTACATAGCAGATGAAATACTGACAATAACATCTGATAACTTAAAAACAATACCTAGTGTTGCATCCAACATGACATGTTGACTTGTTGCCTGAGCAGATTTTGCAGTGTATGCTTTAAGGGCATCATCCCACCGCTGCAACTTTTCATACCTTGTATTTGCAAGCAACATAACTATTTAGTAATAACATTCATGAGGAACTTTTGCAAGACCAAAATACTAGTGAAATGAGAAATAATAAAGTGAGTGATTTCAGAATCCCAGATAAAATACCATGATTCTTTCAGTTGCACATCCAAACGTTGTTGAGCGTCGGTCAGTATTCCAACTGCAGCCTATATATATATATTCATATGTCAAGACTCCAGAAGATAGACAACAATAAAAGTATCAAAGTTTCATATGAAAGACCAGAAAAGTGTAACAACAGAGAATATTATATCCATGCACCTCATGCTGATGTAACTGGTTATTTATATGAATGAGTGCTTCGACTACAGCAACCGGATTTGCATCCATCTTCTTGGAAAGTGCACCTTCAAATTCCATCTCTTTGTAATGCAAAGCCTTAGCGAATGCTCGACACTGCATCAGAATAAGCATATAAACTAAACAACGCCTTGAAAAATGAAATGCCGGCACATATATATCAGAAGTTTATATACACAATTTGTAAGCCATCGCACCTTTTCAGCAAGAGCACCAAGGAGACGAATGTCAATTGGTAGGGGTTTCTCATCATGTTCCATGAACTCTGCCTGTGATATAAGTGTTGCAAACACATATTAAATATCAAGAGATGCACAAAAATTATACAAGTGTCGCCTTAAAAAGGATATGTTTTTCTTGGTTATAATTCTTCACATGAATTAACAAAGTTACATATATATCAACTTCTTAGCATACAGTGACAAAAGATGCATTAGATGGTTAGATCTAAGTGGAACCGTGATTTTTATGGATTAATAAGGAATACAATGTGGCTCCATATATAGAGGTTGATATTACATTTAGATACCCTCAAATATGATAAATATGAAAATACATGTTCTAACAATCTAGATCCAGAAACTCCATATTAAGAGGTTTGTGTTGAAAAACAACCAACACAAAAGGAAAGGTCATACCAAGTTTAGTAATGTTGCAAGAATTTCAGGGGGTATATTAGGAGAAGAAAATGCCATCTCCAAACTGCGAACAAGGGCTTTTTGACTAGACTCGTGGAGTTGTGCCCAGCAGCTAACAAATCCTGCTGCAAATAGCTCTCGTCCAACAAAGGGCTGCAGTTTTCTTTAGTTAAAATTTGAAATTCAAATGACAGCTATCTACACAAAAAAGATCTAGAAATACCTGTAGCTGTGCAAGCCTAGCACATGTTCGTAGAGCTGGAGAAGGAGATTCCCTCAACAGTTCAATGCTGAAATGCCTCATCCATTCCGCCCAATCTTCTTTTGTGCTACGCTGAGAAGCTTCTCCAGCAGCACGCAATCGAGCATCATTAACCTGTGATGCCAAATTATTAGCAAGCAGATATTGAAGAATAATGACAACTGTTAATAACTTCAGTTACTTTGAAGAATCATGAGTCACCTCAGGCATAAAGAATCGAAGAGAAAATATTTACTAAATACCTGATGAACTTTGAGTTGTTTGTTCACATCTTCAAAAGGGTCATTCTCCATGTCACTCAAAGGATCACTAATAACCTCAGCAGGTGGCTGCCGGATTGACTTTTGTGCTATAACATTGCCCATGATTAAAGGTCCCCGCCTTTGCAACCTCACCTCAACTTCTTCAAAATCCTTGTGCTGAAAGTAGAAGTACAAAATGTATATTCATTTCTACCAATCAGCACATGATTTTATCTAGTAAATTACAAAAAACAAAAGATTAAAAAGGAGACCCGCAAACGATGCTTCAGAAGAAGTTTGCGAATTGATGGGATGAAAATAGTAAAGTCCTCGCCAAGAGCGTGTGCCAAACAACAAAGTGCATCCACAGCATCCTTCCTAAGCTCATCATTTTTCCTGCGTTCATGAAGATAGGGCTACATATGAGTTCTGCACATAAAATATTGCACATAGATACCTACTAGATATAATAATTACACGTGGTATATAAGTAGCCTAATATTGAAGTACTGTATTGAGTAAAACTTCTTGCAAACAAAAAATGAATTTTAAAAATCAGATGCCAAATAAGAGAGCAACATAGAGAGCAACATACCCATCCAATACAAGCTTAAGATGATGCACAAGTGTCGATATGTGACCTGTAACCTAATAATAATAGAAATCATGACATTTAGTCAATAATAGTATAAAAATATCACAATAACCCTCTCAAGGCCAAAAGGTCATCCACTAACCTGAACACGAGGAATTAATCTTGTCAAAGTTTTTATAGCAGCACGCCTTATGTCAACAGAAGCATCCACTTTAAATAATCGTATCAGTGCAGGAAGAAGTATATGCATATGTTCATCCAATGTTCCTGTAAAGAAAAATTTACATTATAGGTTTTGGACATTTTAGACCTTTATTTATTCTGTTCAATCCACAATCACACTAACCACCAAATACTTCCAATGTACGAAGAATATCCCGGACATATGTGTAATCATTACACCTTTCAGCTTCACTCAGAACTTGAATACAACCTGGTAGAATGATAGGAAGATATCTCCTGAATTCATCATTGAGGGCTAGACAAAGTTGTTCAACTAGGTGCAAGATCTAATGAGGAAGACAAAAGAATAAATACAAACAATTATATATTTTGCATCAACACAATGCATTATACAACAATATTAAAATCAAACAAATAAGCAAGCTTTACCGGTGGTCCGTGAACAGGGCGGTTAGGTGCTGGCAGACTAAATGACGACCATAACTCTGATATTAAAGAGAGCAATTCTGGGAGATATTTGCGAATGTGCTGCACGTGCAACCAAAAACTGTGAATGATTTCCTGACACCCAAAAACATTAACTTTTCTATTTATACAGCACGAAACATTATTCTACCTGCCGTACGATTGAAACAAGAGTTCCAAGCTTCCAAGTTATGAACTCCTTAAGACTATCGTCACATGTACGGATTGTGTAAAAGAAGTCAGGCAAAACCTAAAGAATAAAACTTGATGTCTCAGAAAAGTTTCACAAGCTATTTATAAATCACAAATATATAGAAATGTTATCTATATCAGTGAAACCTAACAAAATGTTTCTGAACTGCACGCTAATGGACTAACCTTTGGCAAGTATGGCACGCAGCCAAGACCCATCGACTGATCTTGCACAAATAAGTGAAAAGATGTTAGAATCAGCACAGTAGAAGAGTGATAATTTTACAACCAACATATAGTATTTTACAAGTCAACAAACCTTGAAAATGAACATGAGTGACCCAACAACTTTTTGATGATAACTAGAAAGTGAAGGGTCCCTAAGTATCCGAATCAGGGAATTAATAGCAACCTGCAAATAACAAATGAGAAAAGAAAAACAGAAGTGACGGTTACCCCTTATTCATTTAATTTTTCTGTTTAAATCTTACAGTAGAGAAATAATCTTCCGATGTTGCAAATGATGGCCAAAGATCCATCGGCAACTCATCGCTAGACTGAATGTGGGGGCCCGTGTCACTGGCTGCACGAGTTCCATCACCATGAGGTCCTGGTAAGCTTTGCTGATTGCGTTTATGAGCATGTGGATCTAAAGCACCCATTATGCCTAGAACCTATTCATCATTTCCAAAAAGTTTTAGCATAAACCACTTCACCCAAAGGGTCAGAGAATGCACTTAATAACATACCTTAAGAACTTCCCGACGTGTGGACCATGCCAGCTCACCATTCAACAATTTTAAGAGTAAGCCGAGCAATAGCGGGTATTCATTATATGGAGTAATGACATACCTATGAACAAAACCAACCAAGTACTGTAAGATATCATTAATAAAACAATAAAAGTAAATTACATGGTCATCTTTCGAATCTAATGTTCTGAGTAGTTTTGAATCCTGGAGATAAACTACTAAAAAGTACATGTGAAAATAGTGCAAAATGTCATCCCAAATGAGTATGACGATGTACATTGCATGCAGTACAACTGCACATGCTGTACTGTCACTTATAGTTTTGCTTGATTTGAAGCAGTGAACATACCCTGTGCTCTGTACCACCTGGCCAAGAGTTGCAACAGCAACCTCACGTTTAGTAGCAGCAGCTCCATCCAGCAAAGCTTCAACAATTCTAGGCATAAGCTCAGGAATATATTCTCGCATCGCAAAACCACCCTGAAGATACAATTGAGAGTGCACATAAAGCAGAGTAAGAATAGATTCTACTAAAATAGGCTACTCTTATCAAGAATTCAATAAAAATCATATGCATTTGAGCATCATAAACGTCATCAAAAGCAAAAGAACTAGCATGCCACAAAGAGCAGCATGGCTCCAATGCACCAGGCAAATAGAAGAAACATAGATCCAAATAGAAGAATGTTTGTGAGAGTCATAAATGCAATAAAAAGATCATGTACAAGAGATGGAGAATAATATGCGAACATTTACAGTAAACATGCGATCCTAATGCAACAGAGAACCATGCACAAAACATGTCTAGAAAAGCATGGGTTGCACTTTTTTCTCCAGAAACACAATCGCTCTCATGACAAGCAGTATATCAAACCAAAAAAAGTTAATAATCATGGTATTCCTAGAACACGTATGCCAATGGTGTTAACAGATAAATTTTCAATTAAATACTTACCAATGTTCAACATTAGAAACTAACACAAGCTACATAAAGATGTTTTATGTGCACAAAGTGTTTCATCAATAATATCTTTTCTGCTTAATGGCCTATTAGCTTTCATTAGTGAAGGAGAGAGAAATGGGGTTGAGAACACTTCATTAGTGAAAGTTGAAATTGCCACTTATACGAATTTACAAAAAGTAGGCCAGCTTGTGATAATAAAAAAAATTATATTGTCCACACCAAATACTAAGCACCAAAATTACTAACAGTGAAAACAAGAAAGAATTAACATAAGTTACTTGCCACTCTAGCAAGATCTCCCACAGTCACAAGAACCCCACTAATGATGTCATTGTTTGTGTTCACTCCAGTCGTTCCTTCGCATAATTTAGCCAAAAGCGCCTGCAAGAAACTAATTGAGCTACACAAGAAACTGATAAGAAAACAAATAATGTGCAAGCTTGTAAACCTTATGTATTGGAGCAATATATGGAAGTATAAGTCGTTCACAACTTCGGATTAGGCAACCCAACAACTTTGCACTCTCTTCTCGGCATTTGCTATCAGCACTGTCAGATGAGAAGCAATAATAATCGATATAAGACCGTGTCAGGTGACACTTAATATCATATATTTAGAAAATAGAAGTGAAGTGATTGACTTAACCTTTGCCCAAGAAAAGTTAATAACTGAATAAGGTGGCGGCGAAGTGCTGGAAAAACATATGCAGGATTCTTTTCAGATAATCTACCAGCTACTGAGATTGCAAAATCCCGAGCTTGAAGATCCTGGCAGATATACATATAAATCAATAAACTTAGTTGGTTTGTCGACATTAGGCAATGACACTATCATTCTGAATTAGCTTGATGAATAATTTGTTAAGCTCTCAACATAATTAGAGAGTGAAAGTTTTACAAGAATTTCAGACCTTACTGACTTCTATCAGATTCCAGAGTGAAATTAAATACTGAAATATTTTGTGTAACAGCTATGCAAAGAACTATGCAATATAAGTGTCGTTCTAAGTGAATAAAGGAGGATATCGATAATATACCAACATCCTCTTGGCACTGACGAGTAAGCCCTATAGAACACTCCACTATAAAATATACGAAACGATCACAAAACCCAAAATTTTCTATTTCAAAATGTCACTAAACTAGATAGCCATGCGATTAAACACGACTTCGTTCAATTCGTTATAAGATAACCTTTATCATGATTAGCATTAACTAACAGAGAACACCTTCCTGCAGTAAAATCACACCATATACAAGAAAGATGGGATCTAAATAAGCAACAAGCATTATGTTGTGTTGTTTATGATCAATGGGTGTAGACCTAATGTTTTTCTTTCTCCGCTACTCAATGATGCTTTATAGCAGCCATGAACACAAATATCATTTTGTATAGTAAAGTGCCAAAGCTGGCATCAAAATAACACACACACATATATCGTTTGTAACTTTGCCTTGAAGTAGTTTTATGTCAAGCAAACATATATGATAGCTTAAAGTGTACCTCATCATTAAGAGCAGCAAAAATAGCAGTCAAGCTATCAGCTTGGGCTAGAAAATCATCAAACCCTTCATTCCCATGCAGAGAAGAGAAAATCGAATTCCGCACAGAAACATCAGCATCCGCTACAGCTGCAATAAGGAGCTTCTCCACAATCTGCAGTGACAACATTATTTAATAATCTGGTGTACCATTATATGAAAACACCAGAGAAAATCGAATTCGGCACACAAACCTCTTCTATAAAGCGTCTACGTTTGCCCCCAGCTCGACTGGATCTACTAGGACTGAACTGTGTGACGGAGAAAGAATTTACAACTAATTTGCAGCAGCAAAGGGCAGCATCCTTGCGTGTGGCTCCATCCTCATCTTCCAAATAAGCTACAACTGATTCTCTAGCAAACTCAAGAAGATCATGGCCCTAAATGCACAAAAGTGAAACAACAAATAACATAATGCATCACACACGTTGCTTACTAAACAGCTAAACACTACCATAAAACTGAAGCGTGCAAGGGTTTGTAATGCAAGTTGCTCCAGAGCAGAACCACTAAGTTCTGACACTTGTGTGCTGTTAGCCACGTTTGCTCGACTTGGAGATGCAGATATCCTTGTTTGGGCATTGTGGGGTATTGAAAGAACTGCCGAAATGCTTTCAAGCAGCCGGTCTTGAATAGTAGGCCGTAATGAAGGAATGCTGAGAGACACATCATAGTTATTAATTAGAACTGAGAACCCCTCATAAATCGGAAAAGCAGGGTTTCCAGGAACTAGTATACCTGATGGTTATTTGCTCAAGCGATTCTACTAGTACTGAAGAAAGACCAGCTGAAAACATGGCATCCAAAAGGGACAGCACATGAGTTTCCATGGCAGGACCCATTGCTTTTGCAATGTTCCCAACACAAGCCACAGCCTCAAGTGAGGGTCTTCCTCTACGAGGAGCAATCTGAAAATTTAACAAGTACACATAAGTTACTGTGGTTTCAAAACAAAATAAATTCTTTAAAGTGGTAAAGTTTACAAGAAGCAATCCAAATTAACTCAAATAACATACTGCTTCACGTAAGTGAGATGTTATTGTCGGCAAATAGTGGACTAGTTCACCATCCAAAGCACCAGCCATCTCCCCAAGAGCTATAAATCCACTGGCACGTTCAGTTGGTATCTTGAGAACCGCAAGGATATGATTCATGCATATCTGTTTAGAAGTAAACCCCTCTTTTGTGGTTTAGGACTTATCACCTTTACACACAAAAAAACTTAACACAAAATCTTTGTAGCAGTGATTTGAGGGAAGAATTTGTCTAACCGTAAGATAGTTTGTCACAAAACGATCACGTAGAAAATGTGCAATCCGAGGAAGCAAAGAAGTTATACTGAGACGAACGAGAGGATTTCTATGCTCCAGATACCTAAGAACAATTTCTGCAACCTCTCTGTACCTCGACATCATGAATTCACCTGTATTTCTGTTCCATGAAAAAGTCAAAATTTGTAAAACAAATAATGGGTCATGGGGCAATGGGTATGATACAATATCACAAGCATGCTTCTTCCTCAATACTCACAAGCAGCTGAAATCAATGAGTATCTACCACTATATGCATGGTTATGCAACAACTCAAATGAAAATAATGAATAACAGCACAACTATTAATATCAACATGTCCACCAACCTCAAGAGTTCCCCAACAGCAAGTAGAGAGCCATGTATGCTGTGGACGGGTGCATTTTTCCCTAACCCATCTTGTGTGGCCTCAAACATACGGTAGTACCTGTCGAAACGAATATACAGATCATAATGTACCTATATGAGCAAACTTAATGAGTAATGCTTGATATACTAAACAAAATTCATCATTTACAGCACTAAACAAGAATTGAGGATTAGAGAACCTTAATACAATAATCCCTGTATATCAAGATCAAAGCATAACTATAGGACAGACCTTGGTTTTTAAAAGGGTGAGGCACTCCGAGGCGCTTAGCTCCCTCGAAAGCCAACACGCGAAGAGAAAGCCTCACGTACGCGAGGCGTTTGGTATTAAAAAATACCAATAGTTAATAATGCATGACATTTTCTACTTGTTATCCTAAAACACTAAAAAAAAGATGATACAAAGAGAGACACACGATTTATAAACTAAAATGCATGAACTATCCTATTTGTGACATTTTCTCTCTATGTAATATCAAATAACCTATATGTACAAAACAAACTTAATGTACAACAAACCAAGCTCTAAGTACAATCAAATAAGCTAAAATAACAAAAATCAGAAAGAAAGAAAAAAACAGAGAAACTATCTTGCCTACTGCAACACACAACCCACACAGTGCACACCTAGTCATTTTTAGTATTTTAATCTATTTATTTCAATTTCACGTCTTAGGACATGCCTTTAATTCTTTAAACCCTTGGGTTAGTCACTTTCATTTGAAGCAATGGAATAAATAGTTGTAGGTGGGAGAGAGTGTGGTTTTCTAGAATATTTAACATCTTTGAATATGCACTAACCACTGCACACGCCAACGTGTCTCTCGTTTTTCAATAACACGAAGGCAAGCACGTAATGCCTCAACAGCTCGTTCCCTAACTGCTAATGTTGGATCCCTCAGCGCCACCCAGATGGCGTCCACAAATTCGGACACATGGACATTGAAAACTGTGGAAGCATTCTCGGCCAATTCCTAAAGTCAAAGAATAAGCAATGAAGTAACAAAAAGAAGATTCAAATAAGTAGCATATGTAAAATTAAAACCAGCATGGCCTTTGTTTCAGTACTGACACAGTATTGATTGGAAAATTGTTAGAATATAATACTTCCACGGACAACTAAAAAAACAGTGTTGAAACCTCAAAAGGCAGTACCTAACACAGAAATCACTACCTTTAAAATTAGGACAGCAGCAAAGCGACGATACTCAACTCTCTCGCTATCAAGCCATTGCAGTGCATTTCTCATCTGTAACGGTACAAATACTAAAGCTTAGTAGGAATGCAAAAAAGTAACACACAATGTATGAAGAATTAAACAATACACACCTGGCATTCCACCTCATCTGCTGTCATGGCCCCACCAGCTCTGGCTAGATGGCCAAGAACTTTACTAGCGAGGATCAAAATTTCTGGTTCACGTTTGGTATCAAACACAATACGCATGTAATTAGAAAACTTGGAAACCTTGGTGCCACTCGCTCCAAGTTTCAAGTCTATCAGTTCATCAGTAGCCCTTAGAGCACCAAAGTTGTCAGCAACATCATTGCTCTCTAGAAGACTAGTAATTCTATCATACAACTGATCCATGAAACGAGAAAAAGCTTCTCCGTTAAGAGCACGAGCCTCTTCTTCAACATGTTTTCTTAATGCCAAAGCAGAACCATCCTGCCATTCAACAAAAGTATTCAGATATTAGATGGATTAACCACTACATACCTAGGTTTTAAATTGCGTAATGAGCCTCGATGCATTTGGTCCCAAAATCCTAATATTTTAAAATACTAAAATATTATTATACCTAATATTTTAACTTTCAAGTATTATAAATAAGAAATTTAGATGATAAATGCAAAAAAGTGTGTACAATATAAATAAAGACTCACTAATTAGCATTTTAAAATAAATGAAGACTGTATTAATAGAAGAGTTTTAGAATTTCTATAGCAAATAGGGGTTGAATTAATCATATAAGAGAACAAAGATAAAATAAAAAGGGTCAGTTGCAAATATGAGATTAAAAAAGGGATCAGTTATGACTTTTGAGGCTTGAAGAGAAGAATATATTAGGGTTTTTATAACTGCTGTCACCAACATGTCGACTCCCTCTCCAACCCTTTTTCATCATCTCATCATCTCCAGGTAACCACAATCTTCCTCAATATAAAGATCCGACCCAATTTCTGTTTGAAAAATTCCAACCCAAAGCCTAATTCCATGTTGCGCACATCAAACCCATCAGCCATTACACAAAAATGGCGCAACATGTAATCTCTACGCATCATATGCTGCGATGCGACCAAACCTTCGCAACAGCGCATCAGCGCATTATGCGCGAATTTTAAAACCAAGCTACATACAAACAACTCCCGCCCCTATTTCTACAAGGAGCAAAAAGTAAATATCATACTGCACAGGAAACTTGAATACATAACCAAATAAAAAATGCAGTCGGTAGTATCTATATTATATACATACACCCAAATACGCATGTATCTGTCTAATTTTTTAGCAATGAACCTTAACCATGACTATCACATCCTTCTTGACAAAATTGATGAGTCACCACAAGTCCATGAACCAGAGAAATCCTTCTAACTTATGCAGGAAAGAAAACAGAAACCCCAGAGAAACCTAACTTGGGCCTGCAAACCATATACTAATAAACCCAAATGACTATAATAAACCGTGTCTATATGATAAACACACATCCAAACATCTGCCTAAATTTTTAGCAATGAACCTTAGCCGTGACTATCACACCCTTTGTGACATAACTGATGAGTGACCATGAGCTATCTAAAGACCAAAGCTTCAAAAATTTACCTTCTAGATGAAACTCACTAGCACATGTAAAGTCCTGTTAAGGAGCCTTGGTAAATAAAGTACACATCGCACTCACTGCATTTTAGGGGTGTGTACGGTTCGATTCCGTTAATGACAATAACCGAACATTTTGGTTATTAAAAAAAAATAACCGTTCGGTTTCAGTTAATCGGTTATTAGCAGTTAATTTGGTTCAGTTTGGTTAATTAACCGCTAAACCCAAACACAGACTAAATTTTTGTTGACATTTGTTAAGAATATTACTAAAATCAAAATCATAAACATTATAAATAATTAGATTATACACATTAGTTCCAAAATATACATAAAGGATTACTCATGAACTCAGTTTTAATTTTAACAGGCGAAGAGCTAACTGTCAAAGCCACAATATAAGTAAAAAAATGTAATTCAAAGTCACTGTCAATCGAAACAAATTAATATAAGTTACTAACGGAATGTAATATCAATCAAAAGATAGTTGGATAAATATCATTTTGAAGTATTGGAATATAATATCATTAGAAGAAGACGATTGATACGGATAAAAGTATAGGTTAATCAGTTCGGTTCGGCTATTAAAAAACAGTTAACGAAACTGAACCGAAAAGTCAGTTATTCAAAAAACCAAAAAAATTAACCTACGGATCAGTTTTTTCATTTAATTCAATTTTATACAGTACACTGAATGCAGAAAAATGATATAATATCATTAGAAGAAGACGATTGTTACGAAAAAAAAGTATAGGTTAATCAATTCGGTTCGGCCATTAAAAAACGGTTAACAAAACTGAACCGAAAACTCAGTTATTCAAAAAACCAAAAGAATTAACCGGCGGATCGGTTTTATCAATTAATTCGGTTTTATACAGTACACTGAATGCAGAAAAATGATATGCACAACAATAATGATGAGCATGAAAAGGTAAAAACTAGTTCCAGCAAGCATATGCAGCTACAAGAACAAGGAAACCCTAGAAATACGCAAAGTGCTCAAAACTATTAAGTTAGCAAATCAGCTATCCAATTACTAATTATAGAATAACAAATTGAATAATTAATTAATTATTAACCTTTGGAGTGCCTCTGGTAGACAGGTCGTTGAGAAGTCTGTTGAGTGCTTCGATGTTACCGGCAGCTGGCGGTGCGGTGGCCGGAGCGGCAAAGCGGTAGGGTTGAGCAGGAGCTGACATGTCTTCTTCGATAGTAGTAGCAGCAGTAAACCCTAACCCCAACCTTGGGAAGAAGGGGATAGGTAAACAGTTGCCCACTTTGATTGAATTAATTAGACGATTGGAAGAGTGTTGATGAAGAAGAGTTGTTTCCGATAGGTTAATCGGTGATCAGCAGCCACGGCTTCATAGGGTTTATTATTATCCAAGGAAGATAAAATTACAGAGCAGTGTGTTCCGACTACGGAGACAACTAGTAGTAGTCGTGGTCGTAGGATGGTGGATATCATGTCACGAGATTTGTAACATACATTATTATATCATTATTGTTATTCGGTGCGGTCATACAACTCAGCTTTAACGAAACACGCTTCAAAGTTATCCAAAGCATGTTTGAGATTGAATTTGAAACAACCTTAAACTAAAAACTCATGATTTCATTACTTCCCCATATAAAATGATACTTAAACTGTAATTCATGTTCTTCGTCAATCTCTTTTTTTTTTCTATGTATACTTATGGCCTACTAGACGTATAGTTTATGTTGTTGGAAATATTCCGAAGACCGAGCCTCGTGGCAAACATAATTCAAAATATATGAACATTAATCAGCAAGCAAAAAGTTAAAAGGTGAAATCGATGACTGTGAATACTTGTTTTATGAAATTGAAAAATAATTTGAAAAAATAAAATGAATAGCATGTATGTGAGTTCTACTTACAATCTATTTCAGTTTATGAAACTAAAGAAATCTATTTCGCAGACAATAGGGGAAGTAAATTGTGAGTTTTAGTTTTTTAAGGTTCCGTTAAAACGACGTAGTTTTAAAGGATTTTTCGTCCAAGATTAGGTGTTTGACAGCGTCGTATTCACTTTCCCATTATTAATAATAAAACTATTATTATTGCTAGCAAAAGTGCCCGCGGGTTCGCGCAAATTATCACTTCTTATTGTTTTATAGTCTTTGGGGTAGTGTATGGCGGATTAATAGTGTGAGCGCATTACTACATGTGCATATGGTTTGTAGAAATTTTTTTATGTAGGGGTTACAATGTGTTTTGTGAATTTTTTATAAACAGACTAGGTTTATGTGTTTTGTGATATTTAATCAACAAAAAGGATTAAGCATGTGTTAATTGATGAATAGTTAGAGTAAAAATCTAATCATGAGGTGAAAGAAATGTTCATATTAAAGATTTAAAGTCACAAAGTTGTCGATCAACGAATGTGACAAGTAAGAATGTGATGAGAATTAAGAAAACCATACGACATTAACAGACTTAAATAGCGGGAGAGACAAGGGTCTCGATGAAGATTGTCCCCTTTTCGCTAGTAAACCAATTCATGTGGCAGCCACGTCCTAACCGTTTGGTGACGACCACGATCTCATATGGTTTTGTTGTGCCACCTATAACAATCAGTTTTCCGTTTGTAACGTAGATCCACGAGTGCAAGGATATTGGTGGGATTGTGGGGGTTGTAAACATGGGGATCCTCTTATCTCGGAGCACAAACCATAGGCTATATGATATGTTGCAGCTTCCATGAGTTATGAGCATGCGCAGGGAGTTGGCAGTGTTTCCTAAACAAACCCTAAAATTTGATTTGATGGAACACGGGGGAAGGTTATATCTTTAACCTGTTCCATTATCGTATAAAATTTAATAACAATGTTTGTAAACACAGACCAAGCCTCCAAAGCGACGAAGCACAACTCATGTTGACATAGAGTTGTGTTGAACCACATAGAAGTTGTTACATATTCCTTTTTTGTGTTGAAGGGTATTTGTGCACATGTTGTTGTTTGTCTTGAATAAATCTATAATGTAATGAAACCCATAGCATGTTTAATATGCAAATCTCTATAGTCATTTGAAGGGTCATTGCATAATCCCAAAGTGTATGTGATGGTATTACAAGGCAATGAGATTCATTTGTTGGTAGGTGTTTTGTATGTCATGGTTGTGGGGTTTCAAAGAACCAACTCCTTGGTTTGTAGCAAAGTATGTGACATTAGTCATTTTCGAAACCTGAAAACTCGACCTGTTTAAATTTTTAGACCTGTATATATTAATGAGAGATTATTATTCATGTTCTTTTACTTTAATCATGTCAAATTATGTTCGCTTATGTTGTCAGAATATTTTAAACTCGATCACAAATGCTATTTCACATATGTTCTACTTAGATTGCATTTAACCATATTTATGTATAATAAAAAATAATAATTATTCAACCATACCGAATTAAACAAGAAAAACAACTTGAATTTGAAAAAGGGTGTTCTGATGATTAAGAAAAAGAACAAACGGTTATTTTCGCCACTGTGATTTTTATTTTGCCTCTTGCGTACATTGTGGTTTTGATTATTTTTTGTCATTTCGGTCCACTCACATAACAATGTTTGTGAATTTGACCAAAATGAAAAAAAGAAAAAAAAAAACGAAACCACAATGTACGCAAAGTAGGGGGAGGATGTTGTCGCTCCAACCTTGTTTCTAGATGCGAACACTTTTATATTAGAGATCCATCCATAATATCCAGTAGTTGTAAGATAAGTCCAACAATCTAACTTAGCTAAAAAAATGTGACGAGCGTAAAATAAAATACCATTTGCTACTAATTAACTTACTAAACCAAACTTTAATTAACCATTTTAGAGGTAACATGAGAAATTTGTTTTTACAGTGGCAATTGAACTAATTCTAAGTTTCCCGTATTGACCCGTTTAACATGCTACATTTGGGAGCTTATAACAAAAGAAAAATGCAACCAAAAACACTTTCATGACAACGTTAAGACACATTCTGAAGGTGTTTCATATGTTCAAAACACAACATACTGTAAACAAATCACATCATACACCATTTCACTTTATTTGATAGTTGCCACAATAATATTAAGCTGCTTGTGATCTAATTCTTCCGCCCTTCGGCCAAGATGATGTGATAACCGTGTCTGCATTATTAACAAACAATTCAAAATGACTAGACAGTCAGGTCAAACCAACTAGGTAAACTTCTATGTACATGTCAGGTCAAACCAACTAGGTAAACTTCTATGTACATGTCAAAATGGGTCGGGTCGGGTCGGGTCCTTTTGCTTTCAATATATAATCAATGTATTAAATAAGATTTACAAAATTATACTAATAAGTAATAACAATAATATTCGATTTGTTGACATATAGGGGGTGTAAACGAGCCAAGCCGCTCGTGAGCTACTCAAGAGTCGAGATCGATTGCTAATAGATCGAATTGAGCCAAATTTAAACGAGCCCAAGCCTAAAAATAAGTTTGTTTAATAAACCAGCCCTAGCTTGAGCTTCAGTTATCAAGCTCGAGCTTGCTCACAAGCCAATTATTTATATAAAATTAATTGTTACACGGAAAACTACAAAAAATAACTAAATCATATATATTATGTTATATGCCTTATATACAAATATTATAAGAAAAATATATAAAAAATAATTATATATATATAAGTTAATTAATAACTAATAAACAAGCCAGACTCGGGCTCTCAGTAAGTTAAACAAGCCGAGCTTGCACTCCTTGATATAAACAATTTAGAAGATTGTATGCCTTAAAGTTAATGTTTTGGGTGACTTTGGACACGTTTGACCATACTTTTTAGCTAACATTTATTTCTCTAAAATCGCTTAATCTCTCAAACAATTGCGTTGAAATCAGAAAAAGAGAACTAAAGTAGCTAAAAAGGAAAAGTTAATTGAAATAATCAAAGTAGAATGTAAGCTCACGTCGACTTGAAAGGTGGACTGGTAGCTCCAACAACTGTGTTAAAAGCAACCTCTTGAAATGGGCCAGCCATCTTCCCCCTCGGGAACCAGCCAAGGTCTCCGCCTTTCTTTCCTGATGGGCATTCTGAATATTCTGCTGCTATCTGCAAAACCGTCACAAAATTTAAGTTTAAACTTTGGATTTTACATACACATGAAAACCAAAAATAGTACACTCAAATATTACCATGCATAATATTAAGGGTTAAAAACCAATATACTTTTTTATTTTTCTCGATGAAGTCTATCAATCTATTTTTGGTTTTTTGTATATTTAAGTATCTCAACTTGTAGAAAAAACATGAAGTCAGTAAACTAAATTTTATATACTGAAGTTCCTATACTTGTCGAAATGCACGTAACTGAGAATTTATTTTTAAGTTAGGTTTTAGATTGGGCAAGATTTGATAATGTGACACTTAACATTTCCTCCTAAAAAATAAGTTATACCATCTTATTTTGGCCAATTTAAGCATTAACAAGTCATCATTTTAATAAAATATCAAAACTAGAAGTCATGACAAACGAAGAAATGAGAAACTACCTTTGCAAACTCAGCCGGAGGCACCTTATCCCCATTGCTAAGCCACCCATCTTGCAGCTTCTTGTACGCTTCATTGATTTTACCTTGCTTCTCACACAAGATATGTCTAGCTGTGAATCAAATTCATAAGAAAATGGCACACATCATATTTTTATATAAACATAGACAAAGATCATCCAAGTAGCAAAGGAGACTCTCGGGGTCACAACAGGAAAGACAAGTCATAAGGAGTCTTGGTGGTGGAATGACGCAGTGCAAGACAAGATAAGGGACAAACAAGGATGTTTTAGGGAGCTAATGAGGTGCACGAATGAGGTGGAGCGAGTGGAATTGAGGGACAACTACAAAACGGCCAAGATAGAGGCGAAGAAGGCAGTGGCGGAAGCAAAGAAGGCGGCCTTTAAACGGATGTATGAAAGTCTAGAAACAAAATAAGGGGAACATGCTATGTTTAAGATTGCCAAAGCCAGGGAGCGTAGAAGGCAAGATCTTGGACCGGTGAAGTTCATAAAGGATACAGATGGGCATGTACTGGTCAAGGAGCAGGACATCAAGCTAAGATGGCAAACCTACTTCCACAATCTTTTTAACAATGGGAGAGCTTACCAAGAAGAACATGACAACACAAACTTTCAACGACAACAATCGAATAACTGCTACTGCCGACGGATCACACGAGAAGAGGTGAAGGATGCACTTAGGAGGATGGGAAGGTCTAAGGCGGTTGGCCCAGACAACATACCCATCGAGGTGTGGAAGTGTCTGGGGGAGGAAGGAGTCATGTAGTTAACTACTCTGTTCAATAGTATTCTCAAATCAGGTAAGATGCCAGACCAGTGGAGGAGCAGCGTTGTAGTTCCTATCTATAGGAACAAAGGAGACGCCCAATGTTGTGGTAACTACCGATGAAACAAACTACTAAGTCATACTATGAAGCTATGGGAAAGAGTGATTGAGGGTAGACTTAGACGAGAAACTCAGGTTATGGTCAACCAATTTGGCTTCATGCCGGGGCGTTCCACCACAGAGGCAATACACCTTATAAGAAGATTAATGGAAAAGTATAGGGAGAAGAAGCGTGATCTACATATGGTGTTTATTGACCTAGAAAAGGCCTACGACAGTGTGCCACGATAGGTGCTCTCGGAGTGCTTGGAGGGTAGAAGAGTGCCCAGGAATTACATAGAGATAATTATGGATATGTATACCAGGAGAGAAACAAGTGTCCGTGCGCCAGTGGGGGATACTGATTTCTTTCCTGTAGAGGTAGGTCTTCACCAGGGGTCAGCGTTGAGCTCGTTTCTTTTTGCAGTAGTCTTGGATGAGTTGTCAAAGTCGATTCAGGGGAATCTTCCGTGGTGCATGATGTTCGCAGACGATATTGTGTTACTTGCTGAGAAAAAACAAGATCTAAACATGAGGCTTGAGGAGTGGCGAACAGCCTTAGAGACAAAAGGTTTAAAGATTAGCCGATCTAAGACGGAGTACCTCCACTGTGATTTTGGTGGGATAAACGACAATGAAGACGCACAGATCACAATTGAAGGGCAGGTGGTCCCGCAGGTAACGAAGTTCAAGTATTTAGGATCTTTTGTACAGAGCGATGGGGAATTAGACAGTGATGTGACCCACCGAGTTCAGGTAGGATGGTGTAGATGGAAAGCAGCCACAGGTATAATGTGCGACAAGAGTTTCCCGACTAAACTAAAGGGAAAATTCTATAGGATGGCAGTTAGACCTGCAATGCTATATGGAACAGATTGTTGGGCCATCAAGAAGGCACAGGTGCGGAAGATGGAGGTAGCAGAAATGAGAATGCTACGTAAGATTTGTGGGCACACAAGGCTAGACCGAATAAGAAACGTTGTGTTTCGCGAGAGATTAGGGGTGGCGAACATAGCAGACAAGATAAGAGAGTGGAGATTGAGATGGTTTGGGCATGTAAAGAGAAGACAGACGACGAATCCTGTTAGATCCGTAGAAAACATTACTATAGAGGGGAGGAGGGGTAGAGGACGACCGAAATTGACTTGGGATGAGAGGATTAGGCAGGATTTGATAGACCTAAACCTCTCCGAGGACATGGTTGAGGATAGGAATTCGTGGAGAAGTAGAATTAAAGTTAAGGATTTTTAGAGAGAATTGAATACCTTAGGGCTTAGACTTAACTTATTTAGGTCACATACCATAATGGTATTTCCCTTACATATATTATTATTATTTTTATAATTATTATTAGCTTTTATATAGCTGTTAAACTGTGATCTTATTATTAATATTATTATAATTAGTAGTAGTTTTTATATAACTGTTAAACTTTGATTTCCTTTATTTTGCTTCATACAAATGTACCTAGAGCCGAGGGTCTCTCTGGAAGCCACCTCTTTATTCCTTTGGATAGAGGTACGGTGTGCCTACATCCCACCCTCCCCAGACCCTACTTATAGCTTTGCTGTCGGTGGGATTTTACTGGGCATGATTGATTGATTGATATATATATATTATTAAAACATAATAATAATAATAAAAGCCGGTAAGATTAAAATAAAACCTTTCACATATGTGCAAGTTCCAAGGCCATCAGCAGCCTTTCCGCTTTTGCCCTTGCCTTTCGCACCGCCGTCTTCACTCCCGCCCGCCTGTTTTCCTTTGCCTTTTCCACCTTTTGCATCCTTTCCACCCTTTGCATCCTTTCCCATTATTTTTCAAGCTTGTCAGATAAAAAGAATTTGTAAAGATTAGAATCAGAAGTTCACATGGGTTGGGGCGTAAACGAGCCAAGTCACTCGTGAGCTACTCGAGATCAGCTTGCTAAAAGCTTGAATGAAGGTCAAGCCTAAAAGTAAGCTTATTTAATATTGATCATGGGCCGAGCTTCACTTGCCGAGCTCGAGTCGGCTTGTGAGCCTATTATTTGTATAACTTTTATTTTATTTATTAAATATAATTTTTTATAATACTTATTGTTATGTATAATATTATGATAAATATAGCTATATAATATATAAATATTATAATTGAAATATATATAAAAATTATAATAAAATGTATATAAATTAACTAATTAAGAAAGACGAGTCCAGATGAGCTCGAGCATAAAAACTTTTAAATGAGGCAAGCTCAAGCTTTAGAGATAGCTCTCAAAAAGAGCAAGCTTGAGCTCTCGTAGATTAAAACCTAGACATGCTCATGCTCGGTTCGGCTCAGCTCTTTTACAAAGATTTAAGGACATATGACAGGGTTCACTGATTACATGGAGGTGTAGATATACATCAAAGTGAATGAAAAGATATTAATTTAACTTTTAAGGATAAAAAAAGTGTTGATTTTGGAATTGAAACACATAAAAATCTCCAAATAAAAACTAGGGTTTTAGGTTGGGGATAATTAAACCCTAATTAGTCCAACAAACACCTTCCTATAACAGATTGACTGAAGCTTCAACATAATAAATGAGAAAACCTAATGTTGTAAACTAGTATGAATGGAATAAATAAATATCTTCATGATAGAGCATAAATCAGACGATGTAAAGTTTATTATTCGTAAGATGAAATCAAATAAGCATTAAAATATAAGAGGGGTATATTTTACCTTGGGAATTCGATCGATCGAAGGGGTTCCGAGAAATGAATGAATGTTACGCAGTCGCCGATGGTCTTCACTTTGCTTGCTTCATTTATTTATCGCTGATATTTTAGCCTTTAAAATTATATATTAAAATAAATCATGTTATTCTAACAAGTTAATATTAATATCAGAGTTAACTGTCATTTTAGTACGTGTGGTTTCGTCAACTACGCAACTTTAGTACCTATTCTTTATTTTGTACAACTGGCTACCTCAGTTTCAACAAACATGCAATTTAATACTTTTTTCTAACCCCGTCTAATTTTATCCGTTAAGTCAGGGGTAATTTGGTAATTTTGTTATTTTTTTAAATCATTTTCTTTTCTTGTAAGATAATGGCCTAATTATAATTGTTTGTGGAACCATTTTTAGAATACCCTATTAAAAATCATGGCTTATGTATAACAACCCTTTGTCCTTCTTCAAAACCACAACAATCTGCAACCTCCGACATGTTTTTGGCAAAGGTCAACGGTTTTCCGATGTGATGGTGAACTCGATCGGTTTTCCGGCAAAGGTCTACGGCGGAGAAACAACCCCAAATCGAACACAACAATCACGGATTTACGATGCACTATTCAAATTAACAAAAACCAGATCTACGGTGGATGGTTGCCACCGGCAGATCTGCGGCGCCATTCACGAAATTAGATAATCTTTTATTCATATGTTTGGCGGTGGCGGTGGCCGGAGCTTCCAGATCTGCGGCAGATGGTTTCTGATTTCAGGTATGTAGCGTAAATCACATACAAAAAGTGGTTGGTTCCTGATTTCAGGTATGTTAATCTATTGAAGGAAACTACCAGAGAATGAAAACTAACATTGATTTCAGGTATACGGCGGAGCGAGGTTGTCGAAAAGACGATTGGTTGGTTGTTTGAGCAAGTATTTAAGTTTATGGTAGCAGATGTTTTTGATATGTAAAGTGGGGTTTTTATAAATGTAGGTTAGGGTTAGGATTTGAGTTTTGAAGGGAGGAGGTGGAAGAGGAATTAGTGTGTCGAAAGTGAACTAATTCGCAGGTGAGGTTTTTTGGGCTCCGGCATGGTGGTCGGAATCCATAGACGATGGTAGACAGGGACCGGTGGAGAGAGGAGGGGTGTTTACAGAATGAAAAAATAATAAAATAAAGAAGAGTAGAAAATTACCCAATTACCCCTGACTTAACGGAGAAAATTAGACGGAGTTAGAAAAAAGTACTAAAATTGCATGTCTTTTGAAACTGAGGTAGCCATTTGCACAAAATAAAGAACAGGTACTAAAGTTGCGTAGTTGACGAAACCACAAGTACTAAAATGGCATTTAACTCTTATTATTAATTCTAATGTTATTCTAACATTAATATAAATTCTTCATTACCCTCGATAGAATAGTTAAATGTACACAGAACAATAAAAAATACAGTACAAAACAAGTTATTCATGAAAAAATGATGGTTAAACTATGTTAGACAGGAAAACAATTACACTTCAAATAAAAGTAAAACTAACTTAATATAATTTTAAATCTTACGGTCCGGTCTGGTTTTACGGCCGATTTCTAGTATAAACCGTAAACAAACCGTTTCTCGCGGTTTGAAATTTTTTAAACCGACCGGCCGGAAGCCAAAGACAAAAACCAATCACAAAACCAAACCTATGATCGTGAACACCCCTAGATAACTTTTTGAAGCTTGTATTCTAGATTGAATTTTAAAGAAATTTATCTTCTAGATCTGATCCCCTAAGCTGTTGGTTATTAACCTTCGTTGTGGTAATTTGTTTTTTTTAGAAATTGCCCAAAAAAAATGACCCATAAAGAAATGGCACAAAAAAAGAGTATGATCCGTTGGACTACGACGAGAAGACTATCTTTTCTGATATACAAGGTGGGGAAAGTGACAGTCAGTTTGTTCACGACATAGAATAGGGTTCATAAGACATTGAATATATGACTACTTTGCGTGAAGAGATAGCTACTCAACTAATTTCAAATTAATAAATTAATTTTATATGCGAAGTATTAACTTCTATTTGGATTTTAATATGTTTCAATGGGTTTTGAAGTAATAATGTGCAGTTTGGATATTCTATGATGATTTGTATTTTTCTTTTTATACTTATTTATCATTCGGAGTTCTAAACAAACAGATACATTTCATTCAACATAAAATAGTTCAAAAGGGTAACATAGTCATTTTGTATAGTTATTCAGATGTCTAACCAAACAGACTTTAACTTGTTCAGATCTTACTGGCTCAGACTATCTTAATCATTCATACCTCTTTATGGTTCATCATTTAATGGTTCAGCAATTACCAAACAGCCCCTTAGTGTGATAGCCTATTGTCAGGTGTTTCAGTGCCCTTAGATGAATGAATTAAGAGATTATAGAAAAAATAAGTACTTGCAAAGCTTTGAAAAGGTTCTTAGAAATTATCCTACCGAGACTCTAAACCATACAGAAACAAACATAATGTTTGTATAAAATTTGTTCTAAGTTTTGGCTTTCATTAATTGAGCCATGGATTTTAAGTTTTTGAACCAAACTATGGACTGGACTACGTCTACACGAGCATGAATATCCGTCTTAATTATGTGTGCGGCAACTCACGGGTGTAAAAACCCATGTAATAATAATATAATATATATCATGTCAAAGTCAAAGTAAGTTAAATTACTAATAGTGTGTCTTATAATATAGTGTATCGGAGTCTGAGCTTAACTATTGAATTTAATTACTTAATAAATTCTTTTAAATTAAAAATAATAATGTCGGGCCTAAATTTTGAGTTGTGACAAAACCCAACAAATTACCCATCATGCTCATCTTGCCACCTTCAAATGTATGATTGCATGTAGTTTGTTCGTTGTTAAAATCATGACTGGACTACTTTATACATCTAACTACCAACTAAAGCTCTCAACCATCAACAATACGATTTGGGTTATGTTTATAAGTTATAACTGTGGAGTTGATTGAAACTAAAATGAAACTATTGAATCATAAAAAAGCAAAAATAAACTATTAGACCGATGTGGTTATTCTAGACAAATCACACGCGTCAAAAGTAAAGTTTACTCTCTATATATATATTTGACTTGAGGAAACAAAACCCCACCAAAGTAAAATTAGAAATTAGGAAATTTAGTAAACTTTTGTCATAATTAAAAAAAATTACATAACGCCTAACAACGATTCTTAAGGTTCGGTTCCTCGATTCTCACCATGCGATTCAACAATCAAATACCAGTAAAATCTCGCATATAAAAAAATTAGGGTATAGAAAAGGTGGAGTACATGCAAATAAGACCCTCGTTAATAGATAACACATATATAGAAAGCATACAAGCATAGTACCAAAGATATATTCGGTGTTTGGGAGCAGGAGAGGTTTCCGAACTACATTTTTAGAAAGCTAACTTGATTAACTAACACAAGGTTCTCGCATGTAACCTAGAAGTAGGATAACTCACGTATTTTTGTTTTGTTTTTAATGTGTTTTAAATATGCTAACTTGACGAACTCAGTTTTGGGTTTTGTTTTGGTCCCGTAATGAAGAATTTACTTTACAAGCGCAGTATGCAATGTAATGTGTATACACCAGATAACATGTAACAGATATATCATTAAGCTTGGTTAAAATCACTTTGGGTTTATCCAAAAAATTCTAAAATGTAACCAATAATGCAATACATATTACAATATAACTCGTTCATAACTTAAAGTTCAACATCCAAGCAAAAACACAATAAAAACAAAAACAAAAATCCTCATCAGTTCCTCTGTTTGCCTCCTCGACCACGCCCACGCCAATTTCCACGACCGCCACCTCTACCACTCCCTCTACTGCCACCCATGGCCTTGTTGACATCATGTTTCACTATCATGTTTTCAGGCAAGGGAAGAATGTGATCAACACACTTCCTGAAACTGAAATCGTCAGCAGAGTCATCCTCTCTCACAAGAAAAAAGCATCTGCTTTTATACTGCGGATGGTACCGCACTTGTAAAGCTTTGATGCCTGCACCTATCTTTTTATCTGCTTCTAAATGACCCTTTTTTAGCAAGTCCAGTAACATTGCATGCTCATACTGCAGTAGATATTAAATGCAAATAATAAGTACTTTATTCACAAAAACAAAATCTCACATAATTGGAGCATTTTTTACCAACTTATAAAAACATGCTAAAAAATAAAAAGTCACATAACTTGAGCAGCTACATATTATTCGAGCGTGTTCGTTCATTTAACTTTAACTAAACACGAACAATTAAACAAACGATTCATGTTCATGTTCGTTCACTAATAAAACGAGCATGTTTGTGTCTGTGTATCGTTCGTCAACATTCTAAGCTAACAAACACAATTGAAGTCTAATACATGTTTAATTATCTTTAAAAAATTATAAAACTACATAGTTAAACGGATTAAAAGAACATTAACAAATGGACATCAACCGGCGTACATAAACAAAAGTAAAAAAAAGACATAAACAAACATACGACCGTAAATGAACAAACAAAATATGTATTCATGCTCCTTCGTTAAATTAAAACAACAAAAAACTTTGTTCATGTCCATTCGGCTGTTAAAAAAACAATCAAAAAAACAATTGAAGTCTAATAAACAAAAATAAAAAACAGAACACCAATGGAAGGCTAATACATGTTTAATTATCTATAAATAATAAATAATGTTAAACTAAACGTTCAGTACATTTACAGTCCAAACTGCTCACAAACTATACTAAAACAATAAGAGTAAAAAAATTACCTTATTAATATTGAGATTAGGAGGCCAATAATGAAGAAACTTGAAGAAGTAATCATACATCTCCACAGACGTCTCAAAGCTCTTATACCCAACCGAAACCGGACCGGTTTTCGGTTCTTCTTTCTTCTCGAGTCTCTGTTCTTCAACGGACTTCTCGTCTTCGTCAATTTTCGGTTTTTTGGCTTCGGTTAGGGTTTCTGGTTCGTCTCTTTCTCGTTTGGTGCCGTTGGCCGCTGCTGAATCGGTAGTGGAGTCCAGAGGTTCGAGATCCATTTCTTGTGATGGATCGGCTGTTGGTGTCTGTTTGACGGCGGCGGCGGGTTGTTCTTCGGCCATTGATTGATCGTCAAGGGGTTGGACAAAAACCCTAACTGTAAACCCTTGCCAAGTTTTATAGGTGGAATTACAAATTGGAACCATAAATAAATAAATAAATAATAAAACAATATTATTTTTTTATTTTTATTTTAACAAAGTTTTTTTTTTCCTTTTCCAAGTCTACTTGTGACAGTATTTTAACCACTCACAGTTTTTTAATGCTTTAGGTCTGGTTAGATAAAACTTAAAACGGGTCCTTATATGTAAGAGTTGAGGTTTGAGGTTTCATAATAGAAGCAACTAGGTTACCACTTAACAATGCTTTTTAAAAATGTGAATTATTTTAAAATATATATATGCATGTTATACATATATTAGAAGTCACTAATATAATATGTATATGAATTGTTTTTCTTTTTAACTTCTTAGCCATATAAACTACACATGCGTATAGGTTATACACAGTAAACAAATATGTCACTTTTTATGATTTAGGAGATAATTAAGCATAACATATCAATCATTCTCTAATGTTTATAAAATTTTTAAAAAAATTAGTTGTTTGCGTGTTCTGGAAGAAAAAAAATATATTTTTGTCTGAAATCCTCCATATTTATTAAACCGTAAGTATATTATTAAGTTTAGATCCTTTTTACCCACAGTTACATATTGATATTTTTTCACTTGGACTAGGAGTTTCAAGTAATTATAGAATATTGATTAAGAGCATCTATAATGGTAAGGATTGTTTTTATTCCCAAACACCTCTACATCATCACCATGTCATTGCATTTTCTTCTATTTCTCATATCTCTTACTTTTATCTCATAAAGATCAGTTTATAGAATCTTGTATTACAAACTTCTTTCCTCCATTTAGTACTCTCTCTCTCATGACTTACAAACAGGGGTGTGGTTATCATCAAGGTGGACAACTACCCCCCTGAAAATAAAATGTTTTTTAGTTTTTAAGCAAAAATCTTGATTGCCCCTCCTTCAAATTTGATTAAGAATCCCGACTGCCCAAGCAACCATGTTCCTTTCTACATTAGGGCTTGGTCGACATCATCACAATTATTTAAAATTGTCGTCAGATCGTAGAAGCAAGCGGCGAGTGGCGGAGGTTATCACCAAGGTGTGCAATTATTTCCGTCTCCCATGAAAACATTTGTGGGTCCGTCACTAATTACAGACACTTTAAAAAGTGACCATTAAAGATGCTTTAAGTGAACTGAAAGATATAAGTTAACATGCCGGACAACATTATACACTCCTTTACCTAGTAATTAGTAATGTTCTACGAAAAAATACAACTGATCCAAGAGTATCACTTTTAACTTGTCCCCAATAGCCAAGAGCAGGTTAGAATATCGAAGATTATTACTTTACTCTTGAATTCTTGATAATAGGAGCATGTAGTCGCTCACTTGTATAGTTGTATCAAACAATTTTGAGTTGGTACACGTTTACAAAGCCCACATAAAAGACCATTTATTTTTTTCAATTATTTATTTAAGTAAACAAGAAAAGAAGGCCCAAAGTAAACTAAACTAGCTCGGGTATATCCAAGCCGGTAATAATATTAAACCACTAAATGCGATCCAGCTGGACCGGATTACTACAAAGTCTCTCGAACCAACCTCCCTAAGAATCCAAACCGGTTTTCTAATCATTGTTAGGTTTCATTCGCCGTCGACTTGTCATCGTCTCCGGCCGCCGCAGCCAGAAGCCCCAACATCCTCAATGGCAAGTCTCGAACCTTAATCTTCCATTATTTAGTTAAATATTTAAAAACAATTTAATGTGAACATATATATATATATATGCTTGATCAATCTTATTGAAATTAATATGTCAGCTAGGTTTATACTTTAGTCTCTGTTTAGGGTTTTAGGGGTTTAAATTTTAAACAATAATCAGTTTAATACAGCTGATTATGTAGCCATTTTAGCTTTAAACAGTAGAAACGTCATACACGCCTTATGAGTTATTAACAGACAAAGAAAGGATTGATGTGACCACCGGCAACCCATACGAACCGTATGACCTTTTTTGCCTCTATTATACTGAACTACCAACCATGTGAGATCTTATGGCATTATGGCTCGTATGATTGGGTAAAAAACGTCATACCGCCCGTATGATGTGACAGGATAGCTGGTGTACGCTTTTGGGGATGGGTTGATTTTGAGCTAAAACCGAACTAAAAATTGAAATTGAAATTTTGGTTTTTCAGTTTTGAAAATTGTTTTGTTTTTTTCGGTTTTTGTTGTGGGTTCAGTGCAGTTTTGGTTTTGCCCTTTCGGCTTAAAATATTTGGGCCGAAAAAAATGGTTAAAAATAATATATTTTGGCCTAGATTATTTTGTTAGTTAATGATTAATTGATTGTTATACATTTGTGCTAAAATATGTAGGTTAAAGTTTATATTAAATTATTATAAATTACTTAAATTTAAAAATGAAAATCTGTAAGTTTGGTTCAGTTTTTTTCAGTTTTAATTTACTCACAAAACCGAAAGTTCAGTTTTTACCAAAACAACAAACCAAACTGTTGGTTTTTGTTTCGGGTCGTTTTCTTTCAGTCAAGTTTTTTTTTTTGGTAATTTTCGGTTTAATGCACACACATAATTGAAACTGATTATTTGATTCTGATTATTCAACATCACAATCACTTTAAAACCTCATCCAAACACCCCTTACTATTCAATGTTTTTTTTTAATCAAATGTCTTTAACTAATACTGACCCTCTGTGCAGGAATAGATGTTCTTGAGCCAAAACAACAAAATTTGTCACAATGAAAAGAGATAATATGTTGGGAAAAAACCGGATTGAAGATGTTCGTTGGTTATGTTCCCTCTCAAAATCCGAGCTCAATGTACTCGTTAGTCTGAAAAAGATGGCGACCCAGGCAAAATATTCAGTCGTGAAAAATAAACGTACCCGAAGGGTATCTATTGTTAAGAATAAATCTTTGTCAATAAAGGTTGACTTGAAGATGCTTAGAGATCTTAGTTTTGTGTTAATGCAAGTTGTTAAAGAACGGTTGGATGATAATGCGCAAATGGGTGAAGCGCGCGTTGAGAGCTCGAATTTAGCAAAATGTGAAGTTAACGAAGGGTTTCGGGATATGGGTGCGCAAGAATTGATGGGGTACATACGACCCGATAGATTGATTATTTGTGAACAAATTACACTGTTGTTACATATGTATTTCTTTTGGCTCAATGGAAACATGTCTGAATATGCAGCTGTTTGGTTTTTTACTTGATATAGAAAAAGACGGCAGATTCTACCGCCAAAGGAACATTGGGAGCTCACCGTTTTGGATGACTTCTCTTGCGTGACACTTGGTGGAGTTTTTTTCTGTCAAGGGGTGCGGTTATGTAACCCCGTGTAATATAGACTATAGAGTCTCATAAATTATTTTTGAAGTTGAGTTTACCACCGACCAGTAGGTCAAAGCTAAATTATTAAAATACAGTATCACTTTCATGGATGAAAACCTAACTTTAAAAAAAAAAAACTTATGCCTTACTGCTAATCATAAAATTGTGTCTGCTATTTCATCGCTATCGCTACATAACGTATAGGTAGCTTATCTTTATTGTCTGCCATTTGCTTTTAACAACTATGACGGCGTATAATATTGATTTCCAACTTCAATTTCTCTTTCTTCTCGACTATAGGATAAAATTCAAGTCTATCTCCAATTTTCAACTCGTATTTTTTAATAACTTCAAGGAAATTTTTTAAAACATATTCCACTTCCTTTTCTCTTTTATTCCAACAGGACCATGTTGAGCTCTTTTCCTTTTCCTTTTCCTTTTCCGTCAGTCGCCAACCAAACAATACAGTAGAAGCGTCTTTGTTTATATTGTCGACCAAGGGAAGTTCAACGTCTTCATGTTGTTCAAACAAATTTCTTCGTGACTGGTCGTCCATATGGGGGATTATATCTCTCTCCACGCTAATTGTTGGTAAAGAAATTGTTCCATTCCCGCCTGTTTCAAGATCATGGACATGGAAGATCTTGACTATCTTCCCCTTAGAATCCATATATGCTACTGTTATGTGTGATATAAATGAATATATGTGTACTGTATAGGAAGATGGTAACCTTCCACATGCGTGTTATATAAGAAGCTAGTACTTTCGCATTTATGCAATATATTTTGTATTTACTGTTGTAGATTACTATATGTTGGTAAATATGTTTTTTCATTATTGATCATTATGACCATGGTAAAATGTCGTGCATCTTAAATATATATATTTCAGTTAATAATAATGTAATTAAAGTAGCATGTTTCTAATAATTAAAGTAGCATGTTCTAATAGTATTTTAGCGTGTCAATGTAAAATAATCATTATATTTTTTGTCTTATAAACTTTATTCTATTATATAAGTAGATGAATATTATTTTTCCAACCTAAGGGCCTTTAGTTTAGCAATATCAAAGATTTGGGTAATGTTTTGTCTTTCTAAGAGGTTGTGGATCCGAGTCTCTTGATTGCCAAACTATGTGTAATTTAGAGGTAGAGTTAGAGAGTGGGCGAGTTGTACGAAACGTATTTAATATGTCACTAACCATAATAACAATTACAATTCTTGATTAGTAAAAAACAAATTAGATTTAAATAAAGGAAGCCAATAACTTTTCACATGTGTTTTTTTTATATAGGAAGCTAGTAACCTCATGCAATATATTTTGTATTTTTTGTATTTACTGTCGTAGATTACTTGTTTTTAAATGAATATTATTCTGTGTTATGGATCATTATGACTCCAGTAAAATGTCGAAAATCCTAAATATATATTTTTGTTAATAATGTAATTAAGGTTAGATGTTTCTAATATTCTAACGTGTCAATGTAAAATAAGCATTGTCATTTTTGTTTTCGTAAACCTTATTCTATTACGTATTTAATAAATGTTGTTGGCATTTTTTTTTTGTAGATAAACATTATTTATTAACCTAAGGATCTTCGGTTCTCCCCCTTAGAATATGTATATGCTTTTGTTGTGTGTGAATTACATGAATATTGGTGTACTGTATAGTAAGCTAGTAACCTTCCACATGTGTTTATTATATAGGAAGCTAATAACCTTTCGCATACATACAATATATTTTATATTCACTATTGTAGATTACCAAATGCTGAATGAAAACTATTTTTTTTTATCGTTGAACATTATGACGCTAGCTAGTAAAATGTTGATAATCCTAAATATATATTTTCATTAATATTAATAACGTAATTAAAGTTAAACGTTTCTAGTATTTTATTCTGTCAATGTAAAATAATCATTAACATTTTTTTCTTATAAACCTTATTATATTACGTACTAGGTTAGAACCCGTGTGATACACTGGCTAGTAAAAATTTATATTTAAACAAACATTTCAAGTCACAAGTTATTTTAGTATTCTTCAAATTCTTATACTTAATGAGATAATAAGATATAATTTGTGATCTTACTGGTTTCGTAGAAATAATTACTAATTTTATGCTCTTAGATAAGCCAACTTTTTCATCAATATTTTTTGTTAACATCATAGGAACCTAACTTTTAAGACTAACTTGAAAATTTTAAGTTTTTTTTCCTGGTAAGTTTTATTGTATAAACTAAAATTTTAAAGTAAAAATATACAAAAAATTAATAAAAATAATTATTAATCATTGACATCCAATTTACACAATACATTATATTATTATTATTATTGTTGTTGTTATTACAACTGCAATATAGTAATAATAAAGAATGAAATAATAAAATTCTATAATATTTATAATCTTATGTTTGAAAAGGTAGCGTAATTAAGAACTTATTTTGAAGTAAAAAATTAAACATAAAATTTAAAAGTAAAAGTAGTATATAACAATATAATCTGAAATATGATTAAAACATTCAAACAATATTTATAAAAAATAAGTTTATTGGAATTTAATAATTTAAACTATGGTCTATTGGCCGATATTAACCTCAACTTAAGAAATTTCCTAGAATAATCCCAACTTTCACTCTATTAGCCTCCACTGAGCCTTTTGTTAACAGAAACTAACTCAGTTAGTTTTAGGACAAAATATATCATTTCTACAAATTGAGTGGGACAAACGAAAAATATGAATTAACTTACAAACTCAATGACACGAACGCCACCACCACCGACACCGCGACCCTCGACACCGCCACCACCACCACCACCACAACCACCGCCGTCAACACCGTTACCACCACCACCACTGCAATCTCCGCCACCGATGGTGGGGTTGTAGGCAGTGGCGGAGGTTGCGGTGGTAGTGGCGGTGTCGACGGCGGCGGACATGATGGTGGCGGTGTCGAGGATCGCGGTGTCGGTGGCGGCAACCGCGGTAGTGTTGGCGCCCGTGTCATTGAGTTTGTAAGTTAATTTTTATTTTTCGTTTGTCCCTCTCAATTTGTAGAAATGACATATTTTATCCTAAAACTAACTGAGTTAGTTCCTGTTAACAAAAGGCTCAGTGGAGGCCAATAGAGTGAAAGTTGGGATTATTCTAGGGAATTTCTTAAGTTGGGATTAATATCGGCCAATAGGCCAAAGTTTGGATTATTAAAATCCAATAAACCTAAAAAATAATGATAATTTAGAATTTAAATTGTTTTGCTGAAATACTTTAATATATGTTATTTGCTTTCTAAAAGTTGTGTCAAATTTCCTATACATTTCTTTAGCAAGTGTTAAAAAAAATAATGATATTAATGTTTTATACTTTTAGTTTGTTATTTATTTTAAGAAACTATTAAAAACAACACCGAATATAAGGTGTTTTAAAAATCAAATTTTGAAAAAATTGACATGAATGTTGGATAAGATATTAAGGGTGGGGCTGTTTGGTAGCTTCTAAATAGTCGTTAAGAGGCTACCTCTTAATAGTTTATAACCTCTTAATGGTTAAGAGGTAACCTTAAATCTAAATGGTTAAGAGGTTACCTCTTAATGGTTAACTCTTAACCATTCAGACTTATGTCTACCTCTTAATCATTAAGAGGTTATGAACCATTAAGAGATAGCCTCTTAATGGTCATTCAGAGGCTACCAAAACGTACCCCTCATGTGTACTTGTCATACCCCTTCCCATGTACTCTCATTTCCTTTAACAATTTTTTTTTGACATATTACTGCCCTCTAATATTTTTAATCATTTTAAGTCTCCTTTAAAAATATCAAATCAAATACTATAAAGTTTATTTTTTATTTTTTTTCTCTCTTTGTGTTTAATATTGTTCTTAATAATAATAATATTATTTATTATCATTATAAAATGTATTTAAAGAATAATGATATAACGTCTGTATAAAAACGATAAAACATTTTGTATATATTTATCTTATCATATGCCTCACACCCGACAAAAAACTCTCTTTTGATAAGTTCGAATGCATTAAATTAATGTCACATGAGAAAATAACCAATTTGTTGGTCAAGTCGTATGTTGTTTAATATGTTTTATTGATGAAAAAATGTGTTTCTTTTTTAAAGTAAGCTACCTATTAAAATTATTTAAAAAAAACACACCCTAAAAGTATTAAAATATTTGTAGAAAAAAAAATGTTTTTATTCTTTTTAATTTTAAAAGACGTTTTTTACAAAAACAATTTTTTTTGTTATTTAAAAATTATGAAAAAATGTTTTATAATATAAAAAAAAGATTAAAAAAAAGGAAAAGAAAAACTCTTTAAATAATAACAAAACTTTTTTTTAATTAATAATGATAATAAAAGATGACAAAATAACAAAGAATAAACATAAAGGTTTAAATTGTATTAATATAAAACATGAGGGAGAGTGTACGTTTAGTAAAAATGAATGGGAGGAGGTACGTTTAGCAACATCTAAAATTAAATACTACCAGTTTGATCATCCCGTGTTACGGGGGTTTATTCAAGTTCTTGTTTTAATCGTTTTGCTATTCTATAATAATTAATTTTATTTTTTAACGTAGTTTTGTTTTAATTTAATACATATATTTTAGTTTGTTATTATATTTTTTACGGTTTGAGTTTTTTCAATTAATATGTGTAGGTTTTTTTAAATTTTGAATGAACAAACATAAACTGACACAAACATGTTGATTTTTATGAAAAAACATAAACACAAGTATTTGTCTTATGAAAAGCGGGCGTTGATGTAGTTGACATTGGTGGGTAGTATCGAAAGTTAATCGACGATGGAGATGATAGACCAGCAACAGAGAACATGCAAATGAGATAATTAAATTAGGGTTTAATGATGAAAGTGTTTACTAATAAATGAGATCTTATAACCCATTTGAGGGCTATTAGAGTTTGGTAAGACCCATAACCCGTGGAAATTATTCTTTGATGATTAAAGGGTTATTTCACAAATAAATTAGATGTTATAACCCGTTTAGGAGTTATCCGGGTTTGGTGAGACCCATGACCCGCAAAAGTTATTGTTTGATTATGAAAGAGTTACATAAATAAATAAGATGTTATAACCCATTTAAAGACTATTCGGATTTGGTGAGACCCATACCCACGTATTCGGGTCAAATGTATGAGAAGCTTCAATTTAAAAATTAAGCAATCTGGTGGCTCTAAAGAATGGGGGAACAACCTAAGAGTAACATGTAGAATTTTATGGTAGACAATTATATAGATAATTAGATTTACATAAATGCAGGTTAAATAAAACCAAAATAATAAAATACGCTATGAAAAAAATAAAATAAGAAAGCAAGTAAATAACATGAAAGAATAAAGGATGTAAATAAAATGATCTCACCCATTAATCAATAACAACCATATCAACAACAATAGGAGTAACTTCCTCTCAATTAATCATCATCAGAACTAAAGTTCCACCACCTCATCGTCACCCACTTGCGAATTATGCTCTTCACTTTATACAAAAAATAAATGATGAACCCTTAAAAAATTTAAAATTCCGTATTGAATAAAACTAAAAAAAAAGTACATTAATAAGAATAGATGTAGTAGCTTCAATTAAATCAAAACATTACCAACTATCATTTCATTTGAACAATCAAGCTGTTTGAGTTTGGTGTTGAAGTAACAATATACGCTTTGAAGAAGACATGCTTGGTAACTAACTGCATTTTGTTTGTTAATGATTAAAACAACCCTTAAATAATAAATACAAAAGTAATTTGAAATTCAAATTGGATAAAATTTGTTACAATAGTTCGGTCAAAATGAAAAGAAAATTTGCAAAATGCCACATGGACAAATGCATTAATATTGAGAATGACATGTGGCAATTTAGTGAGATTTGGTGAAAAACCTATTGGTTTATTAGATAGGAAGATTTAATAAATGTTAGCAGTTTTTGTAGATAAATATTATTTACAAAGGGTCTTTAGTCTATCACTCTATTGTATCAAGGACTTGGATAAAATTTTATATTTTTATGAGGTGATGGGTTTAATGTGGTTGTAAAAAATATGTAATTTAGAAGTATAGTTAGTGAGTGTGTGAATTGCTGTTCAAAAAGAAAAAAAAAAACTTATTTATATGTCATCAATCAAAATAATCATAACAATTCTTGATTAGCAATAATAAGATTGTTAAGAATCATTGTAAACGTGAAAAAACTACTATCATCCTAGCAATTTTTTTATTTATAATAATAAGATTAGAAATGTAAAAAATAAAATATATTTGTAGCTCACGAAGTTCCATATACATGTCTCATACAATATACATATACATATATGTAGACTCCTAGAAATACATGTGTTCCATGTTCTTATGGATTGAGAAGGAGATTATTTTTAGGTATACCTAGCATTCACATACTGATTATCCTTTAAGAATGGAACGAAACCTAACGTCTCTGACTAGTCGTTAATTCAAGGACATCGCTTGGCAAACCCAAGGGTATGTATTATGCAGTGAACTTTTGCTTGGCAAAGGTACCTCCGTTCAAAAAAAATATTGTTCAAGAAGAAAAATCTTAGTTTAAATATCATCGAGTTTAATATTGTTGTTGGTGGCGCTGCATATGACGATAGATTAGTGGGTTTATAGAGTGGAGAGGCATGATAAAAAGAGATGACGGCGGGTGTAATGATAGATTAGTGGGCGGTCGGAGAAGACTGCATTAAACCGTCGGAGATGACGAATACTAGCATTACGAGGGTATTTTGTTACTTCATATATTTAAAGAATTTAATATACTGTTATATATTATCATTTTTTATTTATTAGTGATGACATTTTGACCGTTTTACATTAACTTAACTAAACTCAACTAATGACGTTAGTGAGTTAGACCGAAACGATAGATTTTAGAAACCACAAGGGTAGCCAACGAAAAAAAATGTTGGATGAAAGTGACGAAAGTGCCAAATTACCAATTTACTGTTAACCTATTTAATTTTATAATAATGTTATTGTTCTCTGTTAACTTGTACTCGTTAATTTAAGAAAAAAAAAACAAATAAATATGCGATGTGCTTAATTTTTGTTCTCTACATTATAATATAAATTTATTAATAAACAGAGTTGTATTCAAAACAAAGCATTATTTTAGTGTCGTAAACCATATGACGTGTTGATACAAGTAACTAACCGAACCAATATCCACCAAAAAAGATTAATACCAATGTACGTCGCACTTACAGGAATCAATGCCAGTATTAGGTTTTTTTTTAACGTTTTCAATCGATGTAAAACACTTGTCAGCATTCTTCTGGGCTTATCACAACTTTATTTTTTGGGTTACGTGAGACAACTTGTGTAATTAATACACAAGCATTAAATTAATTTTTACTTCTAACTATCTATATAATTGTCTACTATAAAATCCTAGGTGCCGCTCTCAGGTTGCTCCCCCCATTCTCTAGAGCCACCATATTGCTTGATTTATAAATGGAGTCTTCTCATGCATTTGACCTGAATTCGCGGGGTATGGGTCTTACCAAACCCGTTGTGACATTCGTCAAATTTGAGTCTTGATTTACATTCGTTTTGTAAAGTTTCATATTGTAAACCCGACTCAATATTTTTAGAACCTTATTTAATTATTATATAATATTATTATATACCTTGACCATCAAAAAATCGATGTTTGTCATTAACAAAAACATAAGGAGTTCAAATGATTTTCGTAAAATCGTTACGAGTTTTACAAACCTTTAAACTCGTTTTAAACTTTGATTAAACTTGAAATGGGTATTTTGAAAATACAGATTATATATATAAACATAAACCCTAAACCTAACATTAACTTCACAATCAAAGCCACGACCGCCACCCCCATTGAGCTGTTTTCTGGCGACGGCGATCCGGCGAGCCCCGAGCTCCGGCCGTCTTCCCTCCCTCGTTTTTCCGGCCACCTCTCTCCCCTTCTCCTTCTCCGGTCACCACCCTCACCGCCAAAACACCTCCCTCCCTTGGTCAGGCGAGCCCGACGCACCACCCACCTCCTCCGAAATACCGACGCCGGTCGCCCCTCACCTTCTCTCCATCTCCCCATCACACACATTACCCTCAACCTTTCCCTTTCCCTCTCTGGTCGCTTTTCCGGTGACCGGAAAACCGTGTCTCGTCTCTCTATCTCTACTCTCGGCTCTCTCCCTCTCGTTCTCTCTCTCTCTCTCTGATGTGCTTTTCCGGTGCGCCTCCGGCGGCCGGAATGCTCCGACGACCTTTGTTCTTCGGCAGTCTTCATCTCCGACGACTCTTGCTCGGATCCGACAAATTTGTTCTCGGCTAAACATCGTTTATAGGTAATGAGATATAGAGTTTTATTTGTCTTAATATCTAACCAATAACCTGTAATCGAGTCGCGAGTTCGGTTCCCCCTAAACCGACTTTGGAGAGTGTTTAGAATTATATTATTTATTTTATAAATCTCATAACTTATAATAAGGCTTATTATTATTATTATTAACAAGATAATTTTTATTATTATTATTGTTATTATTATTATTGTTATTATTATCTTTTAACAAAACCATTATTATTACCATTATTTTCATAATAATAGATTATCATTATTATGATTATTATTATCATTATATTATGATTATTAAGTAATATTTTTAAATTATATTATTGTGAATATTATCCACTTGTTTTTGTTAAACCGAAACCAATGTTGTGCCTAGTTACCATTTAACGTCGTCGTCACTCGAGTTATATCTTTTTATCACTAATGGTACTATTATTAAAATGTTATAGGTATTAGTTATTATTAATATGGCACATATAATTATTATTATAATAATAATTATTATTATTAAAACTTATAAATCTATTAATAACGTTTTCAACAACAAAGTAATAATTATTATATCTATTATTACTACTACTATTATTATTTTTAACAACAAATTCTCGATGAGTAGTATATTATATATTATATTCATCGTTATCTTATATATATATATAACCTATTTTTAAAGCCATTATTATCATTATTATCTTTATCATTAATAATATTATTATAAAATTTATTATCAATTCTTTTTTTTATAAAAACTGAACCCTTGATTTAAAACCCGTCTTGTTTCTATTTAATATTGGTTTAGTTATTTAAAAGCCCCAAATAAAATTATATTATTTTATATTAAATTATTAATTAAGTACGAGTCCCTAATCATTAACCGGTAATCTGTTGTACAACCGAACCTCCTCGTTCAATGTTTTTTTTTCCAATGTGGTTTCAACTAAAGTTCAAGTTCATTAATATATTATTTATTCTTTTTCAATTATCTTTCAAGTCGGATTTGTTCGTTTCGTTCACAGGCTTTCTATATGTCAATTATTTATCTGTTCTCGATTCGTCAATCGAGGTGAGTACTTTCATTCCCTTTTTTCCATCTTTCGTTTTGAGGTGACATTTCATACTTATCAAACTAAATGCTTTATTTACTTGAATCTTAAACTCACAAACGTGATTGTATACTTTACTTAAATAAATACTCGATTTGGTGTTCTATGCTTACATGCTATATGCTTATGTGTTTACCGCTTTTGGAAAGTTGATTCATAAATCCGTGAACTATCTGGTATTCTCTTATAGCACGGTGCCGTTAATGTATTCTTATTAACGACCTCATATAAAAATCCTGAATCGTCTGGTATTCTCTTATGGTGGCAGGTGTCGCTAATGTGTTAGCGATCTCATATTATCCATATTGTTGCTTTTGTTTATCGTTTCGTATACAAGTTTTGTGGTTTTTTATTACTATATATTTATATGCTTAAACTTATGAATTGTTCACCAACCTTTGTGTTGACAAACTTTATTTTATTAAATGTTACAGGTTTGACTTTTGTTGAC
Organism: Bidens hawaiensis; assembly: GCF_021521415.1. Classification (NCBI taxonomy): domain Eukaryota; kingdom Viridiplantae; phylum Streptophyta; class Magnoliopsida; order Asterales; family Asteraceae; genus Bidens; species Bidens hawaiensis. Next base: position 792,155 of record NW_027491060.1, read on the forward strand.
TCGAGGACTTGACGAAAAACGTTACCAAGACCATTAGGATATTAGTAAAACGAACAATATAAATGTTACTTGTATTCAATTTGTTGGTGTGAACGAGATGTGTTGATTATTGATTTATGAAATAAACGAGTTGATTAAATATTGTCACTTTAAATAGTGTCTTGTGTATTTGTCCAATCACGTTGCACCACGGCATGTTCCGCCGGCTTTGGTCGGGGTGTGACACCCGTATAGTCTTTAAATGGGTTATAACATCTCATGTATTTGTAAAACTATTTCATAAGCAAACAATAATTTTCACGGGTTATGGGTCTCACCAAACCCGGGTAACCCTTGAACTGGTTATAAAATCTCATTTATTTGTGAAATAACCCGTTAATTATCAGAGAATAATTTTCACGGGTTATGTATCTTACCAAACTCTAATAGCTGTCAAATGGGTTATACGATCTCATTTATTGATAAACACTTTCATTATCAAACCCTAATTTAATTTATCTGCTTTACATGTTCTTCGTTGCTGGTCTATCATCTTCATCGTCAGTTAACTTCCAATACTACCGATGACCGTCGTTCAAGTCAATCAAAAACCTAGTTAAACTATATAGATAGGATAAGTAAGGTATCGTATCCACCAGGAGTATGTGGTCAATGCCATTCGTGTAAACACTTTCAATATTATGAAGTAACAGATTTAGTGCTGATCACACAAGCAATTAAAATGAATTTATAGAACTAAGCAACGAACGAACAAGCGAGTTGTAAACAGTTAACAAAGCAAATCACACCCGGGAATTCAAGTAAGTAACCAAACAGTATCTCATGCAACCTAACAGATTTATTATTAACAATTAACTGAAAACTGATCAACCAGACAAAACCTTAGACGTCAACAATTACTTTACACACGGCATTGATTATCAAACGGTCCTTGCCAGTGTGACTCAGTTAAGGGTAATTGTACGTTTTATCGTATTCAATCTAACCAAACAGTTATATGACTAATTATCTAGCAACTGGTAACAGATCGTTCAGACCAACGTAAACCTAAACCGACCGAACACATAGAAATACTAAACATCAATAATCATATATCAATCATCAATAACAATATACAAGTATTCTTAATCACATGAGAAAAACTGTAAATATTACAAACTATACATCCCGGGTGCGATTCTAGGAGATTAGCCGAGCCTAGACATCATTATATCTTCAATACGGGTGATAGAGATCATACGGAGGGTCTTGACACGAGCTAGAATGGTGGAAATCGCCTTCTTGGACTGTTGGAATCGCCTATGGTTCGTCAAAACGGAGTTACGGTTTCATGTTGATGAAAAAAAGGTTATAAACTCAAAATCCCGTCCGCACACCCGTCGCGGTACGCGACGGGGTCTTCTATGGCCCATCGCGTACCGCGATTGACCACAAAGTCAACTCTCACTTTACTACCCATCGCGGTACGCGATGGGTTCTTCATCAGGCCCATCGCGTACCGCGATGGGACCCAGTTACAACAATCATCATTCTTTTCCTCGTTTTGCGTGCTGGACATCCCGGGTCTTCATTCCGTGTCACAACAGGTCCATACTGAGTACTTTAACGCCTATGACCTGAAATCCAATTAAACACGTATGAAGTATCGATAGTTCTAAAATAAATAGTTAAAACTAAATAATAATCGAACTAAAACATATACAAATTAACCGACCATCAACTACCCACCATTGTCAACTACATCAACGCCACTTTTTTCATTAGACAAATATTTGTGTTCATGTTTTTACATTTTAAAAAATCAACATGCTCGTGTTCGTTTATGTTTGTTCGTAAAAATCTAAAAAACCTAAACATCTCAACCGATAAAACCTAGACGTTAAAAATATAATAACAAACTAATATATATGTATTAAACTAAAACAAAACTACGTTAAAAAATAAAATAACATTATAAAATAGCAAACAAATTAAAAACAAAAATTTAAATAAACTCCCGTAACACGGGAGAATGAAACTAGTTTTTTAATATTGTAATAGACATGATTTTTTACCGAACAACCAATACCACCCAAATAAGATTTAGTATTCAGTTTTATGGTTTCTATTAATTAGTCTATCTATAATATATGTAAACGAAAACATAAAAATCTTACGTGTCGTGATGTGGTCGTTCTTTCTTTTTTTGGATTCCCCATATTTGCTTGATTTTTAAATGGAGACTTCTCATGCATTTGACTCAAATTCATGGGTATGAGTCTTATCAAACCCAGATATTCCTTAAACGGATTCTAACATCTCATTAAATAAAAAATTATTCTCACCAAATTATTGATGTAAAAATCCTATAAAAAGGATATATATCTTATTTATTTTAAAAAAGATATATATTATTTAAATTAAAAAACCAATTTTATAGTAAAAAAAATAAACGAGTCTTGGGTCTCATCAAACCATAAGTATATTATTAACTTACATAAATATTATTTATAATTAAAAAAAACCTATTTTATAGTAAAAAAAATAAACAGGTACTGGGTCTCATCAAAACCATATAGATTTTAAACCGAGTTATAACATATCATATATTTGTGAAACAATTTATCATCAAACTATAAGTATATTATTAACTTTCATACAGTAAATAAAATATAAATTCAAAAAATAAATAAATATTAGAATAAACAATATAAAACAACCCCATAATACGGGGGATAAAAACTAATAGAACCATAAAAAAATAATCCCAACACTTTTTTATAGAACCTTACTGGGCCAAAGCAACGGGCCAAGCCCATACATCCAGTCTCATTTCCTTTTATCCCGCACACACACACTGACATTATTCATCTCAGAATACTTATTATTATTATTATTATTATTATTATTATTTCGTGTTTTACATCTTTTATTTACATTTTCCGGCATCAAACGTAACCCTAATTCCTCGGTATCCATGGCGTTGAACTCTGGAATCAGATCTCTGTCTTCCAAATTGCTCGTCTCCGTCGATTCATCCATCGCCAAATCCGGTAACAATCAATCCTTCACCTTATCATTTTATTAACGTTTTACCGGTTAATGTTGAATAATAGCTAATCATTCGTTGCGAGCTGATTGATTGATTTGGATTGCTTATTGTTGATGTATTGGTTGTTGATTATACAGTTATTCAATGGATCCGTGTAGGTGATATTTCGTGTGTTATGTTTTAGATCTAGCTGGTTTTTGTTTGATATAATTTGCTATTGATGTAATAAGGTAATTAGAAATGAAGGAGAGGGGAAAATATTGTTCATATTATTATTATTATTATTATTTTTATTTGCGTCAATATAATGTCATAATAATAGTAATAATAATAATCTATTGTTTATTTTTATTTTACATCAAACTATGTAGTTTATGTGTATCATAAAAACCTTTAAATGAACATTTTAAAACTTGTTGCTTGTTAGTATTTTTTTAATAGTTAGCTTTACTGTATTTTTTTTAATGGTTACACACACAGCTATAAGTTTTACAAATCTTGTTTTCTTGTTAAGCTTCTTAATTTTTTATAGTACAAGACGGTTTTCTCAAGTGGGCGTGGGTTTAAAAAAAGAGTTAGATAAGTATATCATTTGATTCTATGCCCAAAATTAAATTAGAGCAAAAGTGACACAATGGAGATTGGAGGCCTTAAGGTCGAAGAGAAGAATATTTAGGCATGTGCACGTTGATGAATCTCTTACATCTTTATTTATTAGAATTCTAACGCTAGATGTATTCAACGGTCGTGGTTATGTGGTATTAGGGTGCAAACGAACTGAGCCTGAGCCTTACACGTTTTATTGAAGCTCGAGCTCAGCTTGATTGAGCCTAAGTTTCTGAGATCGAGCTCAACTCGTGTACAGAAATTGAAGCTCGAGATCAGATTGGCTTGGCTTGAGCTAATTTGAAAAAAATTTAAACAAACCTAAGCTCGAGCTTGGCTGTGTGAATTCTTTTACATAGAAGTCTAAAAGGGTTAAAATCTAAAATTGCACGAGGCTTGACGAGTCTAAACAGTTTTCCCATACCTGGCTCTAGTTTTATTTGAGGCCTTGGCTCAATAAGGCTCGGCTCGAGCTTTTTATCGATCCGATCTTGCTTGGCTCGTTTGCACCTTTATGTGTTATTTCAAACAGTTTTACTTTACACCTTGTTAAAAATGAAACGGGTAAAAAGGGTTTAGGTAACTTGAACTTTATTTATAAATGTTGTCTTGTAAATATGTTTAATAGATCTGACATGATTCTTGTGCTTAATGCTTGTTTTTTGTATTAGTATGGACTACATAGGGAAGTTGGTTTGAGTGTTTGACTGAGTGGCGTGCATGGTTTGGTTCGGTTGAGTTAGTTATAGACGGTTTTGTTAATTTGGTTATAAATTGATTTCAGCTCAAAGAGGGTTTCATTCAACGGGAGCTAAGAGAATGGGCGGACATGGTGGTCATGATGAGCCAACTTACTTGCACTCAAAGCACATGTACAACTTGGACCGGATGAAAAACCAGAAGCTGACCATGACTCTCGGTGTGTTCACTGCTTTCAGCATTGGTGTCGGGGTCCCAATTTATGCTGTCATCTTCCAGCAAAAGAAGACTGCATCTGGTTAATCAGTTATCTTTATGTTTTCCTTGTTTTCAATCCCAATAATGCAAACTTATGAATGAGTGAATTATGTTCTATATTTTGAAATTGTTTTTGTAGCGTTGGCCATTGGCCTGGCAAACAAATGATAACTGTTATTTGTTCTGTTGGTAAAAGCTTTTTGTCTGATGTTTAGTCATAGAATCATATGATTATATTTATTTTAATTCTCTCTTTAGTATGTTTGCAAGTTTAAATGCTTAGATCACACACAAAAAAAAAACAATACAGATGTACCGTCGCACGTCACACAGCACTGCATGTTTTGCTTTGAGTTTGTGTTTATTTATAATACGTATATGCACAGATACATACATATAGTTAAAATGTTTTTAAATCCCTGTATGTACATGGTGTATTTCCTTGTCCAGGGATGTTCATGGTGTTGTTTGAACGAGTTTGCTGTTAAAAAGTTAAAACCATCGACGTGTCAAAATGAACCGTGGTATCTCAAACTGACCGACCTTTTCCGGCTTCTATGGTTTATAAAGACTCCTATACATCACCAGAAAAAGAATATAAGTTTATGTAATTAAATAATGTATCTAATCTTCAATTCAATACTTTTCATTATTAATTTTACTTACAAGGCTACATGATGTCGCGCATGAACATAGAAGGGAGGGTGCGGTGGAGGGTGTTTTTGGTGAGTTGGTAAGAGCGAGGGAGGGTGTCTAGCGGTGAAGGCAGTTGTGTCAGGCTAATGAAGTTGCAGTGATGAGAGTAAGGGAGGACGGGCGATGAAGTTGATCGGTAAAGGTAGGGATGTGAAGTGTGATGAAGGCAAGGATGACAAGATCCACCGTAACACTCATCGTATTATGTATCATTGCATGCAATATACATGTTGTGTGCGCAAATACTTACTATCAATAACCAAGCAAAGTAATCACCAATGCACACGATAATTCTATACAAAAGTTTTAAAAGGACATATTTTTTGTAATGTGATAACCAATGTGTATTTCCCTTACATATATTATTATTATTATTATTATAATAATTATTATTATTATAATTATTATTAACTTTTATATAGCTGTTAAACTGTGATCTTATTATTAATATTATTATAATTAGTAGTAGTTTTTATATAACTGTTAAACTTTGATTTCCTTTATTTTGCTTCATACATATGTACTTAGAGCCGAGGGTCTCTCTGGAAGCCACCTCTTTATCCCTTTGGATAGAGGTACGGTGTGCCTATATCCTACCCTCCCCAGACCCTACTTATAGCTTTGCTGTCGGTGGGATTTTACTGGGCATGATTGATTGATTGATTGATAACCAATGTGTACACTAACTAGGGTGTTCAAACTATCCGAATTCGAATCCGTATCCGAATTATCCAACTATCCGTATCCGAATCCCGGATATCCGAAAATTCGGATTCGGATAGCAGTTTTCAGATTTTTCGAATATCCGAATTATCCGGTATTTTAATTTTAATTTTAATTTTTTTTCATATTATATATAATACAAAACCCTTGCATCTCAACTTTAATATTCACTTTATTAGTAAAGTAAGTAGCAGTTAACGCTGATTTATTTTACGATCACACGTTTCGATTACGTCTATTTCTACCTATCTTATAACACACATAACACAAACACAAAACACAATCAGCAGCCACCTCTTCTTCTCCTCTGTTCACACATTAACCATCATTCTATCCGTCCTCACTCCTCACAGCAGTCGCAACACCTGCACCACCGTCGCAGCACCACCACTGTCCGTCCCACCCTCACGGCAGCACAAGCACCACTGTCGTCCGTCCCACCCTCACGGCAACCATCACCACCATCGTCCGTCTCCGTCAGTGCCACACTCACAATTTTTTTTATTTCTTTTCGGATATTTGGACCTCGGATATCCGAATATTCGAAAAGAAATAAAAAAAAATAATTTGTGAGGGTGGAAATGACGGAGACGGACGATGGTGGTGATGGCTGTCGTGAGGGTGGGACAGACGGTGGTGGTGCGACGGTGGTGCAGGTGTTGCGGCTGCCATGAGGAGTAAGGACGGATGAAGCGATGGCTAATGTGTGAACAGAGGAGAAGAAGAGGCTGTTGCTGCTTGTGTTTTGTGTTTGCGTTATGTGTGTTACAAGATAGGTAGAAATAGACGTAAAGAAACATGTGATCGTAAAATAAATTAGCGTTAAATGCTACTTACTTTACTAATGAAATAGTTAGATAAACAAGAACTTACATGAGCTAACAATATAAAAATGAAAGAAAAAACAAATTTAATTTTATTTCACTCCAATTACAAAATAATAATAATATTCATTTGGTAGACTACTAGACTTAACATGAAAGTATTCGGTTTCGTTTGGATCGCTTCCTTTCTCTAACAGTTGACACCTCGCAGCCGATCTGTTATTGATTCCGGCACGGCGGCTCGCCATTTAATTTCCGACCGTTCATTTTCTCATAATTTTAACCAACTACTCGGTAAGCTTTATAATTTCTCTCATCGATTAATCTCAAATCCTTTCAATCACTTCATCATTTCAACTATTTTCAGCTATAAATAACCTTCACAGTATGTACTTAACATTAATTCATTGTTTCTCGATCCTTATATTTTCATCGTCCTCTAATTAGGTCACACTTAGTTTAGAATTCATATATATATGTATCAGATCTGTTTTATTAGATAAGGTAATCAGTATTCTGTTGATATCGATTGGTATGTTATTAGCTGGAATTATGATTTGTGATCTCTTAACTTTGTGTACTCCGGAAGATTAGGTTTAACTTTTATCCTAATTTTCGATTACATTGCCATAATTAGGTATGTTATTATACTGTTTGATGTATCTAATCATCATATATGAATATAATTAGGTATACATATTGTTCTTCTTTAATGAAGATGTATAATATGACCGTGATGTAGCTGTACATCTATATTTATAACTTAATCGTCTCTGTATATATATATATATATATTATTATGAGATGACTAGCCCTGCTTGCGGTGCGCACATATGATGTATATATGTGTGAACCCTCGGGTGGGCAAAAGTGAAATTGCACTAATTTTGACGTTATTTTACTAATCTCGTGAAAATAACGTTAAAAGTGACGGACGGTTAATCAGGCATCATGTAGTGGCGTTGATAGCTGAAAGATAAGGGTACATGCACCGATCAGCCGGTGTCCCAATGATTGAGTGCTATGTGCCTTATGTCCAAGGCTTGATGCAAAACTACTATCGAGCCGGGGGTCTCACCGGAAGCAGCCTCTCTATCCCTATGGGATAGAGGTAAGGCTGCCTACATCTTACCCTCCTCAGACCCTACCATAGCTTTGCTATTGGTGGGATATACTGAGTACGATGATTATGAGATGACTAGTCAACTTATCATATGCTTCAATTTGACTGTATGCTGTCTACAACAGGGATCATGAACATCTAAGGCAGATTTATATTGAGATCATGGAATCACCTGGTTAAGCTTCTTTAAACTTTTTTTGAAGATTATTTTTATTGATTTATTAAGTTTTAGGTAACCTTTTCTTGATTAGCATGCGTGTATCCTGTGATGCATACTTTTGGATTCTCATTCTTGATTTTGTTTGACATTTGTTGCAGCCGGTAGATTGAGGGTTACATCTGTTGTTGTACTTACACTTGATACCAATGAGGTGTACATAGTTGCTAGCTTGTCGTCTAGGAATGACACTCAGGTTATTTATATCGATCCGACAACGGGTTATCTTAGACATGAGTGGAAGCAAGGTTATGATGTTTTCACCTCCGAAGACGAGGCATTAAACTACATCACAAATGGTTCAAGGTCAGTTTGTAAGAGTATAATTTATGCGAGAGCCATATTAGGTTATGCTGTGCTTGGGAGCTCCGGTTTGCTGCTCGTTGCAACAAAGTTGGCTGCTAGCATTCCGAATCTGCCTGGTGATGGCTGTGTGTACACTGTTAGTTAGAGTCAATGTGTCAAAGTTGTACTTCAAAACCCTCAACCACAGGGGAAAGGTGAAATAAAGAATATTCAAGAATTGGCTGAACTTGATATAGATGGAAAATACTATTTCTGTGAAACAAGGGATATAACTCGTCCATTTCCAAGTCATATCTCTGTAAGGAACCCTGATGAGGAATTTGTTTGGAATGGGCGGTTCTCAAGTTCTTTTAAAAAAATTGGTCTAGAGCAGCACTGTGTCGTTTTACTCCAGGTAATTTGTGTGTTATAACCTTGACAATTAAGAAATTAGTACCTCTATCCAATCACAGACTGGTAATATGCGTGTCTTATAAGTTATAACCGATATATCTATTTTCTAACATGGTAGCATGAGATTCAATAATATCACATGCTTAACCAATCTATGTCAATTAACAGGGTTTTGCAGAATGTAAAAGTTTTGTAAGCTTAGGCCCGCAAGAAGGTATTGTTGCTCTTATAGCTCGTCGGAGCAGGCTTCATCTCGGCACACGATACTTAGCAAGAGGCATAAATTCATGTTACGGCACAGGTAGGCTGACATATTTTAAGCCCATACTGTTTATGTTCTTTATTATAGTTATATTCATCTTGTGAAGTTATGTGGAAATGTATTATGTTTTCTTCGGTCTTCTATATCTTTTGTTCAGTCTAAGCTATTTTCCAACGTGTTTTCTCAATATAGTTTTGTAGTCCAGCCTTTAAAAAAAAACTGTACTTGACAGCCGATGCTATAACTTAATAGCCATCATTTGCTGTTGTGGTTGTGCTCAATAGTTGGATTTGAACTTATTTATAGTCGAAACAATTTTTAAAAGTTCAATCTTGTATCACCTAATTCTTTGTGTTGACACAACTGGTTCAAAACCGAAAGGAACACCCAGAAGACTCATAGTTGATCAAGCAATGATCGACTTTCTTTTTTGTTAATTGAAAAACTGGTGCATTACAATGAAGTGACTTAAGAAAGAAACTAAATAAACCTTAATTAAACCTTACTGAAATACTAAAATTTATACCAGTTAAAAACCCAATATTAAACGACTCAAATACCCTTATACCTTATTTGAAAATTCCCTTGTCCCCACAATGGTGCCTCAGTGGTAAGGATGTGTGAATTTATTGTGGGGGTCCAGGGGTCAAACCCCGGTATCATTCGATTTACTATTTACTATGGTAAACGTGATTTACCTCCCTCATGTTGGCTGTGGGACCGGTTGGTGGGGGACGCCCAATGGTGGCATATAGCTTTTATTTGAAAAATCCCATACAGAAAACAGCTAATAGCCAACTTCAATATTGACCCGTGACCCACAAACATGATTAGAGCTATCCCTTTGTAGAATGGGGTAGATTATAGATGTAATTCATGTTTAGTTCCTTGCAATAGTTTAATGATCTGGAGAAACTTGAAATTAATACTTGTAATGGGAGTTGGCAGCACAGGAAAGTCATACGGGTTTGGTAACGTGCCATATGGTCTGGGTTAACACTTCTCTGCTAACTTTTTTTGGTTCTTTTACCAATAATTTGTGTCAAGTTTGATTATGAAACTTACATTATTGTAATTATTATCCATTTCCTTTTAAGAAAATGGTTTAGGATTATCCCACAGAGCATGCTATCAAGAGTTACTAGACTAATAGGATTAAAATCACATTTCATAAGTAGATTTTGCTTTTCGTAAATCTAGACAAACTGGGCATGTAAATGACAGCTGGTTGTATATGTTTATTTTTTCGTTAATAAAGTTTGCCAGGGCATCATACTTTTTACCGAAAAATAAAAATGAGACATCACTAGTGAAATTGATCTTCCTTTGGCAACCAGCATACGACCCTGCGTTTCACTACACTTATTGTTAATACACTTTGTGAAGTATCGCCAATAAAAAGGGAAATAAGAGATTAGCATATGATTTGAAGTTTAAAGTTATCACAGTAGCGAAATGAGTGAACTTGTACAGGTTGTTTAGTTGATAAGTGGTAGTAAGAATTGTTGGAACAGTTTTAACTTTTATCATGTTTTTATAGGAGGTTTACACATCAAGCTGTCAATGGTTCATGATTCATTTGATCTTAAGTTTAATTGCCATCTTTTCTGAACAGGCAATGAAGTTGAGTGTGAGCAACTTGTATGGGTTCCAAAAAAGGTAGGTCAAAGTGTTCCTTTCAACACCTATATATGGAGACGTGGCACTATTCCTATGTGGTGGGGTGCAGAACTAAAGATGACTGCTGCAGAGGCAGAAATTTATGTTTCAGACCGTGACCCGTATAAAGGAAGTGCGCAATACTATCAAAGATTAACTAAAAGATATGATAAAAGAAATATAACCATAGTAGGTTCAAATCAAAAGAAAAGTTCCGTAGTTCCAATTGTGTTGATTAACTTGTTACGCAACGCAGAAGGTAAGTCAGAATCCACTCTGGTTCACCATTTTGAGAAATCTATGAACCACATCAGATCAACCGGGAAACTTCCTAACACTAGAGTCCATTTAATTAACTATGATTGGCACGCAAGTACTAAATCAAAAGGTGAACAACGAACCATTGAAGGATTGTGGCACCTTCTAAAAGCACCAACAGTATCCATAGGCATTTCAGAAGGAGATTATCTGCCATCTCGTCAGAGAATTAAGGATTGTCAAGGTGAAGTAATTTTCAACGATGACCTTGTGGGTGCGTTTTGCTTACGTTTACATCAAAATGGAGTCATTCGTTTCAACTGTGCTGATTCTTTGGACCGTACAAATGCTGCTAGTTATTTTGGTGCTCTTCAAGTTTTCACAGAGCAGTGTAGGCGCCTTGGAATATCTCTTGATAGTGACTTGGCTATTGATTATCAATCTGCTAAAAACTATGGGGGTTACACCGCCCCTTTGCCACCAGGTTGGGAAAAAAGAACCGATGCTGTAACGGGAAAATCATATTATATTGATCATAATACTAGGACTACAACGTGGAATCATCCATGTCCCGATAAATCTTGGAAGCGTTTTGACATGTCATTTGAGGAATTTAAAAGGTCTACAGTTTTGTCACCAGTTTGTATACTGGCTGACCTTTTTCTAAATGCTGGTGATATTCATGCAACACTCTATACTGGATCTAAAGCAATGCATAGTCAGGTTCTTAGTATATTTAGTGAGGAGGCGGGAAAGTTCAAGCAGCAGTTTTCTGTTGCACAAAATGTGAGAATAACTTTGCAGAGAAGATATAAAAATGCAGTTGTTGATAGCTCTCGTCAGAAGCAGTTAGAGATGTTTCTTGGTATACGGCTTTTCAAGCATCTTCCCTCACTTCCAGTCCAACCCTTACATGTATGTAACTGCTTGCGATATATTGTTTATTTATTTTTTGCCTAATGCAATACTGAAAGAAGTCTCATGAGTGGCTCATTACAACTCATGAGGGAAGTATGAAGAAATACGCCATGTATATTACAACTCATTAGGGTTAATATGTTAGTAAACAGCCGAGTAATAACATAATAAAGTTCATTTTATAGGTAACTGGCTCATGTCCCAGTGCAATGCATGCTTAGTTCAAAATAATTTGGATTTAAATAACTCATTCATGCCTTGTACTGTGGATATTCTCATTGTAGTATATATTCTAATATTGAACCCACTTTGGTTCCTTTATTAAGTTCATTTTTTTGTCTTACGCTGCTCATGTATCGTTTCGTCTCTAAAACTCAGTTTGATGTATGAGAACCTCTTCTGTTACTTTATATTATGGTTTGTACTTTGTAGGTGTGGGGAATACCAGAATAAAACCTCACTCTATCATAAACACTGCTATTTACTTATTTTACATAAAGCAAATTATGATTGTTAACGCAATCTATGGTGTTTCATGAGAGGGGTTTGGATCAAATACAAATGGAATTAACGTGCTAAACGTGAGAATCAAGTAGAGTAATTATATATACAAGTAGAGTAATTATGTAATTACATCATAGAGTAATTAATGTGCTAAACGTGAGAATCAAGTAGAGTAATTAATAAATTATATATACGAGTAGAGTAATTATGTAATTACATCATAGAGTAATTACATAATTACTCTATGATGTAATTACATAATTTCTCTACTTGTATATATAATTTATTAATTACCCTACTTGATTCTCACTTTTAGCATGCTAATTTCATTTTTATGTTTACTTTCCCCTTAATGAGAGTGCTTGCTGTTAATCTTGGTTTTCTTTGCTAATAAAATGACTACTTTTTAGTAATATCTACTTAAAGAAAGTTGCATGCCGGTATTTTAGAATTGGGGGTCTTTAATATAGCAGTGGACTAGGATACCTGAACTTTGTTCCAAACTGTAGTACATCGAAAATTTTGTATAACAATTTGACCTGATTTGGTGAAAGATTATACAATATTACCTCACTAATCACCTGGTTTTTGACATTGAACTTTGGCAAAGTAATTCTTGTCTTCCCGCCTGAAACTATCCTGTTGATATGTTGGTAAATACACACCAGAAGATGGAGAGCATAGTCTGATATTACGTTTATGTATTTATATTATGGAATTCTGATTTCTTGAAATCCAAAGTGAATTATGTTCTTAGAAGCTGTTCCTACACAATAGCCGCTTGCAGGGGGACCTAACTACCTCTGGTATTTGGTACTTTGCAAAACATGCATTTTAAATACCCTGTTTTTTTGTGTTATGCATTCTTTTGATCACATTGAGAATCTTTTTTGTATTCTAGTGAACTCATTTTCTTTTTGCTTTTACCCATGAAATTGCACATAGTTTTTGCTTTTACCTTGCAGGAAATGCAACATACGTTGTAATGTTAGTCCATGCATAACAAGTTAGCAACAATTTTCACATTTTTGTTTTGTTTTGTCAATTATCTTAAATCTCATAAGTAGAATTAAGTAGAATCACACCCTTTATGTTTCACGATCTCAAATGTAGCAAGAAATTGACGAGTCTTTTTCATGCTCTGAAGCCTGCAATAAAGCACCAGCTCACATATCTTTTTTTTCCCTGACAGGTGACTAGTAGGCCATTTGGTTGCCTTCTTAAGCCAGTTGCCAGCATTATGCCAAGTCCTGATGATGGGGGCAGTCTTCTTAGTTTCAAGCAAAAAGATCTTATCTGGGTAATCATAATATGTTTCTGTTTTCCAAGGCTTAACTTAAACATGGACATACCTTTATTGCTAATTACAAATTTGAAGTTTTACTATCCAGTTTCTGTTTTACAGGTTTCACCACAGGCAGCAGATGTAATGGAACTCTTTATACATCTTGGCGAGCCCTGTCATGTTTGTCAGGTTCTTCTCACAATTTCACATGGTGCAGATAGTTCAACATTTCCATCTAGGGTTGATGTGAGAACTGGACGTGATCTAGATGGGCTTAAACTCGTTGTTGAGGTTTAATTTATCTTCCCTAACACTCCACATATTAAATTAGTATCCACACTTTTTTTTCTTTTTAATTGGTGTTAGGGTAAACTTATATAAAAGCATATGAATCTTTTTTGGAATTTTCTTCTATAGGCTTGTTTTTTAACATAGAAATTTGAGGAGTTTTTGTTGAAATCATTTCCGGTCAACCTTCTTCACAATGCTAGTTTTAACTAACATTTTCATCTTTCCAAGTGTTCAGTTTCTTAGCTCTAAGAACTGCAGTTAGCCTTCATTTTTGTGGCTGCATCCCTAAGTTTTTTGGTCTATTTAATCACGAAGGATTCGTTAGACACCCAACTATTGGCTTCAAAGAAATCAAATAGAGCACATACATAGTCCATAAGCAAGTTGACTTCAAAATGAAGACACATGCTACTTGATTGTTGTCTTTTCCATTCAGCACATCTGTTGTTGATAGCAGTGTTTTGAAACCCGGCCCGGACCGGTCGAACCGGGACCCGCTAAGCTTATCGGTCCGGTCTGCAGTAGTTAACCCGGTTTCTAAAAACCCGGACGGTTTGAACGGTTCCCGGTCGGACCAGACCCGGTGAACCGGTAAATCCATTTTATTTTTATTTTTTTTAGTTTTTAATTAAAAAAAATCAATTCTATAGAAACTCAAACCATAAATCGCGGCTTTATCCACAATTGGCTATCATCGTCACTCTTTAAAACATTCAATTCATCATCGATTGGATTGGCGGTAGAAGATGCCCAGATCTGTGAGACAAAATGGAAGAAAAAGAAGACGATACGAGCTATATTAATGCCAGATCTAAGGTTGCCGGTTGTTAATTGGTTATTTGGTTGCGATCAAAAACCAGTCGTGTGTTGATGGACCGGGGAAGAGAGAGGAGGGTGTGGGAGATGAACATGACGGCTGCGGTGTAAAGTTGTTCTGCATTTGTTATCTCATTTTAGGGTTATTTGATATTTTGTTAAGAAATCATACTAATATAGTAATATAACCTTTTAGTTCGTTATTATCTTTCCATTACATGTTTAATCCTTCAAAATTTTAATAATATTAAATAGTCCATAAACATGAATTATAATATATATAAAAAATAAATATATTGTTTATGACGTCATCCGGGTCAAACACCGGTCCGCCCTCCCGGGTCGTTCCGACCTTTGATCCGATAAGGCGTTTGGGTCTACTTTAGCACACAAATGTTTGTAAGACTTTCTAGGTTTATGGCAGGTTATTAGTAACACACAAATGTAGGCTGTAGTGAAGAATTTGATAATGAACCTGCAATTGAGAAAACCTAGGTTTAATGTCGCACATATGAACTGACTATGCATAATTCTTTTTTTGTTTTAGATCCTTTTATATTCTATTTATCTGATAGCAGCTATATTTTAACTGATTGTCACAAAATGACAAAATAATGTTAATATATGGTTGTCCATCAGCATATGCATTTTGTATATTATAGAAGAAAACAGTGAAGTCAGAAATAATAATCATGCTATAAAAAGCAACAATAAAAAAAGTTTGGTCTAGCTTGATCTACTATAACAAAGTTAACCGTCTGATTGTGGGCAGTTCAAGAAACATCATGCACATTCGAAAGTTTAATTACTACGGAAATTTGAGCTGGTTAAATATTAATATGTATAATATTGAACTTGGTAACCTTAGGTAATATCTGGTTTTAGCTTAACTAGAGTAGTTAAACATGGTTTATCTTTGTTTACAGGGAGCATCTATTCCTCAGTGTGCAAGTGGTACGAACATTGCAATACCTATACCAGGACCTAGTAGTGCAGAGGATATGGCTGTGACGGGTGCTGGGGCACGCCTAGATGCCCAAGATACAACCAACCCTCCATTTTTGTATGATTTTGAAGAACTGGAAGGCGAACTGGACTTTCTTACTCGTGTGGTTGTGCTCACTTTTTATCCTGCCATGTCAGCCAAAACCCCAATCACACTCGGAGAGGTACAGTGAATATAAAAAATATTACTTTATTACTAATGTCATATTATTAGTTCTATAAGTTGGTGTGTATTTTCTTAAATTTAATCAAGCATCATCTGATTACAAAAATAGTAGTTAGTAACAACTTCATAGGTTTGTTGGCTTAGATTCGATAAGCACACACGGACACACACGATTTTATGATTAAACCATGATCATGACTCATTTTAATTATTGAAAAAATAACGTGCATGCAAATTACATAGACCCTACCATCTATTTATATTAAATTACTTTCTAAACATCCTATCTTTTTGACTCTTTTAGGTGTGACATGATGTTAATGTTGGTATAGTCGTTTAATTTGGCTGCAAAGACCATAAGAATGTATGATTTGTTGATATGAATTATGATAGATGTTGATCTGCATGTTATGAACTGTAAATGGAGGGTCAGTTGAGTTGCTATATCCAAATAGTATGCCATTCATGTGTGATGACAACACTTCCTAAATCCTAACCATAAGTCTGGTTAACATTTCTGATTGATGCACTCAATCTTTAATTAAATTAATCACTGTGTGTGTGTGTGTGTTATTGTTGATGTTGAAACATTTATTATTACAGTGGTGGTTGTTGTAGTTTATACCTGTTGCTCTTTACTGGATTATGTAACAGGTAGAGATACTTGGAATCACTCTTCCATGGAGAGATCTTTTCACTTCTGATGGACCTGGCATGAAGTTATGGGATCGTATCAATAATGTTATCGAAGATACTGACCCTATTTCATCTGATATCAACAGCAATCCTTTTGCATTTGATGATGTACTGCCCCCTGCAAAATCTGAAAATCCCACCAGCACTTGGGTGGACCTCTTATCAGGCAATGACTTTATATCAGGATCCATTTCACAACCAGTGCAAGAAACGGCTTTCCATGACCCATTTCTCAACCCGTTTCATGCTCATGATGATGAAGCATATGATTCTCCTCCTAAGGTTTCTCTACAAGATAAAAAGCCAACTGAAAGTGGTCCTCAGCAATATATAAGTTGTTTTAAGAAGTTGACTGCCTTACATGTGGTATGTTATTCTTTTATATGCTTTTGCTGTTGCATATGTTGAAATTGATTGGTCCAGGTCATGCTTTGGTGTAAAATACGGTTATAGGTGCATATGAAAAAGACACTCCATTGTTTACCGCATTGTATCTGTTAGCAGCTCAATAATATTTTCCAAAATAAAAATCGATATGTATATTAGCTTGCCACATTCACATTGATTTCTTCAATACCCTTGAAGGGTTCTATGCAAAAGATGTTTTTTTTTGCAAGAACAGAGAGAACAAAGTAAATTTATGTATATATAGAAGCCACCCATGTGTAGGTTATGTATATCATGTATAGGTATATATCATACGTATACTTACATATGTGTAGGTAAACGTCTAAAAGTGAAATAAAAAACATATGAAGAAGTTAGTTTAATGGAATTATTATTATGTATATAACACACACATTTGTATGTAAGAAGTAAAAGTTTTTTATAATATGAACCATTATTTGAAAACATTAAACGATTTAGGTTTGTCTTTTTGTTGTTGCAATAATTTAGGCTTCTGTAACGAACCTTTTCATTTTTCATATCTCTGTCATGTGAAGCATTGTAGTCATATGCTCCTTCATATGCTCTGCAGTTTCATTCAATAGGCAATATAGATGCAAGTTGTTTTCTTTTGAGGTTCTAAATACACAATGTTAATAAATTTTTGCAGGCTAACAAGTTAAGTTTTGTTGACGCTATGAAACTAGAAATCGAACGTCTCAGCCTAAATCTATATGCTGCTGAACGCGATAGAGCTTTATTGTCTATCGGCATTGATCCCGCCACTATAAATCCCAACTTGTTGCTTGAAGAATCTTATGTGACTTCATTATGCAAGGCTGCCAATGCACTCGCACTTGCCGGTCACATTTCACTAGAAGACAAAACTATTGGGTCTATTGGTCTTGATTCAACTGATCTTGATGATAATATTGACATTGATTTCTGGAACATTAACAAAATAGGCGAGGGTTGTTGTGGGGCCCCGTGTCAAGTTCGTGCTGAAGATGTAACATCTTCATCGGGCTCTGTGTACACGTGCAATGAGTGTCGGCGTAAGGTTTGCAGGGCTTGTTGTGGGGGTAAAGGAGCACTTCTTGTAGGAAGTTATAATGGTGATTCGTCAAGTCGGTCTGCTAGTACGGATGGGGTTATTTGTAAGCTGTGCTGTCATGATAGTGTGCTTGATGCATTGATTCTGGACTATGTTAGGGTTTTGGTTAGCCAGAGAAGTAGTAGGTCTGATCTTGCTGCTTATAAAGCATTAGACCAAGTTGTAGGCAGAGATTATATTTCCAAAAGAGTGATGATCAAGTCTGACAGAAATGGACCTAATGCCATCCAGCGGTTACTTAAAGGACAGCAATCTTTAGCTGAATTTCCGTTTGGCAGCATTTTGCATTCGGTATTCTCTCTCATCAATTAGTTACTCTTGTTTCTATCCCACTCACACTTTTATGCCAATTTAATTTCTGCTTTAAGTAAATTTGGAAATAATCACCTGCTTAAACTTTGGAGTGTTAAAAAACTTGAACTGACCGAACCGTTGAAATCGAAGCAAGTCGGCCGGTTTGAGATCCAAACGGTTTGATTTGCCGTTTGGTTTTTAAGGTTTAACAGTTTAATCGCTTGGTTTTGTTTGAAACTTGGAACTGCCCATGTAAACGGAACTGGCTGTTAAACCTTTTATTATTATGTATATATTTTATATTGAGGAAACTGCTAAAATCGTCCCTGAGGTTTGGTCACATTTGCCACTTTTATTCAAAAGGTTTTTTTCTTTCTGCATCTGAAGCCTTGAGGCCTTGCAAGTCAGGGATGTTTTTGGAAGATGTAGTTATTTATATATATTATGTTCATGAACCATCTTTATTACTTCAAAAAATTTAATACAAACTAACCATTTTGAAAAAGAAAAAAAAAATTCTATGCACACACACACACACACACGTATTGTTGTTAGTGGTCATTAGCTTGTGGCTAAGCCCCTTAGGGTTCTGGTAACTCTGTCTATACATATGTGTACATTGTATGATAAGACGTATCAATAGAAAGGTCTTTTTTATCTTCACTAAAAGAGAAATTTCTTATAAAAACACCATGTCTAAAAACTTTAAAACACGCCTAAAAAAATTAAAACAGCATGCTTAAAAATCATTTTACACTTTTTAGGCGAGAGTGACTTTTAGCCGAACCTAAATCTATATGTATGTATGTATGTATGTATATGTATATATAGATATATGTATATATGTGATGGGTTCTAAACTCTTTCTTTCATTTTTCACGTTAATTAGATTGAATCAGCTCCTGGTTCAGCACCAGTGTTATCGTTGCTCGCACCATTGGATACCGTATCACAAGACTCATACTGGAAGGCACCTCCTAGAACCACTTGTGCGGAGTTTGCTATTGTTCTCGGCAATCTTTCCAGTGTCTCCAGTGTTGTCCTCGTTCTTAGTCCATGCGGTTATTCTATGTCTGATGCTCCTAATGTAAGTAAAATATAACTCATTATCATAATACTCATCATATTTACTAACAGCAACCTAAGATCCAAAAGGTGATCAAAATCCTCTTGAAACTTCATTTTATCTTTTCTGTAAGTAAAACATTACTCGTTATCCAAAACTGAACTCAACAGAAACCGACGGGTTTTTTATGCTTACATAAAGACCAAACTTTTTGTTCCGTTTCGACTTTCCATGTGAAAAAAATTCAAAACCGGAAAAACCGAACTGAACAAAATTTATGGATTTTCATATTTAAATTGATATTTAACTAATTATAAGGGTTTAATATATAGTGTAACCCAAATATTTTGCCCAAATGATAATTACATTAAATTTTTTTAACTAACGAAAAAGATTTTAGCCCTAAATTCATTATTTTGGGCCAAATTTATGGATTTTTATATTTAATTGTGATTTATAAATATTGTAACCCAAATATTTTAGCCCAAATTATAATAACAATTAACTTTTAAATAACTAACAGATTTAGGTCCAATGTTTTAGCCCCAACTTCATTATTTACGGCCAAATTTATTTTAGCCCAAAATTTTCAAGGCCAAAGGTAAAACTGGGACCGAAACCGACCGGTTTTTTTAAAACTCTAAAACCGAAATTTTGGTTTGAGCCCAAACTCGACCCATGCACTCTCCTAGCTTTTTAAGGCGAGCCCATTTTAGTCAAACCCTCTTATGGCACGAACCAAATTAATGTTTTTTTAAAAATGGCTCGTTAGTATATATGTGTGAACCCTCGGGTGGGCAAATGTGAAATTGCACTAATTTTGACGTTATTTTACCAATCTTGTGAAAATAACGTTAAAAGTGGTGGAAGGTTTAGGCATCATGTGGTGGCGTTGATAGCCGAAAGACAAGGGTACATGAACCAGTCGGCCGGTGTCCCGATGGTTGAGTGTTATGTGCCTTATGTCCAGACTTGATGCAAAACTACTATCAAGCCGAGGGTCTCACCGGAAGCAGCCTCTCTATTTCAACGGGGTAGAGCTAAGGCTGTCTACATCTTACCCTTCTCAGACCCTACCATAGCTTTGCTATTGGTGGGATTTACTGATTATGATGATGAAAAATGGCTTGTTAGCATGTTTCGACCCATTAGCTGATTTGGCCCACCCGTTTACAAAATAGTGGAGATTCATTCTGGTTCACTATGCAGGTGCAAATATGGGCAGGCAATAAGATAGACAAGGAAGAAAGAAAAATAATGGGAAAATGGGATATTGGATCAATCATCACATCTTCTCCCGAACTTACCGGGCCTGAAAAGCCCGGTAACACAAGCCCAAGGCACATCAACTTTTCCTTTCAAAGCCCGGTTCGTTGTCGAATCATCTGGATCAAACTCAGCATCCAAAAAACCGGTTCAACCTCTTCTTTAAACTTTGACAAGGGTTTTGACCTTCTATCCTTGGATGAAAACCCGTTCTCCCGAAGCTTGTCTTTAGAACCCGTATCCGACCCGTGTCTGCATGCAAAGAGAATCATTGTAGTTGGAAGTCCTGTGAAGTTAGAGATGCCAACACAAACCTCGTACCAAAGTGGTGTGAGGAACTGGTTGGAGAGAGCGCCATCAGTCAACCGGTTCAAGGTTCCCATTGAGGCCGAGAGGTTGATTGCCAACGAACTCGTTTTGGAGCAATATTTATCTCCCGCTTCGCCGATGCTCGCTGGGTTCCGCTTGACGGGTTTAGTGCCATAAGGCCTCGGGTTACACATTCACCGTCATCGTCGGTTGTTTGGGAAGATAGATTCATATCTGCAGCAGTTCTATACATTCAAGTATCCGTTTTACAGGTACTTATTATAAGTTATAACCACAAATATCTTGCCGTCTGTAATATATAGAAGAGGGGTTCATTACAAAATGACTAAATTCTTGCGAGAACAAAATTAGTAATTTTAAGCTGTGTAGTTTTTTAAATTAGCTAGCTAATTGTTTTTGTTTTTACAGGACAATGGGAAAATGGTGGTAGTTGCAGAATACCGGTTACCAGAGGTGAAGACCGGAACACCTATGTACTTTGACTTTCCATGACCATTGACCGCTCGGCGTGTCTCTTTTAGACTAGGTGGAGACGTTGCTTCATTTGCAGATGATCCTGCTGATCTTGACGACTCTTCCAACCTCCAAGGCCCGTTGGCTGCAGGCCTCTCGTTAGCAAACCGTGTTAAATTATATTATTATGCGGATCCCTATGAGCTGGGGATTCGGGGCAGCCTTTCTACTGTTTAGATGCTACATGTGTGATTTTGTACATTAAATACACTCATTCATTTTTTTAATCATGTCTAGATTTCTTCTATAATGGGGGATTTTCGTTTTATCATTTTGTTTCAATCCCCTCTATCCTTTCTTCAAGTGAGCGTAAAACTTAACGAAACCAATGTCTTTTTCAATTTTCACTCATTTTATTGTGTTGTTCTTCAAGTGGTTGATTGTATCTATAGACCAAATGCTTGTGGGTTTTGTTATTATAAAAAGTAAAGGGAAATAAATGAAAGTATTTATAGAGCAAATACAACTATTTAAACCAATTTGGCAGGTTAAAGAGATTAAAGAAACTATAAAATTAATAGAATAGAAACTCATAAATATACACCCTATGGTAGTAAAGATTAAAATACAAATGATAAAAATGTATAAGGTGAGAACGATTTGTCGTCTTTAGAAGGTTGTGATAAAAAATCCCTAGAAAAAAAATATAAAAAAAGCAAAATTCAAAAACCTGAAATCATTATCACCTCATGTTTATGGCCTTTTGTAGGATGACTCACCTCTACAGTGTATATCTATTAAGAACATATAGAAAACTAAAGTACGCCTCTATGTTTATCTATGTTTAGAGGCTCATACTTAAGCTTCTATATTGTTGTAAGTGTATAAAAAGGAGGAAAAATAATAATATAATAAGTTTTTATGAGTAAAAGGGTTGGATGTTGGAAGTTTCGAAAATTGAGCAAAAATGTGGTTTTTTTTACTTATATTATAGAATAGAGAGAGAGAGAGATAGAGAGACTCTAATGTAAATGCTCTAAAGTATATTAAATGTTTCAAGGGACATTGTGTGATGGTAATGTGTCTTCTCTCTTTAGAGGTTTAAGGTTTAAATCCTGTAAACTGCAGGTGAATGTGATTTATAGTAGTATTTGAAAGTAAGTTTGTCGTTCAAAGAAAAAAGTTATATATATAAGTTATATATTTTAAATACTCTTCTAAAGTTCTACTTCACCCAAGAAAGCAATAAATTAAAGTAGTGTTTCTTTTCTATTAAATAGAACTTGTCTTAAAGAAAATTAATAGCAGATATTCATAGTTTAAAATAAAATTTTACTTATTCTATGATTTTTATATATTTTACACTACGTGATTGAAAATTTTGATTAAAAGAAACGTTTTAGAAATTCACAATTGAAAATAGTTCATCATATATGCATATATCACTCAAAAGAAAATGAATCTCATTAATACCTTTTTCTTCAAACTTTTTTGTCTCTTAACTTAAAAATATCTATTTGATTTGAATGCTCTTAGGTTCGAGCCTGGTTGGTAGAGGTAACAATTGCGAGTAAAAATGTAAATAGAGTTAGGAAAAAAAGGTTAGTTGTTAAAAAAAGAATAAAAAAATGATTTCAGTGCCATCTACCAATGGATGATTGTATATAAATTGTTTTATTTGTAAATTAATAGATGTTAAAGTAACTATATATACGTAACCATACTTCATATTACGTTTCGAAAAAAGAACCATACTTCATATTAAGCTGTTCGTTTTCAACAGAACACAATTGTTTTGTTAATTGACAACAGTTTTGTTAATTGACAACAGTCCTGGTTCTCGTCATCAATCATACAACTGGCCTAATCTATGGCATTCTAGTAAATACAAGTGTTTTAACTATTTATGTATTGCATATAGGTTTTTGAAATGTAATAAGTTTATTTTTAATTACAGGACAATAAAATCAAAGAAAGTTACCTTTTTAAAAGACCTAGACGTCACCAAAAGGGATTTATTAAGTAACTAGTTTGAGGCCCGTGTATTACATGGGTGGTTCTTGAAAATACAATATTTAATAAATCTATACTATATAATAAATAAAGGTTTTTTATATCACATGGCATCACATAAGATTGTTTCTTACAAAATTTTCTCACCTCTCTCTCTTATTAAATGCATTTCCTTTTTATTAATAGTTTTATATTTAACTCTTTTTTTCCTTCTTAATCAATTATTTTTTCTTTTTAACAATTATTTTTTAATTTAAAATTTTAATACAAACATAGATATATTATTTAGTTATATATAAATATGTTGTATTAGTTATTAATATTAAACTTTTATAAGTAACAAATTTTCAAGTTGATTTAGAAAAAATAATTAATTTCAAATAAAAAAAAATTAAATTTATGTTTGTTTTGCAATGAAGATTAATAAAAGCTAAAGTCAATCACTATAGATGGTTTTATTTGTTTTTGAGACAACATGTTTTAACGCATGGTAAATGATGTGTTTCATTATCTAAATTTAAAATAAAAAACTAAACTACTAATTTTGATATGTAGATTAAAATTACAAATATTGTATACAAAAAAATATTTAGAGATTTATGAATTTTCAAAAACTTTTTATTTTTGTATTGTGTAATATGTAATTTATTCTACCATATATTATATCTTTATATCATTTGAACATATTACATTGTGTTATTATCTAAACAAATTTATTTATTCTAGCTCGTGTTCTACACGGGTCTTAATGTCATATGTCATTACACATGAGTGATCCTTACAAAATTTTTCCATTTCTCTCATATTAAATATATATTTCTTTTTCTTATTAATAGTTTTATATTTCATTCTTTTTTTTCTTTTCAATCTATAATTATTGAGTGAACTGCGGTTTTCGTACCTATGGTTTGCCGAAATATGCGGTTTTAGTCCAATAGTTTTCGCTCATCTCACTCATTTTAACCATGTTGATCCTTACAAAATTTTCCCTCATCTCTCTCACATTAACTACATTTCTCTTTTTAGTATTTCATTTTCAATTTTTAATAATTCAATCCTAATTTAAAAGAATTAATACCATCATAAATATGCTAATTTGTTTAATATAAAATGCATTGCATTAGTTATTAATATTAGATTTTTATAAGTAACAAATACGAAACGGGTGAGTTTCTTTAACCGATTAAAGTATCAAACATTGTTCATGTCAAAATAGTTTAAGATTAGAATGAGTTTTGGTCCATGAGTTGGTTTAAAAAAGTTGTCATTTACAACTAAGTTTTGATATAGAAAATAACCAAGAAATAATTTATAATTTATGATTTATGAATTTTCTAACAACTTTTTATTTTCAAATTGCGTAATATGTAATTTTTTACTGTATAATATATCTTTATATATGTGATACATTTTTTTTATTTCATATTATGTTATTATTTAAAAAAAATTACTTATTCTAACCCGTGTACCACACGGGTAACTAACCTAGTAATCAATATACAAGAAACAATAACCCGTTAACACTATTAGTAGAGTTGTTATATAATAGTATTTAAAACAATTTTAAAGTAAATGATATTTATAAATAACAAATGTTTGAAAAAAATTATGAAGTAAATATTAAATTAATAAATTTTGAAGCATAAATTTTAATAATGGTAATTATTATTTTACTATTATAAATTTGTTAAAAAGGGTAAGGTTTAATATTTAGTGTATGAATGACAAGTGTCAAAGCTTGTAGTCTTCTATTAGAACATTCACATCCCATTCCCCATCCATATCTCTATAATTACACTACAAAACACTACATTTTTCTTTTCTGTTTAATTAAATAATATTTTTATCATACAATTTTCTCTCTCCTCTACTCACAACCAATCCAACAAATATTAAAAAATAAATAGGGGCAAACAAAGTTCCCCAAATGTTTCCCCAAATTTACAAAAAATCACTACATTTCTCTCTCCAACCTATAATTTACACTCACAATAATTCAAAATCTCACCCTATAATTTACCAATCCCCTCACATAATTATAGGGGATGGGATATGAATGCTCTTAGAGAGTATAGATAATGCAACTACAGATGCAATACACAAGATATTTAGGTAATTATAATTTTTTTATTTTATTTTACATAATACTTTTCTTATGAAATTAAAAAAATTTCAATTCATGTAGTACATGGATCATGTTTATATATACTAAATAAGTTATGTAATGTTTCCAACACTTGAAAAGAGTAAAAAAAACATCAAGCAACACATAAATTTAGGATTTTCAAAGGATATTAGTCACAAAAAAAAATGTTCATATGTTAAATGGGCCGTGTTCAATTGCTGACGGATGAAACCCCACATGAACATGACAATACAGTCAGACAGACATATTAACTCAAGCACGACAATCATGTTTACGAACAAACACAATTTAGCATAAATTCATTTTTCTTTGATATATTAGTACACTAAAATCACAAATTTATAGCCATAAATCAAAATGCATACAAAAAAATTACATTAAAGAATAAAATTTTATGCTAATTTCTTTATATTGAAATTTTATGCTAACCCAAACCCATTTAGACTAAAACCAATTACCTAAACTCAATTTGTTTCATGCTATCTTCATGTCACTGTTAGATTACACCCTACATAACTTATCAAACACATTCTTCAAGTGTTACCAAAAACCATGAGAAAATGTACAAGCTACCACTTTGATTTAGTTACAACCGAAACATTTGAATAAAAAAATGTCGAGGCACGATATCAACAGTATGGTGACAATCAAATGTTTAAAAAGCAACTAACTGTTTTTTGTAAGCAGTACTCTTTGCAGACTGAAAGCTTCTCCTTGATTTTCGTTCAGTAATCGTTTCTGTAAGAAACAAGCAGTTAGTTGCCTCAGAAGCGTCTCGAGGCATGAATGCAAACAGCTTTTTTGGTCTTTGAGGTTTGGATTTGTGGATAATATCAAGGCGTTTACTGCATCCGCCACTTTTTCTCTCTGTGATTCCTCAAGCAGATACCCCACCGGTGAGCTGTTTGGTTCTCCATACGCCAACAAAGCAGCACAATCCTACACGCAAATAATTACAATCTCAAAAAGTAGGAATAATGTTGAGGGACAACATGGATGTAGCAGTATTTAATGAGTCGAGCCAATTATGAGCTGCTCAAGATCGCCTTGCTAAAAGCGAGCTTAAATGAGCACGGACATAGAAAAAAGCTTGTTTCATAAACGAGCCCTAGCCCATGCTTCATATATTGAGCTCACCTAAACTAGCGACCGTAAACGAGCCCATTATTTATACAAACATAATAACTGATAGCTAGTATAATAAATAAATATTACATAATCAAGATAACTATATATATAAGTATGAAACAAAATTAACTAATAATATATATTATGGTATATAGATAATACTATAATTATAAATAAAAACCATATTGAGAACTGAACCGGTTTTGAACCCAATTTGGAACCGGTTTGGACCTGAACTGAACCGTAGGGTTGAAATCGGTTTGTAACCTTATACTCTGAAACCAGTCAAACCCGATCCTATCCCCAGAAAAATCGATTTCAATCCAAATCGGTTTATACAAAAACTGATCCAACCTGAATAAATTTGGGCCCAGAGCTCGATTTGTGCATTTCTAACTAAAACTAAAATCTGGTGTCTTAGAATAAAGCATTTTAGATATTTGATCATTTTTCTTTTCAGTTAATTTTGTTACTCTACCCATTTGACCAGGTGCCAATAAAATCCAACCAAATCAATCCGTTTTTACATAAATGGATTCAAACTATGACCTTTAAAAATCACTTATGATTACCTTAACAAGATCTTCATAGTGTTTCATGTTATAAAACTTTTCAAACCGATTCCTCCCATAATCCACAGCTTCCTCCAGACGCCCAACCTGAAAAACAATAAATATACAACCATTTATGTACAACCAAAAGCTACATCTCTTGTACATAACAGCCTTTTGAATCAAGTTAAAACAGCCATAATTTCTTCATCCTTTCAGTCATATTCACATTTCAGCCTCCTCGAAACCTAACACTTGACTAAATTTGACCCAAACATCGACCGAATCTTAAATAGAAAAATCGTTTACCCGAATTAGTTCAATGAACTTTTGACAGTATAGCATAAGACAAATAGCTGATGTCTCGTCCTGCAGAGACCAAAATTTTCATGAGTATATCACTTTTACATGTATAAACAATTAAGCCAAATGATTGGTTAAGCACTTAAGCCAAATAAAAAACGGCAATATCTAATGAACTTGACTCGTTACCTGAACGGTGTCGGGATACCACTTGTTTAGATTACCAATTGCATCATCAATTTGACCATCCATAATCAGCTTCAAAGTAACAAAGGAATAAATAAATTCATATCAAATTGAAAATGTGGAAATTAATAATATACATTTCTAATAATCTAAAACTATCATAAGCATACCTTTCGAATAATTTTTCTATGATTTAACGCATACATGGCATGCTCGTTGAACCCGTTATCATGAAAACCGGTAATGGGGGGAACTGAAGTTTGGTTAGCCTCATCAAACACATTCAAGGTTTCCTCATAACCATAATGTTGTAAGTAGGACCGAACAATTCTGATACAAATAAGATAGTTTGACATTTTAGTCTGATGGATCAAACTTAATTACAGTGGAAATACAATATAGTAAGATACACACCCGTAACTTGCTATTTGTGGTATACTTATTTTTTCAATAGATGTATCTTGTTTTGCCCTTTGAGTTGCTTCATATGCCTGCTCATAAAAACATACACAAAAAACATGTGGCAACAATATTATATAGCAGCACAAAAGATACAACATAAATAGTTGGCAGGTGCATCAGACAAATATTTACATTTTTAACCTTCATAACTATTTATAGGTGTTATTTTTTTGAACGGAGAATTTCTTTTAACTTTTGTTGTCTATGGGACTTGAACCTAAGACCTCCCAAACCCTCCCAACCCAAGGTGTTTAAAGGCTTTGCCTTGGCCAATGGACCACCAACCCAAAACAAGGTGTTTATTTAAATGATAAATGTTGAGCAATCTTATTCCAACCTGATCTAGTATTAAAGTTAACCAAAACATTGTATTCTGATATGATGGCATTAAAAAGTAAAACTTTGGCAGACGCATAATCTGGAAAAAAACTGGCAGCTCAACATAACGGGTTCACCATCAAATAACTTCAACTTATAGGATAGATGGCTGCACACAAGTCTATTTATAAATAGAAAGTGCTAGATGAACTTGTCACTTTAACCAATGTAATACTTGAAAGGCTTCAAACTAAATAAAAACAAAAAATAAAAATAGTTGAAAGGATTTTGAATATCCTATGTTACCTTGATATCAAAGAGAAATGGATCTTTACCAAAGTTAACAGTAATCCTGCAAAAACAAACCTTTTAACAAGATGGCAAAATCGCATATCTTTATATGTTCAAAGTAAAAAGATCAATGCAATCTCAACACATATAGTAACTATCAATTTGAGTGGCAGGTGTTTATATTTTAACACTAAATTGTAGCCAATGCAAAGAAATTTTCAAAAACTTGGGTATTAAAAAGAAAGCACAAACTTACTCCTCATTTTGACTGTGAACAGCAACTGTAGGGTATAAACGACCTTTTACATCTTTCTCAACTGTTCCAACCACTTGACCATTCTTCCTGGCATCACAAACAGCATGAACATATTCCTTTAAAGCATGAAATAACAACCATCTTATGTGAGGGAAAAAAACTAGAAAAACAAATTACGTGAAAAATAACTTCTGTGAAGCATAGTTGATGCCACCACCGACTGTATCACCAGTGGTAAAAGCTGGGCCAAAAGTCTCTCCTTTTCCTTGTCCACGATAAAGCAGCCCATCATCCCCATGATATCCAAAACTGTTTGCTTCCCACCTGTCACATAAAAATATAATGCTAACCTTTTTAGTTAAAGAAAGAAACCATTTCAAAGCATACAGCATAAACTATAAACAACAGCTAGTTATACAAATAAAGACAACTCAAAGGACCATTCTTACAACCAGTTTACACTTGCAAATAATCATCACGTTTGTATTTAGTGATATGTACATCACTACATTGAAATATCTAATCAATTTCATTACTAAAAGATACATCCTTTTTTCAAGATTAGTGAAAAGAAAATTTGAATTCTAACATAACCGTTCATGTTGGATGTCAGAAAACATGTTTTGTCTTACGTAGGTTCCAGAAAGGATCTAAAGCAAGACAGTGATTTTGGGAATAAGTAATTATGGTTTCTGTTTTTATTTCTATTTCAGTGTAGATATGGATCTATATGGATATATACAGAAACAATCAAGAAAATTATCATGTCACACGGCATCTCGAACGTGAGGCATGAGGTATTTAAATAAATATTTTATTTTCTCATAGGTTTCTACCATCACATACCCAAATTATAGATAAATAAGCTCTGTTTGTGAATTAACATATAAATAATCTATACGTACAACATCCTAAAGCTATATGTCTCAAAATCAAGGGCTTCATGTTGCAATTATAACCTACTTGGCTTCTACACAACATAATAATACTAATCAAACTAATAACTACAATTCATATTTAAAGAACTACAACAATCACATATTCGAACGCATCAAGCACAAATTCAAAACAATATCCAGTCCAAATCAAGCAACACAGTGTCGATCATTTTAAAAACATACCCAGGCTGCCTTCGCATATTAAACCCCTCGGTCGTAAACCCAATGGCAGCATTCCCTTTCGCACCCGCGTTTTTAACATATATCTCAAAATAATAAAACAGACGCTTCACAGGCGCGGGGCAATTCGCCTGGACAACACCCACATCGTGTCCGTGTAAGTTCACACTCGGATACTGCACCGATAACTTATCGGGCAACACGATGGAGAACCCGCCCGAACTGTTGACAGTATCCAGTTCCGTTGGCACAGGCTCATCATCATCATCATCATCATCTTCTTGGTATTCGGTTTCGGTATCAGAATTAATCATTTCAACGTCGTCTTTTGAATATGAAGCTGTTGCTGCGGATTTGGACTTGGATCGCCATAGTTGGAGGAAGTAGGAGCCTACTAGGTCGTCGTGTTGGTGATTGGAATTGGAAGACATATTATTATTATTAATATTTGTAGTAATTGGATAAAACCCTAATTCCAGAGAAATAGAAATAGCATCTTAATAATAAGTTTGGAACCCTAAAAAGTACAAGTTGCAGTGGAATACTGGAATTGGATTGTCTATCAACATCTTAAAATAAAGTTACCGTCGGATTTCTAATCGTCCGTTCGGCAATCAGTTCGTTTATGTTTGTCTGTTTAATAAACGAACCGGACATGGACAAAAATATTTGTTCGGTAAGATCAACGGACGAACACGAACAAGGGCCAAGTCCGTTGATTACGTTCGATAATGTCTGTCCAGTATCGTTAGTGTTTAGATCTATCTAGTATTGTAATTTAATTGTGGAATTTCTAGTGTTATTATTCACGCTTTTGTATTACTAGACATGTATGATGTTTCTCATATGTGATCCAATTTATGTTAATATGTTTAGTGTTAAATATATTTGGATGTTATACGGTGTAATTCTAAATTTGTAGGTGAAGTTGTTTAGATTTATGTTTGGTATTAATATGTAACCGTTTATATTTGCCCATTAGTTTTCGTTGTCCATTAACGTTCACATGTTGGTTTGTCCGTTAATATCTATTAGTGTCCGTTAACGTCCGTTTACAATATTAACGGACGTACATGGACGGACACGGACAAACTCAATTTCTTAATGGACGGACACGGACATGAATTTTCGTTCGGTACAGTGTTCTTGAACCGTCTGTTTGTCCGTCAAAAGCTTAACGGACGGACACGGACATGCTCTCGTCTGGTCCGAGTCGGTCCGTGTATCACTTGAATCATTCTCTTTTCTATTTTATTTTTTTACATCAAAATGTGTTATTTGTTTTGTACTATATATATTTTGAGTAAACCGTGCTTTTCGTCTATGTGGTTTGTTAAAATTTGCGGTTTTAATCCAATAATTTCAAATTTGCAATTTTCGTCTCTGTGGTTTCTTTTCACTTGCAATTAAACCCAACCCCACTAACCTCGTTAAGTCTGGTAATTAAACCTCGGCGTGTCCCTCACGTGATGGGCAGTTTTGTCCTTTTTTTTTCAAATACACCCACACCTTACATGAGAGGGCTTGCGAATTAGGACTGAGGATTAGTTGGGGAGAAAAATGACAAAATTGTCCCTTACGTAAGGGGCACTCTGATGAGTTTAACGACAAGATTTAACGGGGTTAGTGTGGCCGGGTTTATTTGCAAGTGAAATGAAACCACATGGACGAAAATTACAAATTTGAAACTATTTGACTAAAACCGTAGATTTAGACAAACCATATGAATATAAAACACAGTTTACTCTAATATTTTCCTATAGTTTTATGTTGTATGATATGATTATGATAGAAGGTCTAGTTGGATATTATGGAGATGTTCGGGTAGTCCTGATCAACCATATACGTCTAGAGACTAGAATGAGTGAGTTTAAGATTTTCATCATGCATACAAATACATAAAGAAAATAAAATAAAATAAACATGGGTATAGAAGTAGAACCCATTTCTACATTTTAAGGAAAACTAAATAACTTCAAAAGAAATAAATTAAAGAAACAAATCTATACTATTTAATAAATAAAACTTTATAAATGACACATGTCATCACTATATTAATCCTTACAAAATTTTTCCTCCTCTCTTTCATATTAATTACATTTCTCTTTTTAATATTTCATTTTCAATTTTTAATAATACCATCCTAATTTAAAAGAATTAATACCATCATAAATATGTTAATTTGTTTAATATAAAATATATTGCATTAGTTATTAATATTATATTTTTATAAGTAACCAATACGAAACGGGTGAGTTTATTTAACCGGTTAAATATCAAACATTGTTCATGTCAAAATAGTTTAAGATTAGAATGAGTTTTGGTCCACGAGTTGGTTTAAAAATGTAGCCATTTACAACTAAGTTTTGATATAGAAAATAAAAAAGAAATAATGTATGATTTATGAATTTTCTAACAACTTTTTATTTCTAAATTGCGTAATGTGTAATTTTTATACCGTATAATATATCTTTCTATATGCGATACATTTTTTTTTGTATTTCACATTATGTTATTATTTAAAAATAATAATTATTTTAACCCGTGTGCTACACGGGTAACTAACCTAGTGCTTAAATAAATAAAACACATGGGTAGTTATTATAGTATGTATAAAAACCGGGGTTGCCTTTAAGGTGGGGGTGGGTTGTGACCCACGAACCCACGGATCCGACACGTCCACTTTCGTATCCGGATCTAGCTTTTTGTCAATAAATAAAAATTATTTTTCATATGTGTTAAGGAATCCTGGTCACAAGAAGATGAACTCGAGAGAGAGTTTTGGCAAAGTTTGAGAATCTCCACACATCGTTCACATTCGAAAGTATCAAAAATATAAAAACTATAATTTATAAAGTCACTATTCATGAAATGGTAAATATATTAGCCACTTACTTATTGACACCTACTTATTGACACCTCGCGTACTTTTTTTTATCTATATAACTAACTTTTAAATTTAACATGTTTTACTCCTTTATATTTTAATATACTATATTTTCTTAAAATTCAAATATACGATCATAGACGCTTATACATTTTAAATTACGTTTCAACATAAGTTTTATTCAAAATCGATGTAGGTCAAATATTATATATTTTTAACTTATTTTTTTGCAACTTGATGTTACTCTAAATTTTAATACAAACAACAATGTTTTTATGTATGCTTCGATATAAATTTGATTCAATACCGAGCTCACACAATGCATGACCATAACATGCGTGTCAAATATAATATATTTTAAAGACATTTTAGTTTTTTTTACAAAGGCAATCATATTTCTACATACGTTTCAATGCAAATTCTTTTATTAAAATCGAGTCACTGTAACGTGTAGACAAACTTTGTTAACTTTATGCTTTATCAACGTCGTCGTTAAAATGCACAAACTAATGTGTATCAACGCTCCCGTCAAAGAGCACAGGATCATTTACTAGTTTCATCTAAAAAGATATATTCAAAGATGGTTGCTGTATAAAACTGGTTATTATTTCGTTGGTTGCCAAAGGAAAAAAACTGACTGCCTAATTGATCTTCATTTGGTTTACAAAGCCCTAATAACTAGAAATATCACTAGACTCCTTGAAAGATGTCGTCGTATTATGTCCTCCGCTTAATAATAATAATCGCAGCACTCAATTGTATTAATATTATTATAATCCCACCGATCTACTGCCATGAATTTGATATAAATGGGAAGGTGTTGGAGCTTGATGAATCCAATTTCGAAGCGGCTATTTCCGCCTTTGATTTCATCTTCGTTGATTTCTATGCTCCGTGGTGTGGCCACTGCAAGCGTCTTTCTCCAGAGGTAATACTTACTATAAATCACTAATTAATAGTCATGATTGTTTTGTTCTAATAGAAATGCCAATTCATTCATTAATTAATTAGTGATGCTATCAATTCAGATTACTTTATATGCTTTGCTGTTGAAACATATTCATTCTTGCTCATATAACCTAGTCAATTGAAATTTCATCAACAGGAAACACAACACTAAATGCTTTAGGATATAATAATAATAACAACATTCTTTCTTTCAATAATCATGGCAACTTTTAGATAAACACTCCAACTTTTAGGAAACATATGCGCCTATTAGATTCTTATAAATGCATCATTTTCTAATTTCTAATTTTGCTCACTTGTAATTCGTGTGGTCTGTATAAAATCTAACAAACCGTTGATGTTTCGTTCAGTTAGATAAAGCAGCTCCTTTGCTTTCTGGATTGAAGAAGCCTGTTGTGATTGCAAAAATTGATGCGGACAAGTATTCCCGCATTGCTTCAAAATATGAAATTGAGTACGTTGCATGCCTTCATTTCAGTTCCAACTAATATTCACTTTAAGCCTTTGACTCAGTCTAAAATCAATATCGGATGTGGCACTTTCAACCGCATTTTCCTATAAATGAATCACTTCAGGTCATCTTATAACATGCAATATATCTAAAAGGCTAACAAGAACGAGTCAAACGGGTCCATAGTCCACATTGTGTTTTTCAGTTCGGTTTCAGCTTTTGAATGTAATTAAAGCTGAAAAAAACGAGCCAAACCATATTTATGGATTTTTGTTTTCAATGTTAGGCAATGTGCAAGAATTTAATAAATAGTGCAACCCAAAATTTTAGGCCCAAATGATACTCAACTAATTACTAATTAAAGAAAAGATTTAGGCCCAAGATTATCATTTTGGGCCAAATCTAACAAAAAACCAAAAATTCGGTTTTTGAGTTTTTGAAAACTGTTCGGTTTTAGTTTTTTTTTTTAAATTTGGGTTCCATTCGTTTTTCGGTTTACAGTATGGGCTTTATATTTTGGGACCCAAAACATTGCTAAATCATTTAACTGAAGGAACTACATCATCCGGTTTTACTGATAAGGAGACCGCCCCCAAGAAACCTCAACAAACCTTGGCGAGTGCTCTTTATGGTAAACACGTACATGATTTGGAGGAGCGATTCGATATGACCCCGAGACAAAAGGCAGTTTTAGCTTGTCTCAAGGGGGCTCATGCCCAGGATTTTTTGACTGTTTTGCCCATTGAAGGTCTTGGGCAACGGATGTCGGCAGTTGAATACAGAGCCATCCTTAAATACCGGCTTATGATTCCCCTTTTCCCTCCAGATGAATTATGCCCCATTTGTAAAAAAGCTTGTTTGGATAGATTCGGTGAGCATGCCCTCCACTGTAAGGAATTGCCGGGATTCAAGTATCGTCATGACTGAGTTAGAGATGTGTTATGGGATGTGCTTAGACGTGCCGGGATCTCAGCCAAGAAAGAGGCACCTGTTAACTTTTTGACTGATCAGCGTGAGGGAAGATCTACCCTGCGTCCTGTGGATGTTCTTGTGTTTGGCTGGGCAGGGGGTAAGCATGCGTGTGTTGACCTCACTGGGGTGTCCCCGTTGGTGGGGCTGAGAGACAGTGGCTTCGTACCGGGACAGGCGGTTTTGAGAGCGGAGTCTAGGAAGGTTGCTAAGCATGAGACATCGTGTATGGAGAATCAGCACGTGTTCATTCCATTTGCCTTCGACACTTTTGGATCCCTAGCTCCCGAGGCGGTTCGCTTCTTGGAGCGGGTGCAGAAGGTGGTCCACAGTGACTCGCAGAGCCCGAGGAACCAAGGATTTATATTTAGTAGAATAGGCTTTGCGATTCAAAAGGGGATAGCGGCGCAGCTTGTTGCTCGCTTACCCATTATCCAGATGTAGTTCGGT
The DNA here is from genome assembly GCF_021521415.1 of Bidens hawaiensis. Lineage (NCBI taxonomy): Eukaryota > Viridiplantae > Streptophyta > Magnoliopsida > Asterales > Asteraceae > Bidens > Bidens hawaiensis. Next base: position 828,299 of record NW_027491060.1, read on the forward strand.
TTGTGTTATATATAAAAGGCTCATATATGACACTAAATGTTCATATAAAAAATTAAACTTTTGGACAAAAAGAGTTTCAGCCAACCTACGTATCGACCCAAATTCAAAGATGACCCATTTGACCCGTTAACCAAACCTCATGGCCTGCACATTTGCCACCTTTAATCAGTGTTATTTGTTTTCTATTAATTTCTGCATTATGATTTTTAACATCAGTAGATTTTATTTTCTCTAAAACACGCATCTGTTACGTAACAGTGGGTTCCCGACCTTAAAGATCTTTATGAATGGAGTTCCAACTGATTACCGTGGGCCCAGAAAATCTGACATGCTAGTTCGGTACCTGAAGAAGTTTGTTGCTCCTGATGTTACTGTTCTTGAATCTGATTCTGGTATTACTGAGTTTGTTGAGTCGGCTGGGACATCTTTTCCTATATTTATAGGTTTTGGTTTGGAGGAGTCAGCAATATCAAATTTGGCGGTTAGATTCAAGAAAAACGCATGGTTTTCTGTTGCAAAAGATTTCTCTGAGAAAACCATGAATTTATATGATTTTGATAAGGCGCCTGCTTTGCTGGCTCTTCATCCAAATTTTAATGAACAGACTATCTTTTATGGCCTTTTTGAAGGTTAGTTATTTATTTGATTTTATTAAATAATTACAGTTAGTCTCTGTGGTATGGACTGATTTTAGTTTTGGTCCCCAAGTTTGAAAAATTACACCTTTAGTTCAATAATTTGCAGATTTGTAACAAGGACGATCCCTTAATGACTAAAATGGGTGAAGGTTAACCTGGCTAATTTTAATAAATGACATTAATGCCCTTGTATTTGTAGTTAACAGATAACTTAAAAGAACTAATATATACATTTTATGATTATACATTTTAAGTTATTTTAACACCATTCGGTTTTCACAATGGGCTTGTTTCAGTTCACTTTTGCCATATGGGCTTGAAAATTTTTGTTCTAAACTTTTTTATTAATCAATGGTTGATTGATTATTACACATTTAGGCTAAAATTTATAGACCACACCAGTTATTAAACTTTTCATAAATTACTTAATATTCAAAAATAAAAATTATAATCCATAAATTCAATAAAAAAAGTCGATTTTCTCGGTTTTTACGGGTGCTGTTCGGTTTTTTCGGTTTTGGTACACGCAAAACTGAAACCAAATTGGTAACTCAATTTTTGAAAAATCAGAAAACCAAACCATTGGTTTTGAGTTGGGTTCAGTTGTTTTGGTTCGGTTATGGATCGGTTATCTCAGTTTCATGCACACCTATACTGATGTGTCAAATCGGGCGGGGTTGACCCGCAACACGCTGGTTCCCAGAAAAAGTAGCTCTTTAATTTTATATTCAGTTTTATTGCTCTAATATATGTCTTCTTTCTCTTATGAATACACAGATAAGCTTGTGGAAGAGTTTATTAAGCAAAATCTTTTACCATTGACCCTACCAATAACCAGTGAGAGTCTAAAGCTATTAAAAGATGATAAACGCAACATTGTATTGACTATATTTGAGGACGAGACACATTATGAATCAAAGAAATTTATTAAGTTATTGAGGGCTGCTGCATCTGCTAACCGTGAATTTGTATTCGCTTATGTTGGTTTTAACCAATGGCAAGATTTTGCTGAGGCTTTTGAAGTTGGTAGGAAAACCTCATTACCAAAGATGGTCGTTTGGGATGGAAATGAAATTTTTTCCTCGGTGAGTTGTTTTCGCTTGTTTAACGGGTTAAAATGGGTTGGGTTGTCTTATGCAAACCGGTTAAAAACGTGCTGTGTTCGGGTTTACCTGTTTTACCCGTTTAGTTAAATGTGTTGACCCGCTGGCCTGTTTAGTTAAACGGGTCAACCCGCTGACCTGTTTATGACCCGTGTGATCTTTTCTTTACTGCCCACCAACCCAATTAATACGTTTACAACTTTATTATTAGTTATTACCCGTGGACCCGGTTGACACATTTAGATAAATGGGTTAAACAAGTCGTGTTCAGGTTGAACTGTTTAACCCGTTTAGCTAAACGCGTCGAGCCGCCTATCTGTTTATTTTAACAGGTCACACCGCTAACCTGTTTATGGCCTGTCTAACCCATTAGTCTATTACCCAAACCCGATTAACACATTTACAACTTGGTTATTACTCACAACCTGCCCGCCCGTTTGACATGTTTAGATAAATGGGTTAAGCGAGTCGTCTTCAGATTGACCTGTTTAACCTGTGTAGTCAAACTGTTAAACATGTCGATTTGCCAACATGTTTAGTTAAACAGGCCCACCCACTAACCCCCCATTTAGCACATTTTTTTACAACCCGCCAACCTAACACATTTACTACTTGACTATTAGCCACCAACCTTGTTGACCTGTTTAGATATATGGGTTAAACATGTTACCCAATTTTAAGTGTATGTGGGTCAGGGTTGATGGGTCATTTTTACACGAATAAAACTATGGGTCATTTTTAGGTTGAATAATTCAACGCACCAACTTGACGCAATTGACACCCCTGGGTCAAATAGAGTTGGGACGGGTTGGGTTGACCTGCATACTCTTTCTGTTCATGCAAACTTTGAAATCATTCAATTCAAAGATCTAGATTATTGTAACAATATTGTTTTTCTAACAAGCGAAAATGTGTTTGCGGGTCAACCCGGCCATGCTTGTTTGCGGACATGTGAGTTTTTTGGTAACAAGTTCTCATGGTTACAAAAAGACGACCATTAGGTACTCATGTTTAAATGTCAATCAGGTTATCGGTTCCGAAAGCATTCAAGGTGAAGATCAAGGATCCCAAATCACACTATTTCTTGAAAGATTTAGAGAGGGAAAAGTGATAGAAAAAACACTCGGGCCTTCGTTTACCGGGTATCTTATGTCACTTCTTGGCATGCGAACCGTTTACATCCTCATCTTTTTGTTTGCTGTTGTGTTTCTCATTGCAACCATTGGAAAAGAAGAACCGTTGGCGGGTGATAATACTCGGGACCCGTTTCATTATACTGGTTCAACTTCTGTTGCTGAACCAGATAGCCGAATGTCTGGTGAAAAGGAAGATTAGAAAGTGGGTTTTGTGGGAGCACACGTTGTTGCATAGGTTTCGATTGATTAAGGGACTGCCTTTGTTTGTTTCATGATTCTTGTTTTTGTTCAGTATCCTTCCCAGTTTGTTTTGAACCATTGCTCCTAGATTTATGTTGCTATAACCTTTTAAATTATGAAATATAGAAGCAGTTCATATCAAAATTCTATATTTCTATACACATCATCATTTTTCCATATCGAAGAAATATGGGGGAGTATGGACTAATATCGGCCGGTTTTGACCAAAATGATAGGCCGAACCGCTGTTTTGGAAAAAGACAAACCGAACCGGCCAATTTTCGTGGTTCAATTTTGTCAAGTACTAAGATGTCATATAGCACCCGTTAAATGTTAAAGCGGCCGATTTGGTTAAATGGTCGGTTCCAAGCTTCAAAGACATCATCTATATTATATATAATGCATGAGTGAAGGACCTCTTAAATTTTAAAAGGTACAAACTCTATTGCATAAATTACTATCCTTAATGCATACAAATTTGAAAATGTAGGGGTACTATAGTATTTTAGACAACTTGAACGGTTAAGTATACTTAGTTTAGAAAATAATTACAATTATGATCCTTTATCTTCAACAAAACTTTGTTAATTTATGAAGTAGTTACAAATAAATCCCTTAACTTAACCCATTTATTTGACATATCCATTTAAATTTTTTATTTCTCCTATAACTTTTAATATATTATGTTTTAAAAACACCCGACTTTACCATTGCAACGTGCGTAATTTTGTCGATGTTTCAATGTAAATTTTATTTTATTTTGAGATGTTCATGATAATGTACAAGTCAATTAAGCATAAGAGTACAACTCATATATACACTTATAAGCCTAAAATATAGTTACAAATTTAACCCTTCAATTATATTCAACTTTTGCAAGTTTAATTTATAATTACCCTTTCACTCCCTTATATTTATCTATATACTCATCAATATTTTCTTTTTTCTTTGTTTTTCTTTTATATATTAGAATATATAAATTAATTACAATCACGCCGTGTTTATTTTTGTGGACGTTTCGATATAAGATTTACTAAATATAGATGTGCATTTCGTGTCACTTTAAAAGAAGTATAAATTTTGGTGAGATTTGATTATTTTTTTAAAATATTTTTTGTTGTTTGGGTCAACGATCAAGGACTTTGATAGGTCAAAACGCGTTCGAGTTATCACAGGTTGTAAGCCAAATGGGTTTAGGTCATTATAAAAAAAAGTTTTAACATTTTGTTCAGGTAAAAAATGTGCCAAGTAAAATGAGTTCGGCCATTTAAAAAGCTAACAATTTTGGTTATGATTAAACCATATTATGAGCCTATCGAATTCATGTCGTTTTTTAAAAAAATTTGGTTCTGGTTTGCGTCAAAATAGTTATATGCAAAATGAATTTGGGACATTTAGAAAATATCAAATTTGGCTTTGGGTGGACATTAAGTTACCCGTATATTAATCTATATTTTCTTTTTTCCTTTGTTTTTCTTTTGTATATTTGAATATATAAATTTTAACAAATTTCATCCTTACAATCACGAGTTGTAAGCCAAATGGGTTTAGGTTATTATAAAAATAAGTTTAAAACTTTGTTCAGGTCAAAACGGGTGCTAAGTAAAATGAGTTCGAGCCATTTAAAAAACTAACACTTGGTTATATGCAAAATTAATTAAGTCATTTAAAAAAATATCAATTTTGGCTCTGGGTGAACATTAATCTTTGGTCGTTTACAACGATTGCAAACGCGAGTCTTGGGAAAGTTGATTTCAGAGGCTGATCTGGATCTACGGTGTAAGTAGTGAGGTCGCGCGCGAACAGTGCATCCTATGGAAGAAAAATGATAGATCCGTCACTGGTTGATGTTAAATTTATACACACAATGAAGGTTATGAAACCATTTTCCCGAGTTTTATTGTCTACTATGTTCTTACTCGAGGTATCTGTAGGGGTATGGTACTAAACCCGGCTTACGACCTTAATTTATTATGTTTGGCTTATTTTATTATATGGACTAATACAATATTATTGGGCTGAGGGGGTTTTGTGGAGGTAACCCTAACCGGGCTAGGCCCATTAGGGTACCATGATTGTGGCCATGAGGCTCTCTATATAAGGAGGTCTCCACTTCCTTATTAAGGGGTCATGCTCAGTAAGAGCTGCCATCATATCATTTTTGTGTCTGTAAACAAGAGATCCTCGAGATTTCTTAGCAGTCACCTCCACACCCCCAAAAAGCCATTGCAGATCTCAAGCTAGCCGGAGAAGAAGATCAAGGCGCAGCTCGTTCATCCCGAAGACCCGGGAACATCGTCATGGATCAGGTCAGATTCATCTCATGTTTCTACAGTATCCATATAGTATTATTGTACTATATGCTATCTCATTTTAAAGGTTTTTGAGAGTTCAACTTATTCTTATATTTATTTATAGATGTCAACACAATAACTAAAGCCTCACTCAGTTGGTATACCAAAAAAAGGTACATTTGATTATATGTTCAAAAAAGAACATGTTTTTTAATCATTTGTTAATATTGGTTTGCTATTTGTTATCTTTATGATTAGATCATTACACGTCTTGTAACTACTAAAAATCGTTTAAACATATTATCATCGCCGCAGCATCGCGCGGGTTTACTGCTAGTTGTATATAACTAGTTGTATATAAAGCACCTGTTATGACCACATTTTAAGAATCTTTGTTGATAAATGCATCAATATTACATTGTGGGTGTTTGTAGTATGTCAATTTTTGAAAAGTATGGGGGGAAGATTAGAAAACAAATAAAACATAGAACGCCCACCGTGGGGCTCGAACCCACGACCACAAGGTTAAGAGCCTTGCGCTCTACCAACTGAGCTAGACGGGCTTGTTATATGCTTGGTTATATCTAAGAATAAGAATGACCATTGTCACTCTTTCTTTTGTAAAGGAAAAATAGTACGACGTATGCTGTCGTATAAATGCAAATTCTTATTTCATGAGTATAACATATGCATAATGCATCAATTAAAAGAACAATTAAACCAAAACAGAACACCATCATATATGTAATGAATGCTGTCGAATCTAACCAAACGAAATGATAAAAGGTTTGACGAATGAAACAAAATTATAATTTGCAAATTCTAACTTACAAAAATATATGATGAACAACTTAAAATGATCAACATGATCTATTGAAGAGGTAGGTCCCAGCAGAGACCAGTTGGTCCCGCAAGACTCACCTTGAACAGGGACGTCTGCGCAAAGGCCATCTGCTCCCGCAGGACCCACCATGCTCATAGAATCTTACGCGCAGTACGTAAGCTGTACACGCAGGGAAAGCCTCTCAATGGTGAAGTACCCCGCCTGTTCCCGCAGTTGCGGATACAAGCCATCAGGGAAGGCTACCCGCAGACAGCAGGGCTACACGCACAAGACACTAGCTACTTCAGCAGTCACGTGAAGGAATGAGCAAGGCGGGAACAATCCCGCCCAAATGAGCCAGTCTGATTCTGAAAGATCTTTTGTACCATACCTACCAAGGTATGGATAGAACAGATGATCTGACCAGAACAGCCCATGAGCCAATCACAGGGTGACAGCTCACCGACAACAGTGCGAGGAGGAGCACCCTCTAGTACTGTCACTATTAGCCGCTGCCTACTCACCAACCCTTACTGTGGAGCATGCGCAGCCTACAGTTGGTGGAATAGTGCTACTGTTGGCCGTAACCTATTCACCAACCAGCATGGCCTGCGTTCAATCCACAGTAAGTGGAACGTGCATAGTCTACAGTTGGTGGAATAGTGCAGCCGACTTTGTTACTGTTGGCCGTAACCTACCCACCAACCAGTATGGCCTATGCATAATCCACTGTTGGTTGAACAGGAATACTATTCACCCGGCTATACCTTCTAGAAAACCTACCTTCGGCTATAAATACCCCAACATCTTGGAATGGTAAGATCATCTGCTATCCAGTTATCTAGCAATCTCTTAATATACACTTATATTCAGAGCAACCTAGTCTGATTCTCACGCCGGAGGGTGGTCACAAGGAGGAACCCCCCCCCTTCTCAGTGACGAGCTTACGGTGTTTGTTTTGCAGGTCTCCTGAAGGACAGCCTTCTCAGCTAGACCTCATTCGTGGGAAACATTACTTAACCCTCAGATTATCTATAATCTGTACCGGGTCGCTTAGTGTTTCTTCATCTATCTATTGACACAAGTCATAATCTTTTTCTTTATCATTGTCTATTAATACTTAGGCCGCATTTGTTTAGATATGTAAGGAATTGAATTTTGAAACTAATTTCAGTTAATCTCATATTCATTAAAATTTAATAATTCTTCCACATACAAAAGGAAAATTCAAAAAATGTGTTGGAATTTTAATTTGGTTAGGCTCAAAATGGGTTTTGGGTCGAACATGTTCTAGGTGAATCAGGTTTCAAATCATAACTGGTTTTGGCTCTAGTCGGGTTTTGGCTCGGCACGGGTTTCAGGTCGGAATAGGTTTTGGCCCGGCACATGTTTAGGCTCCTACTAATTAGGATTATTAAAATAACAGAAGATAAACAAAATTATTCCTTGACCCACAAGATAAACTTAAACTTACATAAATAAAACAAACTAAAACACTCTTTTCCCTTAATGAACAAATTACGATTAAATCCAATAAAACTCTCTCTATATATTAATTAAATTAAATTAAATTAAATAATCTTCAAATTATAAATCCAAGTACCAAATTTCGTATTCATTTAAAAATTAAAAATATTTAGATTCATAATTCATTTAACTTAAATTTGTTATTTAAATTAGTATATCTATCACGCCAAACAAACTTCTTAAATATCGAATCCGGAATTGATTATTTGTCATCTAATAATCTTCTATCACAATAGACTAAACTCTAAGGTAAACCGATGTTTTAAAGTTAGACTATTCATTACTAATTTATTTGGTTCTTCTATGGGGAATGTGGTTGGACCGTTAAAAAAATACTGTCAATATTTTTTCGTGTTCAACCCAAACATCACCCATATTTTTTACTTGTGTCAAAATATCAACCATAGCACATATACACACACACTTAAAATCATGTAACTTGAATATAACTTGTTTAACCCATTTATCTAAATGTGTCATGCAGGTTGATGGGTAATAAAAGTTTACATGTAACATGTTAAATTGTTTGGCGGATTGTAAAAATGGGTTAATTGGATCATACATATGTAAGTGGGTGGACCTATTTAATTAAATAGGTTAGTACATCATGTACTCATGTTTGATTAAAAAGCTTAAACAGATCAACTTGAATGCGACTACATGAATCAAACAAATTAGATAAAAATAACTCAAATTTTGTGTTTATGTCGAGAATTTTTACCCGTAATAAATATATATTTTAATTATTTTGTTAAAACTAATGAATTAAGTTCAAGTGACGTTTATTACTATAGCCAAACTTTCCTCGACTCGTTTTCAGATAATGGTGTTTAACGAATTAAATTTTGAGTTATTCAAGTTAACCGATTCAAGTTATTCAAATTTAAGTTCGAATATGGATCGAATTCGAATTTTGAATCAATTTAACTTTGAATTAGGGTTAATTCGATTCAAGCTATCTAAAAGTATTCAATTTAAAATCTCATATTATTAAAATTATATATAATTCAAAACCAAAATTGTTCAACAATGTCGGTTGAAACTAGAGCCAATATTTTAGACTTAGTACTTTAAAGTTTTATAATATATAATGTTGAAAAAACATCATATTTAGAAACATTGACTTGTATTTTAAACTGGTCAGCTTTGATTGATGCATTTATCATCTTGATGACCTCTGCAATGTGTTCATATCATTTGATAGACTGAGACAACATAGTAATGGATTAGGAAACATGTTTTGTGAACCATAATCACTATCAAAATGGGACGGCTGCGAATAGCGAGCCGTGCTATTGAACTGGCTGAATACAGTTGGCTAAAAGACGGGTGGCTTGATCAATACTATGCTGGAAAACATGGAACATATGTTGGTAAACAAGCGTGAAAGCATCAAACATGGTCGAAACAGGTTATTTGGTAGCAAATATGATGTTAGAACTTAGAAGATGTTCGCACTCTGGAATGTTGTGGCTTGAATAAATAAAGACAACTGAAACCCGTCACTAAAAGATCAACTCCTAAGACTATGATAACACGAGGTGAGTAATCTAATCTTTTCATGGAAAACGAGAATACAAGCACATTGAAAATGAAAATAGTCTTGTTTGGTTTGAATGAATGTTTCATTTTGCGTAAATTAACATTCGATACACGATGTTATTGTATTCAAATTTGAACGAAAGATGTGTTTACGTCTGTGAAAGCCGGATTTTTGGATCAAACAATGGCGTTACGAAGAGAGGTGGCAAAATGGACGGGTGTGGCATTTTGGGTGATGCCACACCCAAAATCTTTTGTCTAGGGTTTGGAAGGATTGGGTTGAACAAAAATCTTTTTTCTAGGTTTTAAAAATATATTATCAATAATTAATTTGTTATGTATGGTTAGAAACATCATATCATTTCAATGAGAGCATATATATTTTTTTTAATAAAAAGACTTGGAAGGTTATATGCAATAAAAATGCACTTAAGATGTTTTACTTATTTTGTTCACTTTGTGTTTGATTAAACATATTCATCATGTTAACATAACAAAATAAAAGATAGATGCAATCTTTGGGGGCATTTGCGCTCCAATTTTTGACGTTTTTTGATCAACTGATGACCAAACCCAACTCTTAGTGGCGACACTTGTCTATGTATGCAAAAACCAACCCGTTTCGCCACTTTTACACGATACCATATCGTTTGATCCAAATATCTCACCAAAAATAGCAAACAAATACGAGAATCACATAGTCGTGTTTTTTATTAAAAGAAGCAATAACAGACGCGTCTTGAATGCTAATCTACACAAGACGATATTCAATGAGCTGAGAGTCCCGTTTCTCATGAAAAAAATAGATTGACCCCCTCGTGTTCAAAACGAGTAAGATCGTTTAATAATCGGTTTCAATTGTCTATCATCTTCAAGTGATATCATTCCCGAGTGTGAAGGATCTTCAAGCATCATTTTTGCCACCAAATAACCTGCAATTGACCATGTTTGATACTTTCTAGCTTGCTTACCAATATATCTACCAAGTTTCCCGTCATAGTATTCGGGCCACCCGTCTTTCAGCAACCTGCTTTCAGTTAGCTCAATTGCACGCCTTGCTATTTGTGGCCTTCCCGTTTTGATGCAGGTGGCCGTTAGTAGCCATAGAAGAACTGCAATTATCACACAGACCGAACATAGTTGCAGCAGACGATAGAATGTACAAGTAATGTATGCAAAAACACACTTTAACTCAGAAAAGATCGCTTGAGGTATGCATGGGTCGGTTACTCGGTTTGGATCTCAAACCAAACCAGAAATCAAAATTTTGGTTTTCTAGTTTCTGAAAACGGTTTGGTTTCGGTTTCAGTTTTTCAGTTACGCCATTTTAGATTTAAAAATTTTTGGCTAAAAATAATGAATTTGGGCCTAACATTTTTTGCTAATTAATAATTAATTGATTATTAAACATTTGGGCTAAAATACTTGGGTTACACACTTACACTATATATTAAATTATTATAAATTACTTAAAAAATATTTTAAAAAAATTCTATAAGTTCAATTCAGTTTTTTTAGTTTTAGGTACACGCAAAACCAAAACCAAACCTTTTCAAACCGTTGGTTTTGTTTCAGTTCGATTTTAGAGTTTATGTACAGCATTGCGTGCATCAGACCGCATGGCGCATCATCCTCGCATCATGGAATCGTAGCGCATCGCTCCACATGATGCGATCTCATCAGCGCATTGCACATTATGCGCTCCTGATTTGCTGTGATTCCACGATGCAAGTATGGTGCGCTCTAAATCGCATAATGCGCTATGTGTGCAATGCAGTCTAAAACCAGGTCACAGAAAAAACAACACATCCAAAGAAAAAAAACAAACCTGGCCAAGATCCACCGTTATGGTAACTCCACCTCGTGTTCTTAGGATCACATCCAGTTACAATCCTCCACTCATGACTTTCAATTGCAGGATAACAAATCTTAATAGGCATTTCACCAACAAGCTCCTCCCAACGTGCTTCAAAAAGATCCATAATTGCTGAAGCTTGTTCAGGAGTTGCAAGAGAAGACAGAATAGCAACACAGTTACCCAAAGCAAACCATCGAAAATCCATCCTAGCTGGACTCACGTTTCCAATAAAGTAGCCGCCACGTGTCGGCATAAAATCAAAAACCCAATCTGGGATTGAATCAGGAATAACATTAAACTTATTTACAGCAGTGTGAGAATACTCCTCTGTTTTGTAACGGTAGATATCATTCAGTTGTTGGAAGTCGATCCAGAAATAACTTCTCATGTGGAAGCTTAACGCGTGTAACCGCTTCATTATTCTTTCCACAAATTCTTTTCCTTCTGTGTCAAGTTTCATCATTGATAAAGAACATCTCAATGCCATGAAGAACAGTGCTTGGATTTCTATAGGGTAACCATATATTCCCTGAAATATAAACACAAAATACTGTTAGTAATCTGAATATACACATGGGTCAGAAATACCATAAGCAATCATCCATTATTCAAGTTAGCAACATAGTTTATATCACAGCATATCCTTTATTTACCATCATTATAATATTATTATGAAGTTTTAGACTACGCCTTGGAAAAAAATGACAAATTTTGGTATATTTATTTTAGGTTGGCAAAATAAATTTTCTAATGCATTACTATGTCTCAACTTAGTTCATGATATAATCACATTACAGAAATTAAGGATCTTTGTTGATATATAAAATATCGTACATTGGTAAAAACTGACAAATATTTCATACATGTATGATTTCTTTGGATGATAGAATGTAAGTCGTATGTTATCTCAAACGTTGCATCATATTTGCAAAATAGGCTCATGTATAACATTAAACACAGGGTTTACATCTAGATTGAAACCCAAACCAATTTAATTCATTACTGGGAGAACATTTTGGACATTTGATTATCCACCAAACACATTCCTTAAACCATGTCAAGTCAATTATTGCAATTTTCATGACACATAATGGAGAAAAAAAAAATTATTAAAACAACTGTTGTGATTTCTGGTATAAGACAGACAAGAGAGTTATTGTCCATTTTAGCAATCTGCTCCATCCTCCAATATTGAAAAATATCAAGCTGTTAATATATCTATCAACTAGTCACAACATTTGTCAATTTTAATTTTGTTTAAATCTTTAAAGTAGCATGTGAGCCCAGCCAGATCATCATTTCACTAAGAAAATTCTAGTGGTCAACCAACTATATAGAAAAGTCACTAAAAATCAACTTTCAAATTAAAAAAAAAATCCCCATTATAATATCATTTCGATATGTTAAATTTTATAAAACTATATGATGTGGACTGCAAAAAACAATAAAATACTATAACACAGAACAAATTCTTACCATCCTTCGGTCAATCATTGAGCATCCATCTGCACACAACAGAGTGGGAAACGTATCAAACCCTTCCGATAAACACAAAGTCAATATAAGTCTCATCCCCTTTTGGCAATCTGGTGTTTCAGCTAGAGTCAAATCACCAGTAGACTTTGTATATGCACGAAGCAATATAATCCACCAAAACCCAGAATCAACCGGTGCAACTCTACCAATGGCACTCTCACCAAAATCCGCCACAATCGTATCTGTTTTACGTTCCGGGTCATGAAGTACCTTAAAACTAGCAGGCATTGCCCCTTCCCCAAGCCTAAACTTATCAATTCTTTTTTCCCACCCTTGAAGTTGAAGTGTCTTCAACAAAAAGTTCTTCACTATATCAGGTTCCCCGTTCATTAGAAAAGCCAGTGCACTAGGTACAAAATCACGCACAAATACCTACATATCATGAATACCATAAGTTATGGTTTTACATTTGTTAAATATAGACTAATACTAGTCATTATTATTCATCAAGGTTTAGTTGTCTTAGCCCACAGGTCCATTATACTTCATAGTTTTGTTAGTAATGTGCATAAAACTGGGGAAAAAAACGAACCGAAAAAATCAAAACCAAACAAAATCCGATGGCTTTGGTCTTATGTTTTCGTAAAAGACAAACTTTCGGTTCGGTTTCAGTTTTGAAGGTAATTAATACCAAAAAAATCGAACCAAACCGAATTTATGGATTTTCGTTTTTTTTTTTTGAATTTTAAGTAATTAATAAGAACTTAATAAATAGTGTAACCAAAATATATTAGCCCGAACGTATAACAATCAATTAACTATAAATTAACAAAAGAGCTAGGCCCAAATTCACTATTTTGAGCCAGTTTTTTTTATTCAAAATTCCAAGCTTAAATATCAACCAGAAAAGCCAATACTGACACGAAGCCGAATTGAAAAAACTGAAACCGAACGAATTTCAAAAACTCAAAAACCTGGCATTTCAGCTTTGGCCCAAAACCAACCCAAACCGACCCATGGACACCCGTACTTATGGTTTCCTATATATTGAGGTTCCCTCTCCATTGTAACCACAACATTCAGATATATTAATTCCATTCTTTTTTACAATATTTAGGCCTAAAAATGAGCCAAACATTTAATGAAGTGTTCATGAACCGTTCGATGCGAAGTTGTTTATTTATCAAACGAACAATGAAAAAAAATTGTTCATTTAGTTAAGCTAATGAACATGAAGTCATGAAAACATGTCCCATTCATTCATTTATTTTCGTAAACGTTTGTTGTTCGTTAACATATTCACTTAAATGTTTAGGACCATTATAATTTAGACTAGTTTATTGATTGTCGTTATAACTCAGTCTAGTTTTAACAAATTCTTAGGCACAACAGATTTATTTCTTGTTTACTTTTAATTGTTGTTAGTTCGGTTATGTTCTTTCATTTAAGTTCGTGAACAATTCATTTATACTATTAATGAACGAACATAAACGAAAACGAACACACTCATTTTCTTAACAAATGAACACAAAGAAGAAAACATGCTCAATTAATTGTACAAGTTCGATAGCTTGTTAGTTTTAAGTTACACAAACAAACATGAACATTCTTCGTTTGTGTTCGGTCGGTTAGTTTACAGGCAGACCTAACAACATAATTAGGAAAACAGTCAATTCCAGTTTTATAAATAAGTTATGAGCAAGAACATTTTACCTGATCATAGTTTAAAACTTCTTCAGATGCATGATCATATGCAGCAATTGTGCCAACTGGTTGACCCCTGAAATGCACCAACGACCTACGAAGAGACTCCCATGCTTCAGCAACCATTGGATGAGGCTCAAACGAGTTACGTGTGGACGAACCCGGGGTATCAACTCCAGATCGTCCACCTGGCGAATATGAGTGTTCCAGATTATCAAGACCCCTTGATAAAGACATCTCACTAAGTGACCTTTCATCAAATGATCTTTCTCTCTTGATGGTAAGCTTTGGTTTATCCAGAAGTTTCGTTAGATCAAAATCATCCATTTCAGGAATGGAGCAAACTGAGCTAACGTTTCGAAGTCCAGTTTCTTTATGAGAATCCATAATATTCAATCTTTCACAGTATCACACTCTGCATCATGATATGTATAAATAAAAAGACTGGAGTGTGAACATATCTATATATAATATTAAATACAGATTACATTAAGATAGCTCTCTCTCTCATTTTGTTTCCCTCTACTAAAAGTAATGAATAAATTAACAAAACTGACAAAGACAACTTATCTGCTTAATCCATATGTAATTTGAAAATATCAGCAAGCATAAATAAATGCATAATAGTTACCTAGGGTGAATCTTACTGAACGTAAGCCATTATATAACCATTATATTCGGTATCTCAATATCCCATTGTCACATAGTTTATATTAATATCCTATTGTCACTAAACATCTAATGATCTAAGAAGATCACATTATGAAGGTAAAATTTGGCAGGGAAAATACATAATAACCGAACCTAAATCCTTTGGTTAGCTCCGGCAGATGATTATATCATTGTGAGATAAAATGAATGAAATAAAATTAATTATATCTTATAAATGCAGTTGAAATTTCATCATAAATTCTAAAATAAAAAATCACAAAAATACAAAAGTTACATTTAATCATTCATTGTTAAATAATCCAAATCATAACCTAACTTATCCAAATATCAACAGAAAAACGCCTAATTACATAATAATATCAACGATATATTCTAGATCCACAACAATTACGCAACAACAAGCATGAAGGAATAATAATAATAATAATAATAATAATAGCATTTGAGATCTGGAGGTGGTTGTTTATATATAAAAGTGAGGGAATCTGTACGGAAGGTGAAAGAGAGAGAGAGAGAGAGAGAGAGAGAGAATACCTTTGGAGGAAATGAAATGCCGGAAAATGAGAGTTTCCGGTGGCCGGAGGTAGGTGGAGGGTAAAACGACGTCGTGTGAGAATGAGAAAAGAGGAAAAAGAAAGAAAAAGAAAAAGAAAAAAAAAAGAGAGCATTTTGAGGGAAGTGTTTATTTATAGAACAAGGAATGAATGCTTGGTTTTAATCTAAAGGTCAATGCTAGGCACCTCCTCCTTTACCTACGCTACGCATGTTTTATTATTTATTTTTTATTATTATTATTATTATTATTATTATTATTATTATTGCTTTTTATATTTTATTTTTAGAAAGTCCACTAAAATAATAAGATTACGGGTATGTTTGGCAAAACTAGCTGATAGTTGGTAACCGTAGTTTTTTATATATATTTAGGTGTTTGACGAAGTACGTGGAGCTTTAAATAAAATGTATAAAATGATCAAAAAAGTCATAAGACGAAGGGGTATACACCCCTCAACACCATTCACTCATTCGTCACATCAACTTCCCCATTGTTCAACATCACAATTCAACCAAAGAAATACACCATTTTTCATCATTCTCCATTTTTTTATTTATATAATATTCAAAATTCACCACTCTCCACCAGTGGGCCCCATATAAAAGCTTCACTGACGCGAGCGGCCATCCTAATTGAGGTCAGGTCACGTGTGACCAAAAAGGGGACGAGGCGGTGTTTGCGTGAGACCGGTGAGGGGTGAGTGGCCAAGTGGCTGCCAGCCACCTAGGACCCGTGGGGGTTGTTCACTAGTGTATAGCCCTTAGCCTAACTTAAAAAATATTAAATGTATATATTTTGGAATGTTATTTAAATAATTTTAAATACTAAAATCTTTTAGTTTTTTTTAAAACGCTACTAGTATGAGCATTCCAATATGAAGTTTTTTCTCCTAACCTAAAGGCTTCAAAATTTCCAACCAAACAAGGTTTTTTTAGTATAAACTTTTCTTAAAAACTTAAAGCTATAAGCTCGTAAAAGCTCTTAACAGCTTGCTACCAAACATACTATGTATTATGAAACTAAAATTTTACTCTCTTTTTTAATTTAGTTTCTTCTCATATAAAATGTTTTTTTAATTTTATACATTGATGGTCCAGAACTTATAAAATGGATCAATTGAACCCGAACAGTGAATGAACAATCTGCAACGGTCCCTTCGAGATACAATTGCACCACTCGAGTTCTCGTCAGGCAACTTTATTTTTATTAAAATTCATTCTTTTTTTAAATTTTTTATTACTTGAGTTTTTACGTCGGTATTCGGCCAACATAGTCATGGTCAGGGGTTTCAGGTTAACTAGGATATATTGTTTAAGTTATTTGGCTTTTAGCTTATTCGTGCGGGTATTAGATTTCTAACCAAGATAATTTTAGTTTTGGATTCAGTTTATTCTTAAAATTAAACTATCAAAATACCAGTTTAAGTTGTTTTAGTTTATTATATTGAATTATTCATATTAACGTTTATATGGGTTATTCAAATTAGATTGTTCTTGAATCGTATTTAAGTTATATGGATTAGGTTGTAAAAGTCTTGATGGTAGATGCATATTCGCTTTATGGGTGGGTTTTAGGGAAAAACTTCAAAATCTAAAGTCAAACTATTACATTAATTCCACATTCAATTTTAAAATCCAGTCCAAACCGAATAACACATGGGTCGGACATGCTATTTGGTCAACCAGAATAATGAACATCTTTACGCATAATTGTTTGATTCTTATAACAAAATAACACGACATGCCTAACATCTTCTTAGTATCATTTTAAATCAAACCACCCTTCCATTTCAAAAGTTTAAATCAAACCACCCTTCTATTTCAAAAGTTTCCCGAGCACTCAAATCTTCTCTCAATATGAACGAAACCTAAAAGATCAAGTTATATCCTCACATACTCAAGCCCCATGCAAAAACCAAGATGTACAACATTAACCCAACCAAAAGTCTTAAATACCGACAAACACATTCACCAAATGCCTTGGACATAAACAAACCAAAGCTTACCCAACTATGACTCAAATCCTTCGATCCATGCTAAGTCAAATCACAAACCATATCGCCACATCGTTCCCATCCAACCATGGAGTTGATATCAAAATAGTAACCCAAACCACCCTTTACCAAATGCATGTATAAACCGAATCTCAACCCAAACCAGTCAAGATCAAATTATCCAACTTATCAACCTAGCCCGAGCTCAAATAAGCAAAAACCTCACCTAATAGCTCAACCATTACTCACACAAATCATCCAAGCCTAACACACTCAAAAGACCTAAACACGCTCACTCTTATGCAGTTAATGCCAAAAAATAGCAGATATTGGTCAATGACCGATATCTGAGACATCGGTTATTACGGTGGGATAGCGGTGGGATAGCGGTATATGTATATATATATATAACACCAAAATTTATCTAATAATTATACTTAAGTCTTAATACCAAAATTATAAAAGTCAATAGTTCAAAACACAAAGTAACAATATTTTTAATTAAAGACATGATTTAATCACTTAATCAAAAGCCATGAATATATAAGCATCAGCAGCGGCTGAAGAAACGGGTATCGGAGATGAGCATCAGCAGCGACTGAGGTATTTTTAGGGCAATAAGCTGATCGTTCAATAATAATCATAATGAAATTGTGCTATGGGCTTACAGTTTGGGCCAAAAAAAGTAACAATTGGGTCAAAAATATTAAACTGATAATCTCACCGCTATTTCCGATATATCGGTGGCCCAATATCGGCGAAATAGCGGTAAATAGTGCCGCAAATATCGGAACCGCTATTTGGACCGATATTTCGACCACTATTTTACCGCCGGACCGATAACCGCTATAGCACCGCTATTGATAGCATAGACTCACTCTTCACCAAATTTCCAAATCATTCACCATTCGAAGCCTAAAACCTCTCCATACACACGCAAGCTTCGCTTTACCCTTAATTTTTTTTATTATACATATATGTATACCTACGTACAACTAGTGTACTTATAATAACCTCATGTGTTCGAATAATCGTTTTTAAAATTTTAAACCCTAAATATATATGGTATTGTCATGACAACAAAAATTTATTATGAGAAATTGTATTTAGGGGTTATTAAACGATTATATGTATGATTTCAAGATTTTAAATATTGTAACCTAAGGTGATAAATCTCTTAATAACTTTATAAATCGAAGTTTCATTTTGAATGTTGAATGCGGAAATTTATTTAGTAATAAATTACAACTTTTCTCATACTGCATAAACTCAATGACCATGGCTTTGCAAATCTTGGGACGCATTTATAAATATTTTATATTGTTACACCAATTTTTGCTCAATAACGATTTACGCGACTATTACCTCTTATTATCGCAAGCATCATCACCTTATATAATTTAATTTCATCACAATAACTCTATGTATACAAACTCCTTTAACAAATTGGACTTACAAGATTTACATTTGATAATGATCAAAACGTTTCTCTAGCTACGCGATACCGCGATATATTGATATTATTATATTCATTTTCTTGGAAACAATAAAACAACTTTACTTGAGATTTCATTTTCGATGTTATTCTTATATTTTCAATGAGCATATAAAACGCGATTTACCTATTTCGTCATTTATTCAAGTCTCACTGTTATTGCGATTTTCTTTCCCGATGATGAGATGTTTCAGTGGTAACTTTATTCACATGAGATTTCATTTTGGTGTTTTGATTTGACCGAATCCAAGCTATTCAATAACAATTTGTGTAATACTTTCAAAACTTTAACTTCGCCAAAAATCTCGTTTATCTATTAAACGATATTTTCATGACTATGTTGTTTATATTTGAGCATTTATGTAAACACGATTCTATACATTATTCTGTATCATTTTATCTAATCTATTAACGGCCTATGTGTGGTTATCTACAAGTTTTGGCGCTATTAGAAACCGTTATTATAATGATGATTATATAAATGGTTTCACAATAGTGGTTGTATTCACGTTTTATCACATCTCATCGATTGTTTTGGTTATTAATCAATACTATTTTATTTATGTTGATGCACGTATGTGTCACCCCAAAGAAACTCACCTCATTCTCATCTTATCACATTTCATGTAATCATATCCTCAAATACTTATAACCTCAAGTTTGTTCACGTGTGAAATTCATCGTACGACGTTATTGCAAGTTGTATAATCGTTTATCCCAACTCTATGTGATCATTTATTGGACTTTGCATTTCTATTTATCGAGTTTCATCTTATCAATTTTATTTATTACCTCGATTTATAAACTTTGGTAACTATCTTGATGACTTTTGACTTCGAATCTTATTTCATATTGTTTACCCTAAATTTTTCTTATCTAAATTGATCGTCCTTACTTAATTTAAGCCGAATTGTTATTTTCGCCTTGGTTTATATTCTAAGACCTTAAACTGTTTCATTTATGTATCCCATTTTCCTACTTATTAAAAAGTCAAATCCCGAAATTCTCAACCGCTAGTACTGTTTTGTCAATATAGATAAAATTCAACAAATTTATTTACTCATCTATTATTTAAAGATTTCAAAATAAATATGTCTCTTAAACAACACAATGGAAAAAACCATGTAGACCATACGACGATCTAAATAATTATGGGTGCACACTTAATTATCGAAATCCCCGTATGGAAGCCATAGTAAGTACACTTGTGTGCGATAACTCAGACCCGAGGATGGTGGCAGAAAAACGATGGAAATGTGAATCGTGATAAAGGCATGGTGGATACGCCGCTAGTACTTCCTATATATAAGTGCCTTTATCATGTTTCTCATTTGTAGCGTTTTTTCGAGTCATGCTAAGATTTGACGTTATTCTTCGCTAAAAATTTGTTCATGCAACTATATTACAAAGGACAATATTCGTTAATAATTACTTTTTCTTTAAGTTTATTTTAATTTTGGGACGAAATTTCCAAAAAGTTGGGGATACTGTGACATTCGTCAAATTTGAGTCTCGAGTATATATTCGTTTTGTAAATTTTTATTTTATAAAACTGATCCAACATTCTTAGAACCTTATTTAATTATTATATAATATTATTATATATCTCGATCACCAATAAATCGATGTTTGTCACACTATAGAGTCGTTAAGAAAAACATAAGAGGTTTAAACTAATTTTCGTTAAGTTGTTATAAACTTTTAGAACCTTTAAACTTGTTTTAAACAAACTACCAAACTTGAGGGGCCATTTATGAAAATATGTTATACATATATAATCACCTAAACCCTAACCCTAACATATTATTACCACCCACACAACACATAGCCGCCACCCCCCATGGCCGATTTCCGGCGACCCTTTTTCCTGCGAAGACAATTTTCCGGCCACCATCTCCGACGATATTCCGGCGACACCCCACCACCTCCACTTTCGCACCACCACCGAACACCCACCATCCTCCCTTCCCCTCTGTTCCCTTTTCCGGTTCCATGGATTCCGGCCGGCGTGGCCTCTCACCGCAACTCTCTCTACTCTCTCTATCTGCCTCTCTCTCTCACCGCAGCTCTCTCTCTATCTCTCTCGTCTTTCACTCCCTCCGCCTCGTCTCTCTCTCTCTCTCTCTGTATCGTTTTTCCGGCACGCTTCCGGCGGCCGGAAACGGCTCCGGCTTCTGTTTCTTCGTCTTCGGCAGGTTTCGACTCGGTTTTGTTCCCGGTGTAGAGCCGACCTCATAAACATCTAACAGGTAAAGTAATATTAGACTTGGGTGTTAATAATTTTATATATATCGATTATAAGTTTGAAATCGTTAATAATTAGTTATATATTTGGTTGTATACTTTGAAACGGGTTGGATGGATTTTGGTATTGTTTTGAATTGGGGGGAAAGATAAACGATCGGATAATGGATATGTTATTTTTATTATGGGTTTAAATTAACAATCGTTATTTTGGTTCGGTCGGTTGGTACATAAGTTGTTGATCTAGAGGTCACGGGTTCGGGTCTCATCCTAGACCGGTTTCGATGTTATTTTTATACTTAACAAAACTTTATTACTATTAATACTAACATTACTATATAAAGATTTTTATTAGTATTATTTTGTATAACTTACTATTATACTTATTAATTGATAATAATACAATTATTGTCATTATTATTATAAATATAAAAGTTGTTATTAATATTATTAAAAGTCATAATATTATTATCTATTAAAAATCATATTTTATCATTAATTACTAGCAATAATATTAATATAATTATTTTGTGAACTCGTTTAGAATTCGAGCCAACATCGAGTATGATATCATTATTTATTATCAATATTAGTTACTATTATTACTATTTTTATCAACAACACCTTAAAATTTAATACCAAGATTCTATAACTATTAATATTAGTATTATTAATAATAATTATTGTTATAATCATTATACTATATTAGTATTATTAGAAATAGTTATTGTTATTATTATTATTTTATATATCTATATATATATATAACATATCTTTTTAGAATTATTATAATCATTACTATCTTATCATTAATAATATTATTATAAACTTTATTATCTATTCATCTTTATAAAACCGAACTCTTAAATTAAGCTCGTCTTGTTTTTATTTAATATTGGTTTAGTTATTTAAAAGTCCCAAATTATTTTTACTCTAATTATTAATTAAGTACGAGTCTCTAATCATTAACAAACTAACCGGTAACCCGATTTAACAACCGAACCTCCTCGTTCAATGTTTCCAATATATTTTCATTATGTTTTCAAGTTCATTAATATATATTACATTATTTATTTTAGCTAAGGTGTTTATCGCTTCAAGTTGGATCTGTTCGTTTACCATTCGAGCTTCAATTATTTATCTATTTATTTCTTGGTTCATCAATCGAGGTGAGTACTTTCATACCCCTTTTTCCATCTTTCGTTTTGGGGTGACATTTCATACTTATCAAACTAAATGCTTCAATTACTTGAATCTTTAAACCCACAAACGTGATTGTATACTTTACTTGAATAATTGCTTGATTTGGTGTTCTGTGCTTACATGCTATGTGTCTATGTGTTTATCACTTTCAGTCATGGGGAAGTCTATAAATCCGTGATCTATCTGGTATTCTCTTATAGCACGGTGTCGTTAACGTAATGCAATTAACGATATTCTATTAAATCCTAGACTACTTGGCAACCCCTTGTAGCTAGGTGGCGCTAACGTAATTCTATTAGCGATTGTCAATTTATCCAAGTTGTTGCTTTTATTTATTGTTTTGTATACAAGTTTTGTGGCTTTTTATTATTATATACTTATATGTTCAAACTTATGAATTGCTCACCAACCTTTGTGTTGACAAACTTTATTTTATGAAATGTTACAGGTTTAACTTTTGTTGACTCGAGGACTTGACGAAAACGTTACCAAGACCACTAGGATATTAGTAAAACGAACAATATAATTGTTACTTGTATTCAACTTGTTTGTGTGGACGAGATGTGTTGTTTATTTGATTTGTGGAAATAAAATGAGTTAAATAAATATTGTCACTTTAAATAGTGTCTTGTGTATTTGTCCAATCACGTTGCACCTCGGCATGTTCCGCCGCCTTTGGTCGGGGTGTGACACACATATGTCGCCAAAATGTTTAAAAATAAGTAAAAAGGGGAGTGATTATTCACATTAGCCATTAAAACAGGGGATAATGATTCAACAAGAAGGATAAAGGTAGATCAAGCTCTTCGGGAAATACCGACGAGATATCCTAATAAAGAATAATTGAGGAAATAAATATGGATTGTATAACAAAGATAAAACTAGATAGAGACTCGGGAATTGATGATCGAGTGAGTTCTTGCGAAAGATATTTATTTCATAAATTTATTATAAATTTTATTATCAAGTTTTATCGTAATAAATATGATTTAATTATATAAAATACATAAAAATACTTAAATAAATATTTATAAAGATTCCATAGTTTACATAAAGAGATTTGTTTTCTTTTAAAACTAAAAATACATTTAATATAGTTATATATATTTTTATTATTAATAAAGATTTCTTTTAAAATTAATGTTGTAAATAATAGATAATAGATAATAACATTTATATATAAAAGTTTGATCCTTTATAAAATACTTGTTAATTAACAAGATTACATTAAATATGTATTTTAGATTAACACTCCTTTTTAAATACTTAAACCTGTATTATAAAAACATTTATCAATTTTTAATACTTATATATATACATATATACACACATATATATATACATATACATATATCCATGATTATAAACAAAGTTCATAACGACAACGAGTTATTATGTCGGTTTTAATAAAATATTTGATTATTTATTGTACTTATAATATTAAAAATATTAATTAATGATTTAAACAATGAATTATAATGGTTTAAATAAATTAATAAGAAAAAGAAACAAAAAGTGTGTGTGGTGGGGGTGGGGGGTGTTCCAATCCGCGCCCCCAGCGGCTCTACAATTTAACATGACTGCCCTAGCCATCTGGGCTAGGGTGGTACCTGGTTAAAACTTAAAACAAAATATTATAACCTGTAAATCCCTAACCCCATATCAAAACAAACTCTAGAAACCTAAATCGGCTATATTCGTTTGTGATTGCTTAATTAATCATGGGGCTATTGAAGCTGACTTTACGACGATCAATATCATATAACAAATACCTATATCGATGATTATAAGAGGGTTAATTTGACTCCACAGTCGTCGACCGTAATACGTGAAAAGATGAACACTCGCAGCTTGATTACAACAAATTAACCATAACGGTTCTATAGGCAATGGTCTGAGGATACTTCGTGTCAACTTAATCGAATTATAATGATGGTTAAAAGGTGTCACACCCCAACCTAAGGCGAAAATGTCGGGGCGCGATCTGATTGCCACAGCTCACAAGGTACTATCATGCAATTGTAAAGCGACAATATTTAATTAATTTATTAATTGTCAACGAACATTTAAGTACAACAAAAATAGAGAAAATTACAATACAAAACCAACTATTCTTGTTTATGTTTAACATCCTAAGGTCATCTCTACGTGAGCTTCAGTTCGTAAGCAATCCAATCTATAACCTGCAAATGCGTACAAAATATATATATATTTGTCAATAACACATGTTGAGTGAGTAGATTCACCAGTTTTGACATGAACATAATGATAATATATAATGATATAAATAATAGAGTAAAAATAAGCAAAACTGTTATCTGTGAGTATAAACAATGAAAGTGTTAAGCAAGTAATGAGTGTCGGTGAAACCATTGCCATTGCGATCGGGCTCCGGCTACTACGACGGTCGTATGATCATACTATAATGAGATTATGTTGGACCTCTCCGAATGCGATTCAAGTATGCAAGTAAGCAAATAGCAAGTAACAAACAGTCATTCAATTGATACGCAACACAAAGATCACAGTTTGCGTTTGAGAAATAATAAGATAAATAGTTTGATAAATGGTACGCAAGTGTCATTATATATTATCATTTGAAAACAAGTAAAATAGGGGAGTGATTACTCACCTGATCGGATGAACGAAACAAAAATGGTGATGTGGGAATGATGAACCCTTCGGGATACACCGACAAGGATTCTTAGTTAAATATAATGATGATATGAATTAATTATAAAATATATACACGAGTTAATGAATTAAAATTCCAATGAGAATTGACTTATGTTTGAGATTAGAATGTTATTGATTGAACAATTTATTTTCCATAAGTTTTATTAGTGTTATTAGTCCTTTTAGTTATAAATTCCCCAATAATTACCCACGATAAAATATATATAATTAAATGCTTAAATAATTTAAATAATTAAGATATAAGATATGCTTGTAATGATAAAATCTAAATATGTAAATAATTAAATATACAAACTAAATATAATGTAATTGAACTACACATTAAAGTACTTGAATAAATAAACTATTAATATATAATAAATAGATAATCATAATAATAATGTGTAATTATTTAAATACAATATGTAATAAGATATAAATAAATATTTTGTTTATCTTTTAAGGAAAATCTATTTATTACGTTTATATAATATATATAAAATAAATATAAGTAGGTTTATAAAGACGTGCCATGATGACGAAACGTGTATTAAAGTGTAGGGTTTTAAATAAAAAGAATAAGGTTTAATATTATATAAAATGCATATATATATATATATATGTAACCGAGAGCTTTTAATGAGATTTTAACAAAAGACATAACTTAATGATGTTGGTTCTCATAATATATTTGATGTATATAGAAATATACATCTTTTCAGTATCAAATAATCTCTAAAAACTGCAATTTCTATCTAATAACATAGCATAAAAGGCTACTTATCATAATAAAACGTAATTTCAGGTGAAACCAAACCTCAAACGAAAAAACAAGCAAAAAGACGAAGAAAAACAGAAGAAAACACAAGAAAACAAAGAAACACGCCCCCATGTCTCAAGAAACACGCCCCCATGCTTATGGAACAAGAAAAGACAAAATCTGAGAACAAAAGCACGGGGCCGTGCTCAGCATGCACGGGGCCGTGGACGGGAATGCAGAAAAGACAAAGAAGAATTGATCACATGTCACTAAAAAGCACGGGACCGTGCCTGCTAACCACGGGGCCGTTGCCAGCTCACACAAAAGACAAAACAAATCTGGCACATGTCATAAAAATACAGGGGCCCGTGCAGATCAAGCACGGGGCCGTGCCTCACCATCCAGATTGCCTATAAATAGTGGCTCATGTTACATTCATCAAGTGTGTCTTGAAAATATTTTATCCGATTCTCTCTTATAAAAACACACACTAACACTTACCTTGAAGATCTAGTGAAGAGTTTGAAGGTTTGGAGGCCATCACCACTAATCATCATCATCATCAACCATCATCCCCATCATTAAGAAGAAGGATGCATCTACATTTGGTTAGATTGTTCCAAGTTTAATCATGTATTTGTTATTATCAATCATCTTAATGTTCATCATAATGCTCATTATGAGCTAAACTCCTATTACCATCTAAAATCTATGAAGAAACTTTGTTTTACTTGATAATTAATCAAGACATGTGATGTAGTTTAGTTAAGTACATGGTTATATTACAATTATCTTTTGTTGAGAAATGTTTCACCATCTTAAATCACTAATTCAAAGTTGGTGGTTGTCAATCTCTTTGGCAATCGTTCATGATCGATTCATGTTCTTGAAAGATAGAAATAATTTGATACATTATCGAAACATGGATCCTTATATTGTACTTAGAAATGATGAGATATAAGTTATGGTGTATTTTTCTAAACCTTGGTAATCCGAAAATGGCTTTGCTTAGGATATCAAATTAGCTAAAGAAACCATATGTTAATGGAATGTGTAATCATAACATACTTAAATCAACCAATGGGAGGTTGTGTGATGAACTACAATCACCCAAAGTTGTTAGAATTGGTATTCGAGAAATTGAAGTCAATCCTAATCTTTCTACTTAACGAAACTACTTGCCAACTTAAATTGACATCATTGAGATGGTATGACATTAGGAAAGGGTGGACTTAAAAATGCGCATATCATCTCCTTAGTGCCAAAGATGCTCACTTTGGGTTAAGGAGTTATTTATCATATATTGCTACGGTAAGTTTATCACATGTCTACATGTTAATTATCAATGCTAAAATGGAGTGGATTCTTGATCTTAGATGGTAACCTTCGTATAATTGAACAACTCACTTAGAATTTCTTATCTTGGTCACCTATATTATATATATAATTATTTATATTTTATAAAAAGTTCAAAAATTAACCTCAAAATGATTAAAACCTCCGATTGAAGTAAAACAACGATTTATTATTAGAACCTTTGTGTCCACGGATCAATACTTGGTTCTTACCAATACTATTCTACATATACGATAGGTACACTTGCCTATTTTGTGTGTGTTTAGTCTTTGTAGAAATCACTTTTATAAATTTAAAACACGATATTGTGCAAAAGCTAAATATCCAATCTATCATATTTTATACAAGCCACACAACACGCATCAATATTATTTATTTACAACTAATAATTGAATTATCGTCTATTGAAATTTATTACTAAAACTGCTCAAAAAATAAAATAAAAACCAAAAACCCTGGTGGCCGGATTCGAACCAGCGACCACCAGGTCCCAACAGACACACTATACCAACTGCTCCGAGTGTTCAAGTTAGTATGTCAGGAAAAATAAATTTTATATCCAGTATGTACAGAAACCCCCAAAACCAAGAACCCTAGATCTACAATTGATTTAACCAGTCAATGATTGATAAAACTGATTTGAGGCTTTTGTTTACGGAACAAAGACGAATCAAAAACACAAAATAATTACCAGTATCGATGATTAGTTGATGGTGAACTCTAAATTCGTAGTGTCGGCCAAACTCGATCCAAAAACCATAAAAGTAGGTTACGATATTAAGATTAAATTCGGGGGTTTGATTCGCGAGGTGAAGAAGAAGATATCTGCTTGTTTAATTGGGTTATAATGTTATTTAGATGGCACCACCTTGATTTAGCAATTGTCGGTTTTGTAAGAATATCAAATTGTATATTACTGATCATACTTTCCTAATCAGTTGGGTCAGTTAGGCCGATTATGGTAACGAGTTTAATATAAACAGATCAATTCTATATTAGATGCGATAATTAAGGTTCAAGAAACGTATACGGGTTGCGGGTTTCATTCAAAATGGGTATATAGGTAAGGGTTGGATCTGGATAATGGGTTTGATTAAAAGATATCGTAATCTTTTGAAAATGTTGCAGTTTGGTCCCTGAAATTCTAAGATGGAAACAAATTAAGGTAAAACTAAAGTCTAGGGTGTAAAATGACTATATATATCAAAGTTATATTCGATAATTAATTAAATATAATGACGATAATAATAAAAAAATAATATTAGTTCGATACCAGCGATGTGTTGTTGATTTAAATTTACCCGAAAACGAAAACGGGTCGGGTAATATGTAAATGAAAAACTCGATTTATTACAAAAGGTCTATTGATAGGACAGTTTTAACATATTAAGCAATACGAATCATATAGATCTTGATTTCCAAATTAATTGAGTCGGTAAGCCCGAAAAAGGAATGAAGAATCATAAGCACAGATAAATTCTAAGTTTACATCGAAGTTGAGGCTCAAGGAATCCTAATCGGGTATATGGGTCGTGGATAAGGGTTTTGGTTAATGGATTATTGGATTAAAATAACAAATATATATATAATTTGCACTTTGGTCCCTGTAATATGAGGAGGGAAACAAAATAAGGTAAAAGCTTAGATTTAGGCTAAACATGCATGTTTTTCAAAGTTATATATATATATATATATATATATTTATATATATATAATAAACAAATAAAAAATTATATAATAACTACTTGATATACACGATATTTTTATTGATAAAATTTCTCGATTATAAAAACGGGTCGGGTAATATAGATTTGAAAAACCCGAGTTGTTACAGTAATTATGCTTCAATGCAGTGTAAACAAATAAACCTTCACACGCAAAGTTCTTGTTTTATGTAAAACGTCAAAAGGTCATGCATTGTTTCACATTACATAATTCAACATTCAATGTGTTTGCTATTATCATCAACAAAGATGTGCTTTCTAAAGACAAAGTTACATGTGGTTGAATAAACAACAAGTTGTATTCATCTAACGACGACGTTAACATAGAACTATTATAACTATCCTTTTGAAAATGGGATAAGGTTTCCTCTTTACATAATCAGATGCTAAAATTATAAGCTATTACAAATGTACATATTGTGTTAAGGTATAATATAAGGAAATGATTTTTAAAAGCTTTTAATTAGAGCATTCACAGCCCATTCCTTACCATATATCCATATATATCATAATATTACACCAAAAATCTATATATTTTTCTCTCCTGTTTAATTAAATAATAATTTTTATACCTTTATCATTATCTTTTCTCTCTCTTTCACTCACAACCACTTTTAAAAAATATTAAAATATTATACGGTATGATCAGTGAAACCCCAAATTTAACTTTCCCATATAATATTTTCTCTCTCCTCTACTCACAACCACTCATATAATTTACAAAACCTTCTCACACAAATATAGAAAATAGGCTGAGAATGCTCTTACCAATTTAAGGCCTAGCATTGAAAAAGAGTAACAAATAGTTATAACATATTTATTAGTTATCCATCAAAGTCTACATAATTTCCTCAACTCAACTACTAACTAATAATAATAATAATAATAATAATAATAATAATAATAATAATCTTGAACAAGAGGCAACCACAGATCTCTGTTAGTTTCAATGGCAGCTAATAACTGGAATCATCATCATCATCACATACCTGTTGTTGTTCTTCTGATGATATTATTATTATGTTTCACCACAACACAAGGTATCTGGTTAGACTTACCTGAATCAGGTACCAAGTGTGTATCCGAAGATATTCACAACAACGTGGTGGTTCTTGCTGATTACTCGGTTGTTAATCATCAGGAGGATTCGCATCTGCATCCTGCTGCCACCATTTCCGTCAAGGTAGTAGTAATCCTCGATCTGAATGTTTAGATCTTGATCTCGTTGACTTGGATTAGTCAAATTGAAGTTGATAAGCATCAATTAGTGAAGGTAATTTGATGATTTAGATTGCAGCTATTAGGTTTATTCGGTTAGGTTTTAATCGGATTTGGTTTATTAGGTTAGGCTTTCGATATTCGATTCTACGGTTAAGTTTTAGTTGGTGTCGGTTTACTCGGCTAGGTTTTAATTGAATTTAGTTTATTCGGTTAGATTTTAATTGGTTCGCTTAGGTTTTAGTTGGTGTTGGTTTATTCGGTTAGGTTTTAATTGGTGTTGGTTTATTCGGTTAGGTTTTAATTGGTCTTGGTTTATTCGGTTAGGTTTTAATTTGTGTTGGTTTATGCGGTTAAGTTTTAATTGGATTTGATTTATTCGACTATGCTTTAACAGGATTTGATTTATTCGGTTAGATTTTAATTGAATTCAGTTAGGTTTCGATTGGTGTTGGTTTATTCGGTTAGGTTTTAATTGGTCTTGGTTTATTCGGTTAGGTTTTAATTTGTGTTGGTTTATGCGGTTAGGTTTTAATTGGATTTGATTTATTCGGTTAAGTTTTAATTCGATTCGGTTAGGTATTAATCATTCTCCATTTGTTCGGTTAGGTTTTAATTGTATCCGTATTTTTTATTAGGTTTTTGGTTTAATCGGTTTCGAACCAAGTAATGAACGACTCTAATTGCATCTTGATTAGAATGCCACATGATGTTGAGTCTGATGATATGGTGAGTCTAACAGGGGGTGTTTGGATGTATGTTACCAAGAAATTATCTGATAATTAGTTTCTGTTGTTTGGATTTTGCTTTAATTGTTAAGGGGATTAGGTAATCAAAGTGATATCAGTAGCAAAGAAAACTAATAATTACGGCTTTAAGAACCAGAAATAATTCCAGGCACTATCTCATACAATCTATCCAAACATCCCCTTTGGTGGCATACAAGCAATATTTGTGATCTTTGTGTCTAGAAGAAATAGAGATCAAGTTTAGATTTTATGAGTACTAGATTTGATACGGAAATATCTAAATATAGCATACATAAAGAGGAAAGATTTAAAGACAATATGTATATTAATATCATTCTGATTATCTGAATCTACACATGCGAACTGTGTGAATCTCAATTACATAAAAAAAGTGATGACACTAACGCCACATTTTTTTGATTTGTTATTAGTTTTTGTATTAGTTGGATGATTATAATCTATAATTGCTAATTAGGCTAGATTCTTCGTCTCACCCGTCGGTAGGGGTGTACACGGACCGGACGGACACGGACGAGACCTTGTTCGTGTCCGTCCGTTAAGGTTTTGACGGACAAACGGACGGTTCACGAACACTCTACCGAACGGAAATTTATGTCCGTGTCCGTCCATTAAGAAACTGAGTTTGTCCGTGTCCGTCCATGTCCGTCCGTTAATATTGTAAACGGACGTTAACGGACCCTAATGGACAAACGAACACTAATGGGCAAACGGACACTAATAGACTCTAATGGACAAACGAACACGTGAACATTAACGGACACTAATAAACATTAATTGACAAACACACATATAAACATTAATGGACACTAATGAACAATGAACATTAATACTTTCATTAACGACGGACGAACATACACAAACCTATCCTTACGGATGTTACCGAACGGACATTACAGGACGTAATCAAACGGACGTTCACGGACACTATTGAACGAACCTGGCCTTTGTCCGTGTTCGTCCATTAAGCTTACCGAACGAAACTTTTTTGTCCATGTCCGGTTCGTTTATTAAACGGACAAACGCAAACGAACTTCTTGCCGAGCGGACAACCGGACGTCCGATGGACGTCCGGTTCGCTTACAGCCCTACCCCTCGATCGGACGTCCGGTTCGCTTACAGCCCTACCCCTCGGTATCGAGGACCCTAATCGCCACACACATTTTAAATCTAAGTGTGGCTCCTATGCTATTATCATATAGTCCATTAATATGTTTTGGAATACATCAACTTTTATTGAGGTGTTTAATTATATCATTTTATAGTACAACCTATATTGAGAAAAACAATACTAATCTTTATGTGGAAAATCTTGATGTTAACATTCACCTGTGTGTATAATATAAGACATGGAAAAATTTTGACAATGGAAAACTACATAAACCTTAAACCGGAAGTTACTTCACTTGGATTGTTGGATGGTTACAAATGCTGTTGTGGCTATAATTATGACCCGGGTATACTTAATTATATTCCAGAATTATAAAATGCATAGATTTGTAAACTTATAGTGTGTGTGTGTTTTCAAGCGTGTCATGAGAATTGTGAAATATAATAATAATATTAGATGTTTCATTTTCAAAGGTAACTTCGCCATACGGGAACAATCTTCATCATAACGAGAACGTGACTCATGGTCAATTTGCATTTACAACAACAGAATCAGGCAACTATTTGGCATGCTTTTGGATAGATGGGAATCATCGTGCTGGTGATCGTTTGACCGTTAGTCTTGACTGGCGTGTTGGTATTGCTGCAAAAGATTGGGAGTCTGTTGCAAAGAAAGAAAAAATAGAGGTTATTACATTTAATTGCTGCAATCCACATTAATTTTAATTTATTGTAGATGTAATAAAATGGGTGGGTCGGTTTATGGGACTTAACTGGTTTGGGTTAAATGGGTCGTTTTTTGGCGCGGGTCCATGGTTGACTTGCCTAACACTTTTTATGTTTCCACTTTTTGAATTTTGTAAGTAGTTCATGGCTTCATGCATTTAATATGATTACCAAATTCTTGTTTTAAATGAAAAACGCTTTGGTAGTTTGTAAGTATTTGATTGCATTACAAACTATTTGAACCATTTTCTTTATGGCTAGTCTTTTTATATCTTAAAATAAAAATGCAATTCTTATTGGTGTGCTTTCATATAACTTTTGGGTTGAAATTGCCACTTCTAATTAATTTGCTGTCTTCATTTGCACGTGATAATTGTGTTTAGGGTGTTGAATTTGAATTGACAAAACTTGAAGGTGCTGTTGAAGCTATTCATGAAAATTTGATCTATTTGAAGAACAGGTAAATTTCATCTTATTTCTAGAATTATTATTATTATTGCTTTTCTATAGGAATCATTTATTTATTCTAATGTGTTCATACCTGGACCGGTTAGTAAGAGAGATATAATTGGTCCGGTTGAGTCTATTTGAACATAATCCATTTTAACTAACCGGCCGGTTACTGGACTGTGTTGTCAGACCGGATGTCAAAATTTTAAATTATTTTTATTGTTCCGTTTACTACTTCAGACTCCATATTTTGTTTAGTTAGGTCTTCGTATTTTTTAACATTGCAAATCCACACCAAATATAGAACCTACACAATCGTAAGCCATGTGTAGGTAGACGATTAATAATAAAAACATATGAAATATTTAGTTAAATGATTTTTTGTGTACATACATTTTTGTTTAAGAAGTATAAGATTTTAAAAATATGAACCATTGTTCAGAAAATCAAAATGATTTAGGTTTGAATGCATGGATTATCATATTCAAAGAAAATTATTATCAAGTAATATTATTATATACCCCAAATAAGATAAAGTTATGTTTGTGATACAGGGAGGCAGAGATGAGGGAAGTTAGTGAAAAGACGAACGCGAAAGTGGCTTGGTTCAGCATCATGTCTCTTGGCGTGTGCATTGGAGCTTCGGTTTTGCAGGTATGGTACTTGCAACGATTCTTCCACAAGAAGAAACTTATCTAAAGAACTTACAATCTAGTTTGAGAGGAGAGATTTTGAGATGTTGAAATTGGTATAATTATTGTTGTATTAGTTGTGTTAATTCTCAAGTAAACTAGATAAAATTCAAGTTCCATTTTTATTTTAGCCTTTTTTTTCCTTGATGTTCTGCATGCATATTTGGGGCTGCATTTAACATATTCAATTGTTTTGAAATGGTGTGCAACAAACGTGACTCGTTTGCTTATGAATGGATCGATTCGGGCTATGTTTTACAAAAATATAAATGATAAAAGGGAGATGGGTCAAATGGATATTTTCATAGCATGACGCCATGACCGGTATGAACTCTTATGAGGCTTGATTGGGTATAGTACTGCCTTATCGTTATCTAAACGCGTAATGTACAACATAATGGCGCATCCAAACTTAAGTATAACATAATGGAGATACAAACAAACAAAATTAAGTATAACATCTATGATGTTTTTGCTAAAGGGAGTTAAAATTGTCACTGATCAAACTTTTAGTATGCAACCAACATTTAGATTATTAGTATTAAGGGTTTCCGTACAAGACGTAACGATGTTTTAAATAAAAGAAACGAAATTGTGAAATAATTATTAGAATTCATTATTGGTCAAATAAAATTATTCATACTTTTTCTAACTACAAACACACTCGGTTTTATTATTGCTCCAATGTTCATACATTTTCTTACGAATGCAAAAAATCTAAGTAATTTCTAGTTGGAAGGATGCGCTATCAGGTTGAGGGAACGAACATAGAACATGTATTAGGTTGAGGGCTATTCTAGTCCATATTTCATTCAGCTTTAATTTATCACTTACCAAATCAGAGGTTCAAAAATTCATTTAGATGCATTTTTTAAAAAGCAATATTGGGTTTTAATCATCTGAAATTTGGCCTATTGACCGATATTAATCCAAACTTAAGAAATTCCTTAGGTTAATCCCAATTTCACTCTATAGGCCTCCATCGAACGGAGACTAACCCAGTTAGTTTTAGGGTAAAAAATGTCATTTCTCCAAGTTTGGCTGACAAATGAAAAGGGTAATTAAACTTCAAAACCCACCGCCGTCGACATTGCCCTACCGCCACCACACCACTTTTCAGACCACCAATATGACATGAGAATCAAGTAGAGTAATTATCATATAGTAATTAAATAATTACTCTACTTGTATACATAATTATTCTACTTGATTCTCACGTTTAGCACGTTAATTTCATTTGTACGTTAACATTCCCCTATATATATATATATAGAAAAGGGTTCAAATAAAAAGAAGAAGTTTCCTAGGAATGGTAAGAACCAATAGAATTTTGACATTTGACATTAAAACCTATGGTGAAAGAATAATTCTAGGAAACTATGACGGTATTTGGTAATTTTAAATCTCAACCATTGATTGATATGATCTAATGGCTATGATTTATTCTTAGTCTTCCTAGGAAACTACTTGTTTTTAGGATAACCCTCCCCTATATATATATATATATATATAATGGTGATGGTGGCGGTGGTAGGACGGTGGTGGTAGTGGCGTGACGATGTGGCAGTGATGGCGGCAGCGACAATGGTGACGACAGTGGGTTTTGAAGTTTAATCAAAACTTTGAGAAATCACATTTTTTGCTCTAAAACTAACTAGGTTAGTTTCTGTTAGGAAAATGTTCGATAAATGCCAATAGGGTGAAAGTAGAGATTAACCTAGGGTTTCTTAAGTTGGGTTTAATATCGGCCAATAGGTCAAAATTCAAATTATTAAAATTCAATATCCCTTTTTTAAACGAGCTAAATACTCTTAATGATCCTTGTATCTACTACCCGAATCAAATGCATACGTCTGAATTGTTATATTAAGGGAAACAAATAGCCCCACCCCTTTTTCAACAATAAGTATTCAAGCTTTTAGCAAAGAATGCACCCTTTTAAAATTGTTATTTACTGTCTAGTCTTCTTTAATAAAGTGTCAACATTTTTTGTCATATCTTATTCTTAATCCAGAATAGTATAATGTACTTTTTAAGATTACCCTAGGGAGTTTGAACTACAAAGATCATAATAAAAATTTAATAGTTACTTTATAAAACCTTATTTTTTTACAAACAGTAATAAGTTTTTTACTATTTATCACCGCCTAATAAACACAGGGATACAATTACTTTAATCAACATAAGGACCTTTTAGAATTGTTAATAATAATACACAAAATATACATCTACAAACTAAATAAAAGAAGTATGCAAGAGTATCTAAAATAACGAATGAAAACTATATTGTTTCTTATAAACAAACAAAAAAAGGCATGGAAAATAAATGTTTAAAAATTAAAATATATTTTACAATCAAGTATTAATATTCTCTTGTTAAGAAATATTCATTAAAATACGACAAGTTTAGTCTTTTTAACGTATATTTACAAACAAATATGATATGATTTAAAGTTTTAATAAATCCCAACAAAATACGATATAATTTGACTTTGTTTCATACACAATAGTCTAGTCTCACTTTTATACCAAACATGTCAAAAGTCATAGTATCATACACCATCATCTGAAAAACTGAATGGATTTGAGTTGATACAACTTCCACTTAAGATCTCGACCCATCATGACTGGTCGATGATGGTGAATACCCGGGTGCACTTGGTGAGTATCCAGCACTTGGACTGAAATAAACCCAGAAACAATCAATTAATGGTATGAAAAAATCGACTATAAAATGCCAAATTTGCCCCAAGTCCATAATTTATTAGTTCAAAAGACCGTTCTAAATTAAAGGTGTACACGAGCCACGTGTGAGCTACTCAAAAACAGCTCGTTATGCTCAAATCGAGCTGAGCTCAAACAAGCCCTCCAAGAATTAAAAAGTAATCAGGTATTATAACGCCATGAACTATAAATGAAAACCGAAAGATGAGATGAAGTCACCTGTATTGTGGCGAGCTTGGGCTGTAGTCAGGGCCCACACCAGAGTTGTAAGGACTGCAGAAAGACACAAATATCAAGCCCATGACAACTAGATATGTACACTACTAAATACATCTGAAAATTCCCAAATCACTTCTATCCATATTTTTTAATGATTAACTTTTTAATGATTAACTAGTGTCAAAACACAATTCACAAATGTGATACTACTTGATAATAATCTAAACATTTGAGTAAAAATGACTCCGTGTTGTAGATTGAATATACTGGTTTCTTTTCAGGTTGCCAGACAAATAAGAGTTTGCAGTACTTGCAAATGATATTAAATATAATATAATAAACATACCTGCTGGGACTGTAAGTAGGGCTTGAAGGCGAGTAAGATGGAGATGTTGGAGAATACGACGGCGAAGTCGGGCTGCAAAGGAAAATTCAACATTTAATTAGAGTAAAGTAGGCGGAAGCCTTTTAACAATAATTATTTAAATTTAACCAACTCATGGACCATATAAAAACACATTTAAGTTTCAAAACAGAGAGATTAGCATCGGTACCTGTAGCTAGGTGAAGTCGGGCTATAAGGGCTCGAAGGAGACAGCCTAGGACTGCTAGGAGAATAAGCCAGAGACGGGCTGTATTTGGCAGAAGACGGATTGTAACTCGGAGAAGTTGGACTGTAGCTAGGTGAAGTTGGGCTGTAACTTGGTGAAGTAGGGCTGTAGCCAGGAGAAGTAGGACTGTAAGCAGGTGAGGTGGGGCTGTAAGATGGTGAGGTGGGGCTGTAAGATGGTGAGGTAGGGCTATAAGATGGGGATGTAGGGCTGTAAGATGGTGAAGTGGGGCTGTAGGATGGTGAGGTAGGGCTGTATGCTGGGGATGTGGGACTGTATGCTGGTGAAGTGGGACTGTAGGCTGGAGACGTGGGGCTGTAGCTAGGTGATGTGGGTGAGTAACTGGGAGACGTGGGGCTGTAGCTAGGTGATGTTGGAGAGTAGCTAGGTGATGTAGGAGAGTAGCTAGGTGAAGTCGGTGAGTAGGTAGGGCTAGTTGGACTATAGCCAGGTGAACTTGGACTGTAAGTCGGTGAAGTGGGGCTATAACCAGGTGAGGTCGGGCTGTAGCCAGGTGAGGTCGGGCTGTAACCAGGAGAGGTCGGGCTATAGCCAGGAGAACTTGGACTGTAACCTGGAGATGAAGGGCTATAGCCAGGTGATGATGCCGGAGAAAATCCCATCCCACCCACATAAGGCGAAAACTGTGCATCATTAAACGGTGACAATCTTAAATTCGGGCTGTGTAAATAATTGGTGGGTGACATCATTCCATCATGATAAGGAGTAATTGGGGACCGTCCAGGTGTCATCCCGATGTCGAGCCCATCCATATAGCTAGGAAGCTGGACATCAATAGCTTGTTGTAGCATCTGCTCGTTTAACAATAAAGCACAATCTCCCGTCCCTATAGGAGCAAGCTGACCCAACATAATATTCTCAGTAACTCCGCGAAGGTAATCAGTTTCTGCATACACAGCAGCATCGAGAAGAATGTCAACTGTTTCTTCAAACGAACATCTCATCATTGGCCCGGTATCGTTCCTGTTAATCCCGTGACGTGTTATAGCCATAAGGTGACCACGATAGGTCATAGTATCACATAATATAGCCAAATGCCTGTAATTAACATATGACCCATCGAATGAAATCACGACCCGAAGCTCATCCAGTAAAGACCGCCTCACAGCTTCTATGCCAAGAACTTCAATCACTTCAATCAAATGATTACTAGTTGACCTCAATGCATCAACATCTTCATGGCACATAACAGCCAACAGATTAACACCTTCTGTATCAAGCATCCATTCAACTTCCGGCTTGAATCCTTCATTCTCATCAAACTTGTTAACTTTACCCGATTTAATAAACACCTTGTTGATGTCGGGAATCCCACGCAACGCCATTTCTGTCAGCATATTACTTTCAATTTTCTTCAGAAACACGTCATCTTCAGCAGACTCGTCTTGCAACTCGCCTTTGGGAGCCTCGTCATTCATAATGCGTATACGCAATATCAACTTCTCAGCATTGTCATCATTGAATATACACGTTAAATCATCATCAAACTCGAGATTAATCTTCTCAGCAATATCTGCCATGCTCAACTTCTTATCAACCATCATTTCCCGATTCAACTCAATACGAAGCAGCCAAGGCGATATCTTATCGGGGTCGATTTCTTCATCAGGCATTTCATAGTATGATTTCACAAAATCAACATCTTCTTCTATAATTGTACTCATGGGGTCCGGGTCATACCATACTTCGGTAGCTTGAGTCACACTCCTCAGTGTCGTGTACTCGAGAGCACACTGGACATTTTTAGCCCTGTCCTTTGTCTTGCTGACATCGGGCTTCAAATAAACCGACAATGAAGGAGTTTTGATCTTTTTAGCAACGTTAATGATTTCTCTCAAACGAGGAACACCGAGGGTCACATTCTTGGCACTCACACCAGCATAATGGAAAGTGTTTAAAGTCATCTGTGTCGCGGGCTCACCAATCGACTGTGCTGCAACACACCCAATCATTTCTCCAGGTGCAACAAGAGACTGTAGAAATCTTGACTCGATCTCACCAATAACCCACTCAAACGCCTCACGAGTAAGCCTGTACTCGCTTAACACCCGTTTGCTAGCAAACGTGCTTCGCAGAAGAATGTTGAAAAACAGAGTTGCATTCTTTTGAGCTTCAATGCTCAACAAATCATCACCCGGAACAACCCGCAGCCTCTCTTGAAGCTTATCAACTGCCTCCACAATTTCCATCGGGTGCATATCAGAAGGCCGCCTCAAATCCACCTTAAACGTCTTTTGAGCGTTCCAAATTAGACGTTTGAGATTCACAGGCATTGGCCACGAGTTATCACCGGTAGTTGCAATCTCGGTCCCAAGCTGGATTCGATCAGCTTCGAGTTTTTGCACCTCAGCGTCGAACACGTTTCTGAACTCCCGGATTGTTTTCAGATCTTCAACGTGTTCTGGCAACATGTAACTAGGATTCCAGTTCTGGTCATCAATCTCATATTTGTAAAGCCGATCAAACTCCTTTTTCTTAATTTTTAACGAATCGAGTTTCTGACTCTCAATCCAAACCGCATCCATACCATCTTCACCATACAGAAACTGGATAACATCTCCTAAAGAGTTTCTAACTGTACCATCATACTTCACCATGATATCTTCCATAGCTTTTACTAAACGCCTTTGAATATAACCAGTCTCAGATGTTTTCACTGCCGTATCAATCAACCCTTCTCTACCACCCATGGCATGAAAAAAGAACTCCTGTGGTGTTAACCCTCGAAGATAAGAGTTTTCCACAAACCCACGACTTTCAGGTCCGTAATCATCTTTTGTGAAATGAGGAAGCGTTCGGTCAATGAAACCATATGGGATACGCTTACCCTCCACGTTCTGTTGTCCCACACAAGCAGTCATTTGTGATATGTTGATGAAACTTCCTTTCGAACCTGCCGTGACCATTGCCTTGAGATTGTTGCTTTCTGATAAACTTTTTTGGGCACTGCTTCCTGCGTCATCACGAGCCTTGTTCAGCACCTGCAAGCAAAATCATGAGAACAGATTTAAGATTACAGTTCTACATCATATTGTGCAATTGAAAAGTATCGGAGAATAATCAGGTACCTGATTGACTCTGTTTTCGAATGACTCCATCATTGTCCGACCAGGCTCTGCTTCCAACTGTTTTTCCTGAGCAGCCCTAATAAGTTCTTTCACCTCATTCTTAGCTTTAGAAATAGTTTCATTGATTGTTTCCATGGTGGATGCATCAGCAATTGTGTCTCCAATACCGATACTGAACCCTTGTTGCAAAAGCCAGTAGTTAACAAGCCACTGTGTATGCCCAAGAAATTTACGAGAAGCATCTGGACCAACTTCCTCCCTGCAATATTATAATCACAAATTACATGCATGCAAACTAGTTTATCGTAGAAAATATGATAGTTACATTCCGGAAAACACACCAGATGACATGTATAAGACTTCCTGTAGATGCTCCAAGGGTTTTTTTACAAAGAGTGCCAGTAATGACCTCCCCTTTCTCTATTCTAACTTGAGTATCACCAGGTGTCATGTGGCCAGTTTCAGTTTCTGAATGCCAAGCTGCTGTTCTAATGAGATTAATCTGTTTTGGAATAATCAGATTGAACACCTGCTTCCCTGTCCATAGGGGTCTAGGTTTCAAAATAGTAGGTGTTGGTACTTTTCCATCAAAATCCTCCCACCACATCAATATGTTCATAAAGACATCCTGCATATGTAGAGAGAATTAAACAAAAGAATATATCATGAAAAGACAAGCACAATAGGTTGTGTTCACTCGTTTGTTGGATTAAACAAACACGGGCGTAACAATCACCTTCTCAATAAAGGTATCTCTCTTGGTGATTTTCCTGCAACCTAGTAGTGTATCTTGCAC
Source organism: Bidens hawaiensis (assembly GCF_021521415.1). Classification (NCBI taxonomy): domain Eukaryota; kingdom Viridiplantae; phylum Streptophyta; class Magnoliopsida; order Asterales; family Asteraceae; genus Bidens; species Bidens hawaiensis. Next base: position 869,721 of record NW_027491060.1, read on the forward strand.
GATACCCATAACAGGCCGATTTGCTTGAGGAGAGACAATGCATTTAGGTACCATCATCAACTCAAGCACCTCTGCTCTTGTTTCAAATGACTGAGGTACGTGCATGTTCATTTCATCTCCGTCAAAATCAGCATTATATGGTGAAGTGACTGACAAATTCAACCGGAAGGTAGAATATGGCATGATCTTAATCCTATGCCCCATTATAGACATCTTATGCAGACTCGGTTGTCGATTGAAAAGAACAAAATCTCCATCATTCAAATGTCGCTCCACCTGTGACAAGATTGTTAAAGATGACAACTTGACAACATTAACTTTCAATAAAACACAAAAAAATTTGACGAGACAATAACATGCCTTGTATCCAAACTCCAAATGATGATCACTGCTTTTCTTCAAGTAACGAAGATCAAGCCTTTGACCATCTTCCCTGATAATGTATTTAGCTCCAGTTTTACCAGGAGGGGGATGGGGACCATACTCAACAAGCTCCTTTAACCTAATATAAAATGAAAAACAAAAATTAAAACCCAAAAATTGAATAGACGAAGTAAACAATCAGAAGAAAAGTATTCCCAAATGTTTGCGGACCTTTCCATGTTATAAGGAGTGACTGTCTCAGGATAAGTAAGATTAAGAGCAATACTCCATGGTACTCCCAGTTGATCAATGTTTATCGTTGGATCTGGAGTAATAACTGTACGTGCTGAAAAATCAACACGCTTCCCCATCAGGTTACCTCTGATCCTACCTTCCTTTGCTTTAAGCCTACTGCATATTGATTTGATAGGACGACCTGACCGCTGTGTAGCCTGTGGAATAACAAAAATATTAAGTCATGGAAATGTAAGAATACTACAATTCATGTACAGTTTCATATAAAGAGACATATGCATACCCTTGGCTGACCAGGAAGCTCATTATCAAAATATGTAGCAACATGAAACTGCAGTAACTGGGCAAATTCAGAGATAATGTGAGCAGGAGCTCCATTCCTCTCTTGCCTCCTCAGGTTCTCGTTGTGTCTGATTATCATAGCCAGTTGATGAGTTAAATCGTCCTGTTTCAAAAACGAGTAAAAGACAGATAAAAAGTGAGAATTAAGCCTTAGAAGATGTTAAAGATATAATGCAGATATCAATCAGGGCACTTGTGTGTGTGGTGTGTGAAAGAGTGGGGTGGGGTGCGGGTCGGATTATATAATCAAGAAACTTGCCTCACTCCGAGCGGAAGTGTCCATCATCACAGACGGTCTAACTGGAGGCGGTGGTATTGGAAGGACCTGCAATATCATCCAATCTGGACGAGCATATTTAGGGTTCAAGCCCAGAAGTATGCAGTCCTCATCACTTATTCGCTTTAAAACACTTAGAACCTGGAAGAAGGTGATACTCATAAGCCTTAAAAAGAAAGAAACACAGCAAGTGAACATGTAAAAAATGAAACAAGTTCCAGAATGATACTCTTTCTGCAGAAAGCTGCTGTTTTCTTTCAGCCGGCTCAGGTAGCTGTTCAGAGTCATCGCTTTTCTTTTTCTGAAGCTTGTATTCTGCAACCATTTTCATACCTTCAATAGTAATCTTGGGCTGCTGGGCCCCACAACCCCCTCGACTCTTCTTAACTGGCTCATCACTGTCCTGGTTTTGAGAATCAATCTCATCACCACCTTCACATTTAGTTTTGCTCTTGCATGCGTCTAATATCTTCTTAAGCCTATTTTTTGGGTTTCTTATCTTTTGAGCTTGCTTGAATTTATGATCTTCCTGTAGAAGCAGAAACAATGACGAGGTGTGTAAGTGAATTTCTTACATCCAACACAAAGATGCACACGTGGAGAGGATCAACAAGTTATAAGTTAGACAAGATTGAATAATGCATATATTCAACTAAACAACAAATCAACCCACCTTAACAGGTTATGAACTTTTTGTGAATCCATAAGAGTAAACAAATTTCAGAAAATCCAGAGATCAAAACAGAATCTAGAGAATACCATATATGTTACTATGCATCATTTTTCTCAGCAAGTTTTCAAGAAACATATATGATGCTACAAATAGTCATGCAAAATAATTCTTCATTCTTGGGTTTCAAAATCTTTTCCATCGCCGTCTAATGTGGAGCGGTATAAAACCAAAGATATCGTATATTTATTGTTAGGAAGGAAGGTCAAATTCCATTACACACATAAACACAACAAACCCAAATCACTTCAGTATAAGGTACCTCATCTGCAAGGATCTTTGAACAATTGAAGCATACACATCGCATTATACTGAGCACAGTCTTCATAAATCCAATATGAAACATGGGTTTGGCAAGCTCAAGATGCCCAAAATGACCCGGGCACTCAGCCATATTAGCCGTACATGTCTCACATTTCATCTTCCTATCTATAGTCCCAAGCCTCGGGTCACTAAGTCCAGCTACTTTTGGTTTTCCCCGCTCAGTCGTTTCACCATGCTCTATATGCACAACAGACATTTGCCTCTGCAACAAGAAAACAACACAAAATTCAGTATCAAAAAAGCAATCACTTTCACATAAACAAGTGCAGAAAGTTTCAGTTTACACATTCTAAAGATACATAAAAAGTCAAAAGCATATTAACAACGCAAGACAACGTATATAGGTCATCTCCAACTAGAAAACAATGAAAACCTATCATAAACTCAAAAGGTTATAACAAAACCATGTTAAACCAAACATATAGTATCTGCTTCAAGTCCAAAATGAAAACTGTTCTACTAGCACAGAATTCAGTATCCAAAATCATCTCTTTCAAATAAGCAAATGCAGAAAGTATCATTTGCTCATCAATTACTCATTCTAACCCTCAGTTCAAGTAAAGACTGTCGATTGTAGTGATACAAATACGTCAAAAGAAATATACACATACAGGACGCCACTGGTTTGAAACCAATAAAAACTCATCATAAACTCTAATTTTTTTGGCAAAATCATGTTAGACCGAACAAATAGTATCTGCTTCAAGTCCAAAATTATCTCTTCTACTCGCACAAAATTCAGTATCCAAAACCATCTCTTACACATAAACAAGCACAGAAAGTTTCATTTACTCATTTAAACTCTCAGTTCAAGTCACGAACGTGTTAATTCTAATAATACAAAGAATTCAAAAGCAAATTACAACACATTTCAGCTCCAAAATAAAAAAGGTTCTCCTGGCACGAAACTCAGTATCCAAAACCATCTCTTACACATCAACAAACAGAAGGTTTCATTCATTCATTTAAACACTCAGTTCAAGTCAATAACCTATTGAGATTCCAATAACACAAAGAAGTCAAAAGCAATACACAACACACACAGTACGCCAATAGCTATCTCCAAATGAAAACCAATACAAACTCCAAAATCACTACCAAAATCATATTAAACCGAGCAAACACTCATCGAATTTCATCTACATAACCAAACCAGAACAACCAGAGCAACTGAATTAACAAAAAATGGGTTAATTATTATTAATGATTACAATTTCATCTGGACTGAGTATGCCGAACTGCACCACACGGACTTTCGCCACTTCCGCAGGCGAGTACGGAAACCGAATATCCATCGCTGTACGGACAGATCGTCAACAAAACGATTAAACGAGCAAATTAGGGTTTTGAAATAGTGAAAACCGAATAATAAACGGAATTGTGAATTGAATTAGGAGTTTGAGTTAATATGATGTGTGGATTTGAATTGATTGATGATTGATTGTTGAGTTTAGTTTAGCGTTGGTGTGCTAAACCGGATCGCTCTTCAGATCGAAGGCGTGGTTGCATCAAGAGAGAATGAAGGTGGAGTGGGGTATTTATAGGCGGATGAGGTTGGATCTGCCCTAGCGCGTGGTTTCCGAGTGGGAAGTTACGATAATGCCCCTGGGATGTGTTGTTGGGTTATTATTGGTTCTAGACTTTTTAGTATGTGCGATAAAATTTATAATAATTTGTTTTATAGTCGGTTAGATGATTTTGTTAAAGAAATATATTTATATATTTATAAAAGTTTATAATTACAATACCTACGTAATAAGACGGAAAACGACTGCAAGTATATATGTCTTGTTATAACTGATATGAAAGAATTCAGTGTGGATAATGTAAAACTTTATCATATATATCTATCTCTAGTGATAATAAAATACTCGTTTAGGATTTAGCTAAGAAACAGTTGAACACGTTTAATCATTTGATGACATGCATTTCGAATTGAGAGAGTTAAAACTAGAAGAGTACCAGGCAGGGCCAGCTCTAAAAATGAAAAAAAAAATTGGGTTGAAGGACAAAATTTTTTTACGTCTTAAATAGAATGAGTATTTTGTTGGATTTAAACAAATTAATTTTTATATAAGCTTATTTGGTTATAATTGGGGTTGTATAAAAAAGTTTTGTATAAAAAATTGTATTAAACATGTCTAAAATGAAACTAAAACTCACTTTGGTTGAAAGTCATTGTTTAAACAATAAATATACATATTGTTTTTAATAAAAATACATTTAATTTTAAATAAATCTGGGCCTAGCGGGGTGTTGGGCTTGTGGTCGTCTACCACATTGCCACACCTTATAGTCGGCCTTGGTACCAAGACATATACTTTTGTCAAGTTGTACTCGTCCGAAAGGGTAATACATATGTTATATGTGTGTGTAGAGTCGTAACATGGTTACATGACCGGTCTATTAGTATAACAAAACAAAATTAGGGCTTTGGGACTACATAGTTTTGGGCCTCAATCTAATATGTATATATATATATATATATATATATATATATATATATATATTTGTTGATATGGGGTTATTTGATAGCTTCTTAATTACCATTAAGAGGCCACATCTTCATGGTTCATAGTCACTTAAGTCATGGGGTATACTCTAACCCCAACATAGATTAAAATGACATGACACTTTAAAGATTGATTAAACCACTCCACACTTGTGTTAAATTTGTTAAAAAGAGCCTAGGGTTATGCTTTTAACAGGTTAAAAGGCAAATAACAACACATTAAATTAACAATTAGTATGGATGAGATAAAGTTAAAAGGATTTCATTTGGGTGAGATAAAGTGAATGAGAGAAAAATGAGAGATGTGGAGTTAAGATGTGTTAGAGTATACCTCATGGCCTTAATAGTTAAAAGGTAACTTTAAATCTGAATGGTTAACATGCTACCTCTTAATTATTCAGACTTAAAGACTACATTTTAACCATTTAAAGGTTATAAATCACTAAAGACAATCTTTAATGACCATTAAAAGTCTACCATTCAACCCAAGTTGAATTTATTAGTAATCAATGCTACTCTAATGTAACGAGAATTTTCAAAACATGTGTTCTAGTTTACAAGAGATTGAGTATCTCATTAATCGTTATAACAATTTTGGTATTTTGGAACTTAACCTTTTGGGAGGGTAATAACTCGGCTCATTTTTCTTAAAACGGCGACTATCTTGTATTTAGACTACCACATATTTAATATTATATAGTTTTCTAATTACATTTATTTTTTCAAGTAAAAGAAAGAACCCGATCAATAATTTTTTCCACTACTTCAAGTGCGTATAATTTATCTTAAAATATAGATTATTTCAATAACCTTAATATATACAATTGTTTTCTGTTGCAACAAAATCTTCTACGTTTAAAAGATTAAAATTCTACATTTATTGGTTATTAAGATGATTATCTTTTTTCTTCTTAAAATTAGAATGGTATATGGACATTGTAATTGTAAATGTATGTGTTGAAAATGTCAAGTGTTTAGTGTTGTCCACAAGATTTTTTTCAATATCTCAAATCAAATTACTGTCATGTTATTCCAACACGTTTACATTTTAGTTGGTAAGAAACGTTGTTGTTTTTTCTTCTTAACTTTATATATATTCATTATTCACTTCTTGTATAATAGTGGATTATGCATTTACATGCATAAGTTCTTTAGTAAAAATAACAGTTTAAAATAATAGACTGTATAATAACTTATGAAAGTGAATAAAACAAGGGATGTAATATTCATACACCACCCCCACATGTCTATACGGGTCGTATAGGCCTATACGGCCGTCGTATAGGCCTATACGGCCGTATAGGGTACGGATGACTGACAAAGGGACAAAAACAACTTTTTGCTGCCTATACGACCGTATAGACCTATACGAGCCGTATAGGCATTAAATAGCTCGTATTGCTCCCTGACAAACCATGAAACCTATACGGTCGTATAGGGCTATACGACCGTAGAGAAAACATTTGCAGAAAAATTCAGACTACCTTTTGACCACTGTTAATCGCTGCCGTAAAACGTAGATGATGGATTGGATGATCCGCAAGGCGACGGAGGAATGCATTCCACTTCCCAATGTGCCGGATATACTTGGCTCACCACCGACACCGGAGCCACAAGCAAATGGGCATCCACCATAGTAGTTCTTATTTTATTTTCATTATGTCTTGATGTGCAATATTATGAACTTTATGTACGTGGACCACGTTTAAAACTTGATGTATGTTAGGGTAAATTAGTTACTTTTATGTATGTGGACCATGTGTTTAGAACATGATGTATTTTGAGGTGCACTTTTATTTTAATGTATGTGGACCAGATGTTTATCAGTATGTTTTGGCCAAATGTTTTCTTGTTTGCTTAATCATTGATTGATTATTGTGTATGGACTATTATAAAGTGTAACATAATATAATTTTAAACGAATGTTCTTGAGGGTACACCTACAAATTACTTAGTCAAACGTGTTATGTAAATATTACAAGACAATTTATTAAATTCTAAAATATCATATCATTCAACTTTTTAATATAAAACATAATTCTATATAAGTGAAACAACATATGAAATGGTCGAAAAGAAGAACGTCTAAAATTGCTAAAAAAATATGATGCAAGTCAGATAATATATCAAATTTTTTTTCAAAAAACATGTCTATACGACCCGTATAGGCCTATACGAGGCATTATAAATGATGGCCGACAACATCAGACATAAACTGACACGATTCAGGTGCTATACGACCGTATAGCCCTATAAGAGTTGTATAAGAAAAAAAATGTGTGTGAGGATCATAAGTGGTGTGAAAGAATCCTAAGCCTAAAACAAACAAGATCTCATTAAAATGGTAACATGGTAACTAATGGATAATGAGAGGAGGTGATAAAATGGCAGGATACACATATGGTGTCAGATTCAATCGACACCAATCCTTTTTTTTTTCGTTTTCAAATTAACAACCTTTTAATTATTGAACCCTTTGGTTTTAGGGTTGTGGGGTGGGAGAATGCATCTCGTTGGCCGTGAAAACCTTACTAAATAAACGTGTTTTAAATAAACCGTAACTAAATTAAAAAAAAAGAAAAAGAAAAAGAAAAAACAATGTTAAGTTTAAATAATTAAACCATTAATTCTATTTTCAATATAAATAAGCGAAATTATTATTTTTAATAAGTACCAAATCTTTTATCAATTAAAAAATAAGCTAATTTTGTTGCTAGGATTGATTTATTTTAAAAAGAACAACAAAAATAAAAAATGTGATAAACCATATCTATATAGAGACAAACTTGTCCATTAGAAAATATGCATGGAAATAGTTACAACTTTGAACCTTCATCTTTACCCATGTATTCCTTTTGATCTTAATTGTAACTAACTTCACACCAAAGATTTTCCAACAAACGTAACTTTTACATACGTTAATATATATTTTTTAAAAATTGCACCATAAAAATGAGCATTTTATTGCCTTTAATTTGGGTATGGTATTACTATAGTTTTTTTCAATTAAAAAAATTAACATGTTACGTATGGGCGTTTACAATTTGGTTTTAACGGTTTCTAAGTTAAACTGTGAGACAAACCGTTGGTTTGATTTTTTGTTACTGAAAACCAAAACTGAATCGTCGAAAATTTAAAGTGAATCGTTACTAATGGTTTGGTTTCACGCATTGAGCTTCAATAATAAGTTTATAGTCTGGTTTGGTTTTATATGGCCTATTTTTGGTATAAATTGTAAATTGAATTGTTTGCTATAGTTTGAACATTCAGAAACTTGCTAATCAAAAGTGGTGATTAGTTTAAACGTTTTCAAGTTTCAAATGAACCTTGAACATCCGTAATTGTTACATGATTACTAGAATTTTTGTTTCCCGCCGCATCACGCGGGCACCCGTCTAGTTTAATTGATATGTGTCAGGTATGGACCAAAGGAAAAATGGTATAAAAGTAATAGTACACATTTTCTCTATACACATGCAAGTCACATGTTAATTCCCCCATCATTTTTAAACGTTTATAACTTTTCATATGATATTTTTTTTTAAATATAATTCACCATAATAACAAACGTTTTTTTATCTTTAATATGAGTATGGTTTTATTATATAAGAATACAAAATAATCTACATCATTGTGTTTTTTCTTGCCATTGTGTCTTTCTGTTTGTTATTGTGTTTTTTCGTTATTGTGTCTTTCAACTGATCATTGTGTTTTTTTTAATACTAATAACGCCGTTGTGTAATAATATAATGAAAAATACTAACAAATTATCAAATACATAAAACACAGTGATGAATACATATTCCACAATAACCTGAAACGTAAAACACAATAATGAATGCATATAGCAACATAATGACCTGAAACGTAAGACTCAATGATAAATACATATAACACAATGACCTAAACGTAAAACACAATGGAATCTACATATTACACAATGACTTGAACTTAATACCAATGAACATAATACATTTTTCTCAAATTAAGTGAATATTGAGTACAATGACTAAAACACAAATATAAGTATAAAAACAAATATTAAGCACAAAGACACAATGAGGTTATTGTGTTTTTCATTTGATACTCATATTAAGGATAAAAATTAAACCAAAGATCATGTCATCGTGTCTTTCGTGAAAAGCACAATGACCAAAATCAATAACATGATGCATTATAAACCCAATTAAAAAACACAATGGACAACCAAATAACACAATATGAAAAAAAACCCATCAACTTTTTTTTATTTGTATATAACAATATGATATTCATATTAAAGAAAAAAAATACTTGTTATTATGGTAAAAAAATTTATAAAAAAAATGTCGTATGAAAAAGTTATAAAAGTTTTAAAATGATCGAGGAATTGATATGTGCATTGCATGTTGAGAGAGAAAGTTATCATAAGTGGGTTATTACCTTCTTGCCCTTTTCATCAAATTTTATTTTTAAATTAATCTTCACCATCCAAATTTAAGATCAATGGATTAGATTCATTCTCACTATTCTCATTTTTGTTGCCCTTTGTATTTTAACTTTACCCTTTGTTATATACTGAAAGAAAAAACAAAATAAAATAAAGGGGAATTATTGAAAGCAGCTAGCAAGCGACCTGCGACATTCGTTTCTATCTTTACAATTTTTGCGAGGCATGACCCCTTTACTAGGCTGACCAACTACAATTAGAATGATTTAGCCATTTATTGAAGTCTTCCTTGTTTTATAACAAGCCTACTAGCAAGAAGATGAGAAGAGAATTAGGGAGAGAACAAGTTTATATTATTAATTGGTGTATCATACAATGAAATACCAATAGGTATTTATAAAAAGAGGAAAACTTAAGGAACAAGCCAATCTATATTTAGTAGATGATAATCATAATAAGAAACACAATAGTATCTATATTCATAATACTCCCCCTTGATTATCAACTTCATACGCTTTATGTTGCCTCATTAAAAACCTTGCCAGGAAAACCCAGTGGGACAAAACCTTAGCTAAGGGAAAAAGAGTGCAGCGTGTATTTTCTCCCCCTGATGAGAATCAGTTAAGCTCCTTGAATCGACGCATCCCGATCCATGAACCAGTTTCTTAAATGTTGAGGTCGGGAGTGATTTGGTAAACAAATCCGCTAAATTGTCACTGGAACGAATTTGTTGGACGATAACATCTCCACTCTTTTGCAAATCATGTGTGAAAAAGAACTTTGGCGAAATATGTTTGGTTTTGTCACCTTTGATATAGCCCTCCTTAAGTTGAGCAATGCATGCTGCGTTATCTTCATGTAAAACTGTCGGCCCCTCGTCTTCGGAATAAATACCACAAGATCCACGAATATATTGTATTACCCTTCTTAACCAAAAACATTATCGACTAGCTTCATAGATTGCTATTATTTCCGCGTGATTAGATGAAGTAGCAGTGATGGTCTGCTTTACTGAACGCCATGAAATTGCAGTACCTCCATATGTGAACAAATATCCAGTTTGAGATCGACCTGTATGAGGATCAGAAAAATAACCTGCATCTGCAAAACTAACCAAACTTGTTTTCCATTGGTTAGTGAAATACAAACCCATATCTTTAGTACCTTGGAAATATCGAAATATTTGTTTGACCCCATTCCAATGTCTCCTTGTCGGGCATGAACTATATCTTGCCAATAAGTTTAAAGAAAACGATATATCCGGTCGTGTATGGCTAGCAAGAAACATTAGTGCACCAATTGCACTTAGATATGGTACTTCTGGACCAAGAATTTCTTCTCCATCTCCCGGAGGTCGGAATGGGTCTTTCTCAACATCCAGTGCCCTTACAACCATCGGAGTACTTAATGGATGCGATTTCTCCATATAAAATCTTTTGAGTAATTTTTCTATGTAATTTTCTTGGTGCACAAGGATTCCATATTTAAGATGTTCAATTTGTAACCCAAGACAAAACTTTGTCTTTCCAAGATCTTTCATTTCAAATTCTTGTTTCAAGTACTCAATCGCCTTTTGGAGCTCTCCCGGAAGTCCAATTATATTCAAGTCATCGACATATACAACAATTATGACATATTCGGATTCTGACCTCTTTATAAAAATACATGGACATACAGAATCATTTTTATATCCTTCTTTCAGCAAATATTCACTAAGGCGATTATACCACATACGTCCAGATTGTTTTAGCCCATATAAAGATTTGTTTAACTTAATTGATAGATGTTCTCGAGAACTAGATTTACATGATGTTGGCAATTTGAAACCTTCCGGAAGTTTCATGTAAATATCGGTATCAAGTGAGCCATAAAGGTAGGCTGTCACAACATCCATTAGACGCACATCAATCCCTTCTTGTATTACCAGACTAATAAGATACGAAACGTCGTCGCATCCATCACTGGAGAATATGTCTCCTCATAATCAATTACAGGTCTTTGAGAAAATCCTTGTGCTACCGATCGTGCCTTATATCGCGTAGTCTCATTTTTCTCATTGCGTTTTCGCACAAAGACCCATTTATATCCAACGGGCTTTACACTTTCAGGTGTATGGACTGCAAGTCCAAAAACTTCTCGTTTCGCAAGGGAATTTAATTCTGTCTCAATTGCGTCTTTCCATTTTGGCCGATCTTTTCTATTTTTACATTCATTGACAGATTTTGGTTCTTGATCCTCATTGTTTTCCATTACTTCTAGCACCACATTGTATGAAAAATTGTCATCGACGTCGACTATATTTCGGTCCCATACCTTTCTAGACATAATATAATTTATTGGGATCTCTTCGTTTTTAGGTACCTGAGGTTCTTTAAGAACCATTATGTCTAGTGTCTCTTCAAGAGACTCCTTTTCAGGCATTGAAGTTACCTCGACAAGACCATCTACATTACTTGCCCCTTTTTTTCTTTCGAGGATTTTTATCTTTAGAACCGATTGGTCTACCACGCTTTAGGCGTGCATTAGACTCATTACCAATACGTGGTTGTCCATCAGGGACACCAATTTTTATTGGAGTATTAATAGCTGGTATGTGTGACTTAGTCACTCTCTTCAGGTCAGTAAATGCGTCTGGTAATTGATTTGCTAATTCTTGTAAATGAATTATCCTTTGAACTTCCGTTTCACATTGTTTAGTTCGAGGATCAAGATGAGATAATGATAGTTCATTTCAAATTATATTGTTTTCCAGCTGTTTTTCATTTCCCCCTAATGTTAGGAAGGTTGATTCATCAAAATGACAATCACCAAATCGAGCCGTAAATAAATCTCCCGTTGATGGCTCTAAATACTTAATGATAGATGCTGATTCATACCCAACATATATTCCTAGCCTCCTTTGAGATCCCATCTTTGTGAGTTGTGGTGGAGCGATTGGAACATATACGGCACAACCAAAAATCCTTAAATGGGAAATATTTGGTTCCTGACCAAAAACCAATTTTAATGGGGATGAAGTATGATAACTCGTTGGTCTGATGCGAATTAGTGTTGCTGCATGTAAAATCGCATGCCCCAAGAAGTAACTGGTAATTTTGATTTCATAATCATCGGTCTTGCAACCATTTGAAGTCGCTTGATAAGCGATTCGGCAAGCCCATTTTGTGTATGTACATGAGGTACAGGATGCTCTACACTTATCCCAATAGACATGCAATAATCATTAAATGATTGGGATGTAAATTCACCAGCATTATCCAATCGAATTTTCTTAATGGGGTGATCTGGAAAATGTGCTCTTAGCCTTATCAATTGGGCAAGTAGTCGTGCAAATGCCATATTGCGACTTGATAGTAAGCACACATGTGACCATCTCGTTGATGCATCAATTAGCACCATAAAATATCTAAATGGTCCACTAGGAGGGTGTATAGGCCCACATATATCCCCGTATATTCTTTCCAAAAAAGTAAGGGATTCACTCCCCATTTTAATTGGTGATGGGTGAGTAATCAACTTGCCTTTTAAGCATGCAACACATGTAATGTCCTTAGTTTGAAGAACCCTTTGGTTCTCTAATGAGTGCCCACATGAATCTTCTATAAATTTTCGCATCATTATTGACCCGGGATGGCCTAACCGGTCATGCCAAACCATAAAGTTTTCTTTGTCCATAAACTTCTTGTTTATGACCATATTAGATTCAATTGCAATAATTTTAGTGCAATACAAACCGGAGGCAAGCGCGGGTAGCTTTTCTAATACATGCTTTTTACCCGATTTCATACTTGTGATTTGAAGGTACTCATTATGCCCCTCACTTATTGTCTCAACATGATATCCATTTAGACGAATATCTTTAAAGCTTATTAGATTTCTTTGAGACAATGGGGAAAATAAAGCATTGTTAAATTTAAATTGTGTTCCACCAGGTAACAGAACACAAGCTTCTCCAAAACCATAAATTAATTTTGTACTACCAGATATAGTACTAACGCTTGCTTCTTTTATAACTAAATTAGAAAAATAGTTCCTTTTCTTGAGAATTGTATGTGTGGTTGCACTATCTATTAAACATATATCTTCACCATTAATATGGAGTTTAGTTAACCACTCCATATGCTTCAAAATAAAATAAAATAAAGTTGCATAAATAAAACATTCAAGATACTTCAAGCATAAAAAAAAACCAAAACATAACGTCTAGTGTGCTTCAAAACAAAAACACAATCTCAAACATAAAGTCTAAAATAAACATTAAGTAAATAGCATAACTTAAATCAAATCATTCATATGTGAAAAAAATCGCAAGCATCCAACTGGGTTGTATCAGCTAAAATATCACTAGAATCCAAATTAGTTGAATCAACAAGGAAATAATCATAATCCAATTTAGTTGCATCATTAGTAAAATCACCAACATCCATGTGAGTATCTTCATTAAGGTCTTTTTGACCACCGGGGATATCAACACTCCCATCATCATATGTGAAATGTGTCTCAATTTCTTTTCCTTTGCCTTTGATGGATTGTTGATTATTTTGCTCGGCCACAAGCAAACAAGATATAAGCTCAGAATACTTGGTGAAACCCCTTTCACGATATTGTTGTTGCAGCAACATATTTGAAGCATGAAAGGTGGAGAATGTCTTTTCCAACATCTCCTTATCAGTAATATTTTCACACAGAATCAGTTGTGACGTGATTCTAAACATTGCCGAGTGATACTCGCTTATAGACTTAAAGTCTTGCAATCTTAAGTGAATCCACTCGTAACGAGCTCTCGGTAATATTACCGTTTTCTGGTGGTCATACATTTCTTTCAATTTGGTCCAAAGAACAAGTGGATCCTTAACTGTAAGGAATTCAGTTTTCAAAGCCTCATGGATATGATGGCGTAGGAAAATCATGGCTTTTGCCTTATCTTGGGTAGTTGATTTATTTCCTTTCTTAATAGTATCACCAAGATTATTAGCATCCAAATGGATTTCAGCATTCAATACCCATGACAAATAATTTTTTCCAGTAATGTCAAGAGCTAAAAACTCAAGCTTTGCAAGATTTGTCATAGCGAACTATATTATAACAATACAATAAAATTAATGGATGTAACTCAAATATAAAAGAACAAACATTAATCACAAGTAAATAAAATTTTACGAGATGCTTAACTATATAAGATTATTTCATGTATAAAAGAATATTTTCTTAAATTTAAACATGTTGTATGTTTAAAACTGGCTGTATTGGAAAATATGTAAATTTTCAAAAAGAATCGAACTTCATTATTATTTAGGAAATAAAAAATTAAAATTAGTAAAAGATATACCATATCATTATTTAGACAGTCGAGGATAATCTCAGTATTGTATATTGGAGATCATTGCATATTATTATTGTAACATTCTATAAAGTTAGTTGAACTTCATTAAACAAAAATATATTAACTGTTAACACTAACGAAAATATTTATTTTATATGTTCTGATATAATTGTTATGGCATATTAATCTCACCATGGTTATGCTACAAAATTGAATTATAAAATACAATCAGTTAATTAATAATCATATTAAGAATAAATATAAATCTCAAGTAGATCCAGAATTGGATGATATAAATTGATTGTTTAAAGAGATTTTAAAGAACGAAACTTATCTCAAACGTAACCCAAAATCATATGAATTACAATATGGATTATTTTGAGAGATAGAAGACAATAACAAGTTAATTTATGTTCACATATCTTACGATGATTCAACTCTAAAAGCAATTCATGCTGATAACGTGTTTTATAACAAGCCTACTAGTAAGAAGATGAGAAGAGAATTAGGGAGAGAACAAATTTATATTATTAATTGGTGTATCACACAATGAAATACCAATAGGTATTTATAAAAAGAGGAAGACTTAAGGAACAAGCCAATCTATATTTAGTAGATGACAATCATAATAAAAAACACAATAGTATCTATATTCATAATATTCCTAAAATTATTGTGATTTATTATTTGAATTTATAATGAAAAATGTACTTTTATGATGCCATTATTTTTAAAGAAAATTATCAGAATAACCACTTTTATGAGAGAGATTCATTCATGCCTTTCCTTCTTATCAATTCCAAATATGTCCTAAATCAAAATAATCGTGATGCAAGGTTTCTTTAGAAGATAACGACTGAGGTAGGAATCAAAAACTGACGCGTGGCATGAAATTCGGTGCCATGATCATTTATGAGAGAAATTTCATAGTCAATTCCACCTTTTGAAAACAGTCGTCATGACGAGCTGCAACCTTGATCTCGTCGTGGCGAGTTATTTAGAAACTAGTTGACAATGACGTATTTTTCGGTGGGTGCGACTTGCTTTGTTGAATCAATGAATATGTGACCACTATTACCAAGCAAGACGCCCTCGACAGATCGTTTTCAAATACCGACGGCGGCTGTGATGCTCGAAAAATGGTCCGAGGCACTTTTTTTTTTTTTTTTTTTCTTTTTTGAAAGTTGATGATAGGTATTTCATCCGAGAAAACAAAGTTGGTAGCAAAGTCACATGGGACGAAGGAGTGAAAGACGGTGAAGTAACATTTTTAAAAAGAGAAAATTATATAAGCCAAATGATGAGAAAGAAACTCAAAATATGCTAAATTTCAAAAATTTTCAAAACTAATCCAACCAAAACCATCTCCGCCGATGCATCACGGAGGAGATGGTTTTCGCAGACACGATTTTCACACCAAAAATAACGAAGGAGGTGGAATTGATCAGAAAATTATCGGGTGAAGTCAGACTCTTTACACGTGTCAGTATTTTAGTGGCGATCGAAATCTGTAGGCGGGAAACCAAATGCATATGTAGAGATGGTTTTGATTGGATTATTATTGAAAACCTTTTTAAATTTAGCCTATTTTAATTTTCTCTCGTCATTTAGCCTATTTTGAGAATTTACCCTTTTAAAAACCATTGTTTCACATTATAAAACCTTAGTCAACTATGAAACTATGAGGATATTATTGGAATTTCATGGTACATGGGACAAAACACAAGAATCTCCTTCTATAAAAGGGTTGTTTTCGAAATTGTCCCTTATTTTTATCTTTCACTGACTCGTTGACTCCTTGGAGTCGATTCGTATCATATCAGTTGTCAAGTTCTTACTATAAGTTATCAAATCAGTATATAATGATGAATTATTATTTCTTGAAAATTATCACATATAAGAATAGTTAGATCATTTCTCACCCATTCATACCATCTAACAGAAAACACTACTTTTTCCAAGTCAGGTTAAAACAGTGTTTCCTATGACATGATTTTGATAAAGACCAACTTCAAGAAACCCATTAAGGCACAATTTAACCTAGATCTTTTAGCCATCTGTTAGTTAAGTTAAAACACTAATGCATGTATATATATATCTTTCATAATGACCAGAAAATCGTAATTTAATTGAACTTGTTTAACCACATGAAGATCTAAACAGCTAACATCTTGTTTATAGATACATTTAAACAAGTGTGTAGATGTTTTGATAATGTTATGTATATTTTAGTTCTTTAAAAGAAAAAATAATCTCTGCAGTTGGGTTCATCATTTTTAGCAGTTATGAACCGGACCGGACGAGAAGGCAACAATACGAATAGACATCTATATAAAATTCGACTCTGTGTTTATAAATCGAAGTCAACGCTAAAGTTTGACTTGATCGAGGTTGATAAAACCCGGCCTCAGTGCATCCCAAGTTTCAATCATGCGTATATTCCCACCTACAAATAAGGTAAATACTACTCACGGTTGGCAGGTCTCGTCCACCGTTGAGTTCCAGCTAACAAATCAAGAAAGTTTGACAAAGTTTCCAAATCATTATCCATACATCTTTTATGCAACCAGTCTTCTTGTAGCCGAATGTCAACATCCCTACAATATAATATTAGAAAAAAAGCCATAAATGTCACATAAGAAAAGAAAATAAATATAACAACCCGTATAGTAAGTTTATATAAATGCAAATCAAATGTTACCTCCTCAAGGAAAGAAGCTCATAATTTCTTCTGAAGTACATGCTTTGTAAGGGCGTCTTGGACGTACGGTTTGCCAACGGTTCTTGTGGCTGCAGCATTAAGCAGATTTTCTAATGAACCGTGCTTCTTTAAAAGTTTTAAGGCGGTTTTCATGCCAAAACCGGGCACCAAATTCTGAATTCCAGGAACACCATCGGCTTCATCACCCACAATGCATCCTGCACATGCCAACAATCACTAGAGTTTAGGAACATAAAACGAGTTCATGAATCTTATTAGGAGTGTAAACAAGCAGAGATCGAGCTAGCCTAAGCTCAAGCTCAAGCTCGGCTTGGCTCATTAACTATTATATTGTTTTTTTATTATTTTATTTATATGCATATGTAACTATTTTGATATATTATAACTCATATATATAACAAATTATATATCATTTTATTATTTTTATCCTCAAACGGGTTGGCGGGTCATACACGTGTTAATCGGGTTGTTGGGTTGTAAAAAATGGGTTAAATAGACTAGTGGGTCGACATGTTCAGCTAAACGCATTAAAAAGGTCAACCCACGAACCCGGACACGACCCCTTTAATTATACATGTCAAGCCGAACACGAGCCGCTTAAGTTTTAACCCATTGTTGACAGGTAATAATCAAGATGTAAACGCGTTAATCAGATTGGTGGCTGGTGAGTAGTGAAAAATGGGTCAAACGGGTTAATGGGTCGACCTATTTAATTAAGCAAGTTTAAAAGGTCAACCCAGACACGACCAGTTTGATTAAACAGGTCAACCCAAACATGACTTGATTTTTAGACAGGTCAGATATGCCAACCCAAAGTCTAATTATTTTCGTGTTGTGTCGGGAATTGACAACCCTACACGAGCTTAGCCAGGCTCGCTAAGGCTTGAGAGCCCCAAGCTCTGTTGGGTTGAGCTAGTTTATCAGATGAGCTCCGCTTTAGGCTTGGGCTCAGACTCGTTTAAGCTTGGCTCATTTCAAAATGTAGCTAGCAGATAAAATCATAATAATATAAAATTAACATCTCATTTTCATGTACTGGAAATATATCTAGCAGATATATTTGAAACTCTATGTATATACTTACTCAGACTTAAATCTGATAGCGGGTCACACTTGTACTGAGTCATGTAATGATCCAAGGTATAAAAAGACCATCTTTTTAATTCTGGAAGAGGCATAACGAGCTGCACGTCTTCACATATAAGTTGCTTAAAATCTTTGTCGGGTGAAGCAATAACCGCACGGTATCCCTTTTCAACAACTTGGTCAACCAGTGTCGCCACCACATCGTCTGCTTCTTGAGCTGGAACCTTCACAACCTGCATATCTTCTTACATATATAAACATCACCGCTTTATAGTTTATAGCAACTGTTTAAATATAAAGATTTCATTAAATGTTAAACATAAAGGTAGGATAGATTCATGCTAAATTTAAACAAGATTATTGACGAAAAGATCAAAGGACAAAAGGGTAATCTCGGAAATGGGCCGGAACAACCCATCAACATTTTTTGTCCATTGTTTATTAGTTAGGAATTAAGAAATAAGTAATGGATTAGATGAGAGTATATAATAACTATATTTCTAAGTCAATATTACGCCCATCCGAAAATAATGCAAACATTGTCAACTTTTTTTAAAAAAAAGGAGGTATAAATGCTTAAGTTTCCCATATTACCCCTAGTTAAAACTATTCAGACAATTCAAAGAAAGGCAATTAATAACCAGTCTAGGGTAAAAGTGGCATTCACAAGATAAATGTTGTAACATTTATATCTTTCTTAAACTGTGTTTTTATCTAGTGTGCAATTATTGATAGCTTACGGTCTTACAGATGCTTTCTCATCATTGTCTAAACGGGACCCTCTCAGTAAAGTGGACACACATTAATCTATCAGAGGAAAAAAAGTTACAATAGTATAACATAATCTATACAAATGCTTTGGTTTACAAAGGATTACTGACCGGCACATTACATTTGGTAAGGATATCTGAAATGACTCGATGTGATTTTCCAACTGGACTCTTTGCAGCTTCTCGGGAAGCAGATATCCATGGTAAGAATTTTCTTCTGTGTGCTTTATATGAAGGCAAAATCCGTCTTCTATGTTCATGAGCTCCTTCTCCATCAAAAACCTGCAAAATGAATTAGGTTTGAATAATATGATAAACACTTAAAAAATATTATTTGTTAGTACAAGTGTCTTTAAATTGTGATATAACACACATCTAAACCAGTACATATTGATTCATATCTTGCGGTTCATAACCTTTTATTGAACCCTGTTACTACAATCCAATAGACCAACAGTTCTACTTTATCATCTCGGTTTGCTATCACTAGTAGAATTAAGCTCATTAACACTCTCTCCACCCCTTCGCAAATGAAACACCATCAAATACAGAAATTGATAAGGAGCTTATCCAGGAGTTGGAGTTAGCAGAAACAAGCCCAAACTTCAAACGCGCATGGCTTGGGTTAGGAGTCGAGTTACGGGGTCCATAATCGATGGACAGAAAGATCTCATCTAGCCGGATCATGTGACAAACAACCAAACATGGCAAGAAAAGATCTAAACTTCAAACGAGCATAACTTAGGTTAGGAATCGAGTCACGGGACCTATACCCAGCGAACGGAAAGGTCTTGTCGAGCCGAATGGTTTGACCCAACCGTCGAAACCGAATTTCACCAATTAGCGTTCCAACTTTGCCAACCAAGATCTTTCCCCAAATTTTGTAAATTTCAGTAACTTCCTTTTCTAGCCTAAAACACGTAAATCACTAATAAGCATAAAGTAAGCTTATTTATAGTCTTAGGGGGTGTTTGGAATTCTTTATTTTACCTCCTTATAACTTTTAAATAAGTTACAAAAACGTGACTTATTAACTTTTCCCTCTCACATCAAAAGCACTCCCAAACACCTTATTCTTTTTCAAAAAGTTATAAGTTGAAAATAAGCACTCCCAAACACACATTTAACTTCGGTGTAATCAATTATTAATTTTTAATGATGTATCACTCCTAATTAACCTCAACACATACATATTGATAACATTTACAGCACCATATCAATTAATTAAAGATCAGGGGGCATACCGCAATAACAGGGTCTGTAAGGCTAACTTCAGAGAAGAACAACGAAATCCAGTGAGCAAATGAATGTAAACTCGGGGTGTTACCCTTATAACTTATTGGATTCACATCCAAAAAGAAAACCCTTTTCTTCTTCATCTTCTTGTTGGTGATGATAATATTATTATTATTATTATCACCGTCATGATCATTTTCAACTACTCTTTTTACTTGGTCGTGTTTTGTTTGTAAAGCTTGCACACCAACTGTTCGACCATTTGTCGAATAAGAAGAAGATGATGAAGCAATTATGGCAGTGCTGGGTTTGGTTCTGAGCTTCGGGCACCGGGTAGAAGGAAGTGAGCGAAGAGTGTGCCGATTATGAGCACCTGTATACATGCCCATGGCTGTACGGACATTCAGAACGTCTATCATCATCACCTTCACACTGCCGGAGCTGCAACTGTAATAAACGTTTTGGTGTTCTCTATTTGGATAAGCAAGAATGAAAATGAAAATGAAAATGAAAAAGAAAAAAAGGGTAACTGTAATATTATCTCTAATTATAACATAATTATAACAAGATTATTGAAATAATAATTTAAAAAATAAGAGAGTAAAGAAATGTGAGAATTGTTAATTCGACTGGATGCATTTCTTCATCATACACACATGATATTTATAATACCAAAATAACTATTTCTTTATACTATTGGTGGACAAAACTTCATAATTGGTTTGATAAAAATGAAAATGTGTCATACAAAAACGTCGGTGGTTCATAACAGTAATTTAATTCATACAAATATAGTTTTAAAAAATGTATATATTAAATAGTGGTGTATTGATTTTTATAAATCCCAATTTTAATATGTTGTTCGATGTGCAACGGTCATTGTTAGTTGAGATTAATAAAAACAATACACCTAAAATAAAAATGTATATAATTTTCGATTTAACTTTCGTTTCACTCGTGTGATTCGGGCGGTCCTGGGGGACCACCATGGCTCCTCTCTTCTCGAAAATCCATACATCCTTTATCAGTGCATGGACAACTATCTCTCGAGCACAGGTTTAGGTTCGGCCTCAATGGGAATGGAATTGGGTGATACCCGAAACCACATACGTATTTACCTGAATCGTATTCCCAAAGGGTTTTTTCTTCACGTGTATTCTTGATACCTTACGAGTAATTACCCAATAAATATCCAACATACATAGGGTCAAGCATGAGATACGATTCTATGACCATTAAATGAGATTACCAATACTCAATCTAAATAACCTATTTATATTTTACCAAATCTTTACCAATACTCAACCTATTTGTGATTTACCAAATCTTTTTAAAATGATTTAGAAGAGTGCAATGGACAAATAAATGAGTCTTTCATATTTCATATTCATAACTTAAAAACATCTTGTCTTTGAGTTTGACTGGTTTTGAAGTCTGTATCTGAAACTTGAGTTTGGTTCACACTCGTTATTATTCATTTGCTTTTTTTTTTTTTTTTAATATTATGTAGATGCAATCATAATTATAATTAATTATATATTTTATACAGCATGCTAAACATACATTTCATCACCATCTCACCGGTAAGGTCGTTGTAACCTCCGCCTTCTTTCGATACATCCCAGGAACCACTTCACTCATAATAAACCCCATTTCATTTCCAATTCCAATTGTAATAATCATCAATCAGCAGCCATGGCGCAGCTACTGAGCTCCTCATTCACTCCCACCACCACTTCTCTCCGCCGCCAATCCCAACTCACCTCCACCTCCCGTAGACCCCACCAAATTCACGCCAAGATCCGAGAGATATTCATGCCCGCATTAAGCTCCACCATGACCGAAGGCAAGATCGTCTCCTGGATCAAATCCGAAGGCGACAAG
Organism: Bidens hawaiensis; assembly: GCF_021521415.1. Taxonomy (NCBI): domain Eukaryota; kingdom Viridiplantae; phylum Streptophyta; class Magnoliopsida; order Asterales; family Asteraceae; genus Bidens; species Bidens hawaiensis. Next base: position 891,974 of record NW_027491060.1, read on the forward strand.
CTCAACAAAGGCGAGTCCGTCGTCGTCGTCGAGTCCGATAAAGCCGACATGGACGTCGAAACCTTCTACGACGGCTATTTAGCCGCCATCATGGTCGAAGAAGGCGGCGTAGCCGCCGTAGGCTCCGCCATCGCCCTCCTCGCCGAGTCAGAGGACGAAATCGCCTTAGCTGTTTCCAAAGCTAAGGACTCTTCGTCCTCTGCCTCCTCCCCCTCGCCCCCACAACCGAACCCCGTGGAATCCAAGACACCGGAACAACCCGTGCCACAGGTTCCCCCCACACCTGTGGCCGCCCGCCCAGTGGCTTCGACCCACCCGGCTTCGGATGGGGGCAAGAGGGTTGTGGCTTCTCCTTATGCGAAGAAGCTTGCAAAGGAGTTGAATGTGGATTTGAGTGTTGTGGTGGGGAGTGGGCCCATGGGTCGGGTTGTGGCCAAGGATGTTGAGGCTGCAGCGGTTGTTACTGCCTCTGGAGTTGGAGTAACAACCGCTGCTGAGCCGAGTAAACCCCAGCCAACCCCGTCAGGGGTTGAACTGGGTTCGGTTGTTCCGTTTACTACAATGCAGGGTGCGGTTAGTAGGAACATGGTTGAGAGTCTTGCAGTGCCTACTTTTAGAGTCGGTTATACAATTACTACCGATGCCCTTGATGCTCTATACAAAAAGGTATCGTTTTTATGCGTTTTATACAATTATGGTTTTAACATATGAATATATATGTAGGGGAAGGTTAACGTACAAATGAAATTAACATGCTAAACGTGAGAATCAAGTAGAGTAATTATATATACAAGTAGAGTAATTATGTAATTACTCTATGATTTAGTTACATAATTACTCTACTTGTATATATAATTACTCTACTTGATACTCACATTTAGCACGTTAATTTTATTTGTATTTGATCCAAACCCTATATATGTAATGTAATGTATGTATATATTTGTTAGATTAAGCCGAAGGGTGTGACAATGACGGCGTTGTTAGCAAAGGCTACGGCTCTTGCATTGGCTAAACACCCGGTTGTTAACTCGAGTTGTAGAGACGGGAAGAGTTTTACATACAACAGCAATATTAATGTTGCGGTTGCAGTGTCGATAGATGGGGGTTTGATTACGCCTGTTCTTCAGAATGCAGATAAGGTTAACTGACTTCTGTAACAAAGTCTTGGTTTTTTCACCGTCGTGGTGTGAGGCGTGTTTATATCATTATATGTTTTGTTGTTTGTTAAAGGTTGATATTTACTCGTTGTCACGAAAGTGGAAAGAGCTAGTGGACAAGGCCCGTGCAAAGCAGTTGCAACCGCATGAATACAACACAGGTATTCCTTCTGTTAAATACTCAATAGCATTGTAACTAGAGATGAAGAATAAGAGAATTGTCTATATGGTTTTATAACTTCACTTTAAAAGCGTGAATGATGTTCGATTTCAATATTTTGTAGGTACATTTACTCTTTCTAACCTTGGAATGTTTGGTGTTGATCGCTTTGATGCCATCTTGCCACCCGGGACTGTGAGTTCTCGTATCCAATGTTTCAAACTCTTTGCAAATCGCAATACACTTATTTCTAACCATTTGTGACTGTTTTGTGCAGGGTGCTATCATGGCGGTTGGTGCATCTGAACCCACAGTTGTTGCCACCAAGGATGGCCGAATCGGCATGAAGACCCAGATGCAGGTATGTATTGTCACAGTTACATAATACTGTTTCTAATAATTATTTATAGAGGTGGCTAAAAGGTCGGGTTGGTTAAATGGGTCAAAATTGTAAACTAACAGAGTCATCATCATCATCATCATCATCATCATCGTACTCAGTATATCCCACCAATAGCAAAGCTATGGTAGGGTATGAGGAGGGTAAGATGTAGACAGCCTTACCTCTACCCCATGGGGATAGAGAGACTGCTTCCGGTGAGACCCCCGGCTCTATACTAGTTTTGCATCAAGCCTTGGACATAAGGCACATAGCACTCAATCATCGGGACACTGGCTGATTGGTGCATGTACCCTTGTCTTTCGGCTATCAACGCCACCACATGATGCCTGATTAACCTTCCATCACTTTTAACGTTATTTTCACGAGATTAGTAAAATAACGTCAAAATTAGTGCAATTTTACTTTTGCCCACCCGAGGGTTCACACATATATACATTATATGCGCGCACCGCAAGCAGGGCACTGTAAACTAACAGAGTGGTGTATATATATACAGGTAAATGTCACAGCTGATCATCGGGTAATATATGGGGCGGATCTTGCTCAGTTCTTGCAGACACTAGCAAAGATTATTGAGGATCCTAAAGACCTGACATTCTAGTTAAACTCGGGTCCGTTCTTTTTCCAAGTTTCTTGGGAAACAACATGAGCAGATTTTTAAAGAATCCTAAACTATGTTTTGTGAAATTGCAGACTAATTATGTTTTGTTATAATTATATTTTCAATGAAGCTCAATTTTTCATATTTTTGCTTCTTGTACATCATTAAGACGATGAATGTGACAACTCTGTTTGTGTTATAGGAAAAGACATTATGTTTGGCATGTGAAATTAGCTCTCCTGGATGAATCCATCATGTTTGGGTTTTAAACGAGCTGCGCCCGGGCTCATCTAAGCTTGAGCATGGCTCGTTTAACTTAAGAGAGCTTGAGCTCGGCTCATCTAGAATTCTGTTCTAAAGCTTTAATATTTTATTTATAAATATTTTTTGTACATACTTATACATATATCTTATATTATAGTTTTATGTATAATAGTATGTACATATACATATATAAATAATAAGCCCATTGAGTCTCGCATATATGCAGCTCAGGTTTGAGATCGAGCTCGTTTATGAGATCCAATATACGCTTGAGCTCTTGTATGCGCAACATAATTCGAGCTTTTACCGAGTCGAGCTCAGTTAGCTCGGCTCGTTTACATCCATACTCATTGAAAAGTCTATTCAGGAGGATGTTCCGTCTAAAATTGGACCTTGAATTGGCCAAAACTTCCTCTACCTGTTAATCTTGAAAAACTATAAACACATAAAAAAGTTTTTCATATTTGAAACACAATATATTTTCTATAAGACAAAAACTCTGGTGTTACAATACACACACTTATATATATAGTGTATATAAGGTCGTTTATTACAAAAACCAATTTGTGGTATAAATCTGCAAGAACCATATAAATATATGTACATATGTTTCGCCTATGATAAATAGAGAAGGATAGCTATATGAGAAACCATAAGTCACTCTGACACGATTTCTTCACGTCAAGAAAGAACCACGTTCATTCCCATAGAGAAAAATGCTTCAAAACACCAATACTCGACCTTAGTTTCTCGTGTTAAGGAGCATACGTATCACACTCCTCATGTCAGGTCTTGATTCAGGGGAGTCATTGACACAGGCTAAAGCAACCTTTAGGACAGCTAACATTTGGTCTTTTACGGCTGGTGATGTCCAACGAACCGTGGAGTCAAGTATTTGGTCAACATTGCGTTTCTCTTTCGATTTGGTAGAAACCCACTTGGCTAATTCAGACCCTTCACTAACCGCGGTCTTCCCTGTCAACAGTTCAAGCAATATCACCCCAAAACTATACACATTTCCGGCCATTGTCACCCTCATCGTGTAAGCATATTCTGAAACCCAAAAACATAATAAACTTAGAATTTCACCCGTTTGATATAAAACAAATTCAATCCACCCATTCATAAGTAGATATGCTAAACGGGACGTGTTCACAGGTTGCACAAACCCGAAAATCGTGTCATCTCGACATGAATATTCGTGGGTTGACACGAACACGACTATTCAATTTTTACTATTTTTATTATATTTTTGTATTTCTGAAATTATACATTTATAATTAAAAATACAAACATGTATAACACAATTATTTTTAAATTAAACTTGATGTCAACTTGTTTTTTTGGCTTATAAAATACCTAACCGTGACATAAAAACACAAATTTAAAAACAATCAGAAAATAAACGGGCCAACCCGTGAAATCGCCTGGTTGACCCAAACACGACCTGTTTAGCAAAACGTGCAAGCGTCACCTAAAATCGACCCAGGCCTGTTTAGACTAAACCCTAACCTGCAAGCTTCGTGTTGGTTAAAGACATTGACCCTACGAAATTCATGTTTTTTTTTTCTAAAACGACCCGTTCTGATACGGCAAAATTGATGTTTTCAGAAAAACGGCCTGGTTTGACCCTGCCAAATTGGCATTTTGTTTTTTCAAAAGGCACGTTTTTAGCGACGGCCAAACTGATGTTCTTAAATGCTAGTTTTGACACGAACACATTTTGACGTGAACCCCTCTTAACCCCAACCCGGCCTGCCCGTATTGGTAAGCGTATCCACGTCCCTATGACTCAAACAAGAAAGTATACCTGGAGGAACATAACCAACAGAACCCGCCGACATCAGAAAGGTTTCCTGTACTCTTCGAAGGATCAATCACTTTATAAAGCTCTATATCTCCAATCTGAGGCTCATTCAATGACTTAATCATAACCACTTTACTGGAAAGATCGAGTAGGAGAATTGGGCCTGCGGGCAATCCATGGAGATAAGCCAGGCCGTTAGCAACTCCAAGCGCGATACTATATCGGTTGGTCCAGTCCAAACAACTTCCTAAGCTCCCCTGAAGAACATCAAAAAGATTCCCTTTGTCTGCAAACTCATACAAAAGATACGCGCTATCGGTAGTCAACGCATACGCAAGCGGGACCATGACGCCCGATAGCCTCAAGCTCATTTTCAAGCAAATCATGTCTGCCGAGTTGGAATATTTTGGCACTCGGGTCAACCCTTTTGACAAAGTAAGTCATACCCGATGGCATGACCGCTTTGTAATATGTCGAGAACCGTGTCTTTACTACAAGACTCGAGAGTTGACCCACGCACTCCAAAGCCTTGTTGAAGTCAATATTCGTTCTGTGTATCACGTTTAAAGTCAACAGCTGGGTTTTGATCACTTGAAGCGGAGGCGGAGGTTGGCTTTCATCGTCGTTGACCCGATGAATCTTCCGGGAAACTATATATAATGCACCACTCATAGGCAAATTAATACACTTAATTTTAAGTAATTTACAATTTTTCAAACACGTTGTACAACCTTACATAGGAGCATACTAGACATTCTAACAATAATTTTTTACCGTTTCTTTCATATTTCTTTAAATTATTTACAACAATGCCCCTCAACTTTAATCAATATTTAGAAATTTAATGAATAGTTACAACATTGATCCCTCATCTTTTAACTATATATTATTTATAATTTCACTTTTAACCCAAATCTCTCCACAATTTTTAAACGGTCATAACTTTTTCGTGCGTTAATATTTTTTTTTGAAAAACTGCACCATAAAAACGAGCATTTAATTTTCTTTAATTTGAGTATGATATTATCATAGTTTGTTTTCAGTTAAAAAAATAACATTTTACGTATAGGCTTTTGTGGTCCGATTTTGATGGTTTTAAACTAAGCCGTGAGCCAAGCCGTTTTTTGTCATCGAAAACTGAAACCAAACCGTTGAAAATTAAAACACAACAAAACAAACCATAAACAATGGTTAGATTTCGGTTTCATTTGTACTTCGCTACTAAATTGAGTTTAAAATAAGAGTTTTTAATCCAAGGTTTAAATGGAACGATGAGCACCCAAAAATCTCTTACGTGATTATTAAGGCATGTATTTCCCACCGCATCGCGCGGGCACTCGTCTAGTATATATAATATAGGAGTGAGGAGCCTCTTAAATTTTAAGAGGTACCATTCTTGCTACATGTAGTACAAGTAACAATGCATATATTTTTAAGAATTTAAGGGTAAAATGATCTTTACTTATTCCAAAATAATATACAATAATGGTTCTTCAATTTCAATCAAGTTTTGTTAATATATTAAATAGTTACACATTTCCCCCCTAATTATAAACCACCAACCCAACGACATTTTAACGGCCGCAACTTTTTCACACATTAATATTTTTTCTAAAAAACTACACCATAAAAACGAGTTTTTTGTTCTCTTTAATTTGATTATAGTATTGCTATAGTTTATCAATTTTTAAAAAACTAACATGTTACGTGATCAGTTATTACCGACAACGGGTCGGACATGTTCGGCTAATGGTGTTGGAACTGGTTAGGGTTGGAACATGTTAATACAAAAAAGGGTTAATTTAGTTCATGTGGGATGAGTTTAGATCGAAAGGGTCCATGTCAATACGGGCTTCGGATTAAAACGTTTTCGGGTCGGAACAGTTCCGTCAAAACGGACTCGGTTTTGAAATTACTGTACAATTTATCTTTGCTTCTTGCTTGTCGCCACTAGTTACGCGCGTTCAAGCATCAGTTACGTGGATGACATTGTTTATACATATCGGGTTGCTCGCGTATAGGCATTATGTGGCGCACTTACTGACATTGGTTACACGTCCGAAGCCACGTTAAATGCATATCACCTTCGGGTTACGCACATACCGTTGCGAGGTTACAAACATACTAACACCTGTTGCGTTTACGCATACACCGCTGCATCGCGCGGGCAACTGACTAGTATATATCAGTAGCCCACATTCTCAAAGACTTTGATTGGTGACTCGATCAAGTAATCAGCTGATTCAACCAGTCTTGTACGGCAGCCCAAAATCCCACTAGTTGACTTATGATGTCATAGTTATAAACACGTATAAGTATTTTTAGTTAAAAGTAGATATAACTACCATCAAGCAAGCTACTACCATCAAGCAAAGGTCGAAGCCATTATCAAAATGGAATCACCTACTACCATCAAGCAAGCTCAGACACTGAATGGACGCCTAGTCGCACTTAACCGCTTTTTGGCAAACCATGCGGATAGGTCGTTCCCATTCGTGTCAACGCTGAGAAACTGTTTAAAGAAAACGCACTTCCGCTGGACAACAGAAGTGGAAGCAGCTTTTCAGGAAATTCGGTCACGTTTGATCGAACTCCCAACGCTCACAGCACCAGAAGCGGGAGAGGAATTAATCCTATACCTCTCCGCCACAGATAGAGCAACCGGGGCCGTCCTGCTAGTCGAGCGAAAAGGCATCCAGATGCCAATCTACTATGTTAGCCGTCTCCTAACAGACGTCGAAACCCGGTACTCTACCCTGGAAAAATTAGTCTTAGCACTTGTACAGGCTTCACGCAGGCTAAGACGATATTTCCAAGGTCACCCAATCACCATTCTCACCAACTTCAAACTTGCAAACGTTTTAGGCAAACCCGAACTGTCGGGACGCCTAGCCAAATGGGCAATAGAATTGGGAGAATACGCGATAAAGTATAAGCCGAGGCCAGCCATAAAAGGCCAGGTCTTGGCCGACTTTATTGCAGAAGTCCCCGCCTCGCGGGAGAAAGAGTGCCAGGACGAGGCTCAACCCTCTCCAGCACAGGACATCGATGATGTCTGGCGTCTCTACACTGATGGAGCAGCCAGGAACGAGGGCTCAGGCGCAGGGTTAAAACTAACCAACCCAGCGGGCCAAGAATACACTTACGCTATTCGAGTGGATTTTTCAAGTACAAATAACGAAGCAAAGTATGAAGCATTCTTGGCCGGGCTGAGGATTGCGCGTAAGATGGGAGTGAAGAACTTGGAAGCCCACGTGGATTCCATGTTAGTAGCCAATCAGATAAACGGGACGTACACGGCCGTGAACGACACAATGGCCCTGTACCTCGCTCAAGCAAAAACCCTCATGCGCGATTTTAACGATTGTAAAGTCATACACGTCAAGCGTAGCGAAAACAAATCTGCGGATGCGTTAAGCAAGCTTGCGTCATTGGCTTTCACCCACTTGGGAAAGGACATCCGCATTGAACTCCTTGGAGCACCATCAGTCCCACGCAAGGAAGTCTGTGTCATCCAAACCGGCACGGAAACATGGATGACACCAATAATAAATTACCTTGCGGCGGGTATACTACCAGAGTCGAAAAAACAGGCAAGAAAACTACGCTGTAAAGCACTGAACTATCAACTCATCGATGACATCCTTTACAGATGTAACTTTCTTGGTCCACTCCTCAGAAGCGTCGACGACCAAGATGCCGACTACCTCCTAAGGGAAGTACACGAAGGCATCTGTGGGATACACGCAGGTCCACGCGCAGTTGTAGCTAAGCTAAACAACGCGGGATACTTTTGGCCGGGGATGCATACGGATGCACTGGCATACATCAGAAAGTGTAGGTCTTGCCAACTCTACGCACCCAACACGCATCGCCCGAAGAATGAACTTGTTCCAGTCACCTCTTCATGGCCATTTCAGAAGTGGGCCATCGATGTGACAGGCCCATTTCCCACAGCAGCAGGGAACGTCCAGTTTCTAATGGTTGCCATCGACTACTTCACCAAGTGGATAGAAGCAAAACCCTTAGCCCAAACAACCGCAAAACATATCAAAAAATTTATTTGGGAATTTATTATTTGTCGTTTCGGGCTTCCACAGAGTTTGGTGAGCGATAACGGCACCAACTTTGCCGACAAGAAGCTACAACAGTGGCTGAAAGAACTTCAAATCACCCACACCTTTACCTCAGTGGCGCACCCACAGGGTAATGGTGAGGTGGAAAGAGCAAATAGGAGCATCGTCGACGGCATAAAGAAAAGACTATTGGAACACAGATCCGGCTGGGTGGACGAACTTCCACACGTCCTTTAGGCACACAGAACGATGAAAAAGGCAAGTACGGGAGAAACCCCGTTCAGCCTCACTTATGGCACTGAAGCCATGGTCCCGGTCGAAATTGGTCTACCCTCACCAAGGATCTTGATTCATCCAGAGGACAATGATGCGGAAAGACGGTTAGACCTTATGCTAACCGAAGAACGCAGAGACTTAGCCGCAGTGCGTGAAGAGAACTACAAACGACAAATGCAAAAGTACTACAACACGCGGGTAAAACTCTGCAACTTCAATGTCGGAGACTACATATTGCGTAACAACGAGGCTTCGAACCAAGAACGCCCAGGAAAGCTGGCCCCCGTCTGGGAAGGGCCATACATTATCAAAGAAGTTTTGGGAAAGGGCGCATACCGGCTCGAAAGGCTCGATGGCACCCCCATCCCAAGAACATGGAATGGAGCTCAATTACGCAAATGTTACATGTAGATCAATTCCAAACTTAAAGAAACGGCCTGGGGCCACTTCTAATGGAAATGATTCTCCTTTCACATTGTGTTGATCGCTTTACATTTATAAACTTTCCGGACGGTATGCCGGTATTCACCGCATAAATATGGAAAGAAGTCGTTGCGTGTGGACGGCAGCAAAACCCGCATAAACACAAAAAACGACAAACCTCCACGCAGGTCAGTTATAGGTGAAGATTGGTCATCCCACTAAATGAAAGTGACGGTCCTACCCGCACAATCATGATAGAGGAAACTGAACACTAACCTATTGACAACCGCGCGTCGAACGGTTAACTTATTCAAAACACTGGGAAAATTGCTAAAATAAACTAAAATATGCATGCGCAAGTCATGTAACGTTTATAACGCAAGTCATAAAGATTCAAAAGTAAGCGGGACTATACCCCTTACCTTGGCAACCAAGTAACTATAAGACAGGTGCGGGTACAGTGTCAAGGCAAAACCCTTCACATACTTAGCACCTGCAAGGAATTGAAGCCAAGAATACCTCGGCAACCAAGTAACTATAAGACGGGTGCGGGTACAGTGTCAAGGCAAAACCCTTCACATACTTAGCACCTGCAGGGAATTGACGCCAGGAATACCTTGGAAGTAAAGTAACTATAAGACGAGTGCGGGTACAGTGTCAAGGCAAAACCCTTCACATACTTAGCACTCCGCAGGGAATTGAAACCAAGAAGGATCTTCTGGGCCATGCTTGCGGAAACGGAAATAACATCCCCGCATAGCGGGAACGTTGAGAACTAGATTGTATGAAGCTCCAAGATGGAATTGGTTGTTTAACATAATTGATCACTATGTTTAAAACTACCAAAACCTCATGGAGAATCTACACAAGTGGAACTCAACGCTCTTGACTTGCGAGGAGGTTACAGACCTACCCGCATCATACCCAAAGATCAAGCAGAAAAGTCGGGAATTTCTGCACGTGACATTAGGACTTCCGTGGGAAGAATCCCCATGGAAAACCTTAAAACTAAACCCTTTTCAAAACCCCTTGCTTAAGTCCAAAAGTTCACCTCACTTATTAACAATTCATGAGAAGAACATTGGACCCAGTTGGACCCGCAAGACTCACCTTGAACAGGGACGTCTGCGCGGTTGGACCCGCAAGACTCACCTTGAACAGGGACGTCTGCGCGGTTGGACCCGCAAGACTCACCTTGAACAGGGACGTCTGCGCGGTTGGACCCGCAAGACTCACCTTGAACAGGGACGTCTGCGCGGTTGGACCCGCAAGACTCACCTCGAAGAGACGTCTGCGCAGTTGAACTCGCAAGACTCGAGGGACGTCTGCGCAAAGACCAACTGGATCCGCAGGACCAACCATGCTCAGAGACGCGACATCCTTACACGCAGTACGCAAGCTGTTCCCGCAGGAAAAGCCTCCCAATGGTGACGTACTCCGCCTGTTCCCGTAGCTACGGATACTAGCCATCAGGGAAGGCTACCCGCGCAGCAAGGCTACACGCACAAGGCACTAACTCTCAAATAATTCAGTAATGTCACCTGAAGAGGGAATGAGCAAGCCGGGAATACTCCCGCCCAAATGAGCCAGTCCGTACGATACTGGAGGATCTTTTGTACTGTACCTGCCAAGGTATGGACAAAAGAACTGACCAAAGCTGCGACAGCTCACTGACAACAGTACGACGGGCAGCACGCTCTAGTACTTAAAGTCACTATCAGCCGCTGCCTACTCACCAACCCCTGTCGGGGCACGTCCATAGCCTGCAGTTGGTGGAAAAGGAATAGTACACAGCAGGCCTGGTCACTATCAGCCGCTGCCTACCCACCAACCATTAGCATGGCACGTGCGTAGCCCACAGTTGGTAGAACAGGAATACTATTCAGCCGGCTGTACCTGCTTGGAAACCTACCTTCGGCTATAAATACTCCAACACCTTGGAACGGTATCATCATCTTCTCTCTAGCTATTTCTCTTAATATACACTTATATTCAAGAGCAATCTAGTCTAATTCTCACGCTGGAGGGTGGTCACAAGGAGGTACCCCCCCCCCCCTTCTCAGTGACGAGCTCACGGTGTCTGTTTTGCAGGTCATCAGAACAACCATCTTTGCCGGAACTAACCCTCGTGGGAAACATCTATTTAACCCCCAGATTATCCGTAATCTGCCCGGGGTCGATTAGTGTTTCTTCAGTTACTCACCACATTGCTAAAGCCACAAGTCCATTAGTTGCAAATGAACTTATTGAAAAAACTGCCTAAGGTGGGAAACTGTAGTCACTTTTGCAGGTTTGGCTGCTTATGTTTCTTGACAAAAACTAGAAAACATATTGGCTTAATGGCCTAATGGGTCTTTTGTTTACTTATACCAAGATTAATTATTTTTTAACTTGAAGTCTATGATTTGTTAGGTTTATGATTCTGATATTAGCTATGTTTGAGACACACTTAAGTGTATAATTAGTAACTTTCTGTTACGGACCAAAAAAGTTACTGAACAGGTACCGTATTAATGCTACCATAACCAAAGGCACGACCGATGTGCTTGCGGTTTTCTTTAATGAAGCAATGGCAACACTCCTTGAAAGATCATGCAATGAACTGATCAAAACCCATGGCTACAAGAGGCATAAAAAACGACTAGCACCTGTCTTTACTCCAATGAACTGATCACAAGCTGCTTATCAGGTAATTAACTTAAGTTTTTATGCTTTAAATTGCATGTTAGTTAGTTTGTGTTTTTTTAAAGGGACATGTCGTTTGCTTGATTTGTTTTATTTTATTTTTGTAGTTGTCATAACGTATTTGTTAATGTAGATGTGTTCATCTGTCACTACACTATAGTTATGTTTTAGTGTTTGTTGCCTTCGTTTATCATTACATGATAATTTTTGTTAATGTAGGTTTCCTTTATGATGAGTTGTTACTGCACTATAGTTTATTGTATTTTGGTTTCATGAACTTCACGCTCTGTTTGTTTAGGGTCTTTCACTCCATACTCTAATTATAGTTAAAAACTCCTTTCAATTGTTATCACACTAGTAAAATGTACTAATGTGACAGTGCATAGTGGCCTTAAGTTCCACTTTTTCCAAATGAAAAACTTAATGTTACAATGCAAAAAGAGTCAAATTATTTGCACCTTTCTCTGGAGGTATAATAATAATCATTAAGTTTTAATATTTGATGATGGTTTTATTAAAAGTTTAAAACAAGATTTGAGGTTTTTGGAATAAATATATTATATGCAGGGTGTTTAGGGGTTGTTAGTATAAACCATTTGCTTTAGCTATATTTTTTGGTTAATGATAGAGAAGTTAAACATACGATGGTTGACTTGAATCTGAAAAGGAGCTATGCACTCCACCAGTTACATCTGTTTTCCCGGCCACAGTTAAAGTTTTAGGCGAACTCCGAAGACTATTTATGATTTTCACCTAATTTGTAAGAACTGGTGACATGTTTCTTATTTTTTTTACTTTTTCTTTTTAATCTCAATGTGTTGTCTAACTTTAGTCTTAATAGGACATTTTTAACATGTTGTAAGCTTGTGTTCATGGTTTCTTTTGGTACTTAATCTTTGCAGGAAGCTATGTGAAAGCTTATAAAGACTCATCAAGCAAGCAAGCAAGCATGTGCATGAAAGAAGTCGGGGCGACGTTGCTACAATCGTTTCTTAAACAACCTTTGTAGGTTCCGAACCATGAAGTGAACAAGGAGATATAGCTCAAGCGTTGTTTGATATTTAAGTATTTAAGGATCCAGTCTATTTGTGAGTGTATTATTAAGTTATTTGTGTTAGTGCGTGCATTGGTGAACTATTTTTAATATGTATTTTGGATGGTTATAATGAAAGTTTGTTTTGAAATGTATTTTGGTTGGTTATAATGAAATTTTGGTCATTCGGTATAGTTATTAAGCGCTCTGACTAAACAAATATATTTCATTCAACACGAAATAGTTAAGAGGGGGTAAAATAGTCATTCTGCAGAGTTATTCAGAGGTCCAACCAAACAACATCTTACTGGTTCAGCACTTACTGATTCAGAGTCACTTAATCATTCAGACCTCTTAATGGTTCAGCACTTGATGATTCAGCACTTGCCAAACAGCCCCTTAGTCATTTAGGTATTTGATCTTTTCTTCAATGCTCTGATAACACATTATGATCAATGGGGAATAACATATCATAAGTGTGACCAGAGCTGCAATGGAAGCCGCAACAATCCCCACTGACACTGTGTTCGAATCAGCTTCATAAGTGTTTGATATCGTATTTGACAAATTTATATTCCCGTCATAAGAGAATATTACATTTGCACGAAACTGAGGAACCGAACCAGTAAGCTGATTGTTGGAAAGTAGTATCTGGGTCAATCTTGTCATTCCAGTCAAGAAACTTGGAATATTACCCGAGAATCGGTTGTTTGAAAGATCCAAGATTTCAAGTGATTGTATTCTGGAAATAGATTAGAGTATCGGGCCTCCAAAGTTGTTGCTACTGAGATTCAAAGCAAGCTGCAAGTTAATGGGTAGATTCCTTATAACCACCGAGTTGGTTGCTCCCGATTTGAAGTTCCAACAACGATTTCAAATCACCAAACGAGTCAGGAAGTTGACCGCTTAGATTGTTGGCTTGTAAGTCAAGACTGAACAACTTCTTCAAGTTTGAAAGTGAAGGCGGGATGGAACCAGACAACGAGTTCGAGCTCATGTTTAGTATCACAAGAATCTGTAACTCACCGAGTTCACTCGGGATCTCTCCAGTCAGACTGTTGTGATCAAGATGAAGAGCTTGTAACTTGTTAAGATCACCTAACTCGCGAGGAACATTACCGGATAGTTTGTTGTGTGACAAGTCCAAAAGCGATAAGTTCTTGCATAATCTCAACTCAGGTGGGATCATCCCGGTTAACTCGTTGTCATCAAGTTCTAAATAAGCTAATGATGGAACATCGTTCCCAAATGCCCACACCGGTATCTGCCCTGTTAACCGATTGTTACCTAGCCTTAACCTAACTAAACTTTTCGACATGTTTAAAGGTATAGAACCCTCTAAATAATTAACCGATAAATCGACAGTCATCAGATTGGAGTGTGACAAAAGGTCACTCGGGACTGGCCCGCTTAACCTATTGTAACTCAGGTCTAAATTACTAAGATAATCAGTAATTCCAAGTGGGGCTGAACCATTAAACCCGTTATAGTTTGCAGAAAAGCGTTTCAAAGTAGTGATTCGCGCGATGGACTGTGGGATTTCACCGGTGAGACTGTTAGCAGAGAGAATTAACTGTTGTAAACGGGACAGATGACCGATCCCAGAAGGAATTGACCCGTTGAGGTTATTATCAGAGAGAATTAACTGTTCCAGTTTGGACAGTTGATCGATCGCCTCAGGAATTGACCCGGTGAGCTGATTGTAACTAATATCAAGAACAGTAAGATTACTCAATTCTGTATATTGTTCAGGGATAGTACCCTGAAAGAAATTACGAGAAAGGTCTAGACGCTCGAAAGAACTCCGGAAATCAGGCAACGGGCCGGATATTGTGTTGTTGCTAAAGTTTAAAACCTTCAAATCACCGCAAGTTGACAACAACAATGGAGGTGCGATTGAGGTGAGCTGGTTGTTTGAGAGATCAAGCATTTGCAAGGTTTCGATTTGGCAAACAAGGGAAGACCAAGAAGAATCTTCACGGATATTAGAGAGAGCGAAAGCCCGGTGATGAAGGAATCGTTACATGTAACGCCTGTCCATGAACATGGGTTTGATGAAGAGTTAGAGTTCCATATGGGTATGAGTTTTTGGAGGTTGTTCATGGTGGCTATTTGAGAAGGTGGTAGCTGAGAATAAGCATGACGATGAGGAAGAAGAAGAGGGGGGCAATGGGTACATGCATGCTCATTCTAATGGCGGTTGATGTTCAAAGTCGAGTGTTTCTGGTACGTGAGGAAATAATCATGGAGATCGATGTGAGTTTCATATGGAATTTCTGTTTACATAAGTCGAGTCAAGAGAGTGACTGAGGAGACCGGGGAATATCTGTATGTCGTGTGGAAAATGGCAGTGGAATTAGAGCAATGACTCATTCAAACAACCGAAATTCGGATTATAGTAACTTTGTGTTTGATGATATGAACATGATATGAATTCAAATATCAGGTTTGACATATTTCTGATTGCTTGGGTTAATTATAAAATAACATAAAAATTAAAATAGTAAAAGATTATTCGGGATTCCCAACAAATTATTTTTAAATAACAGGTATACTTGATTTGTGAGAATATACTTTAAAAGCATTTGAGTAACGAGTAATCAGTTAGTCACGTACGTAATTTATGTGTTTTAGACCAGGTATGAGACAAAGTTTTACAATCAAATATGACCGTCTTATTTCCGTCCATATCTGTTGATGTCACCCATCCTGTAAAAGATGCATGACCGAGAAAAGAAGAAATTGATATCCAATTTACAAGAATGAAAGGCCAACTTTAAACAAGCTCTAAAGTATGCTTCTTACTTGAGATTATAATTTACATCCCTCATGTCTAAACCCAAAACCACAATTACTTCGTAATTTTTTATTTTTATTTTTTACTGTTCTAATATGTAAAATAAATTTCATTGAAAATTCCCAGATTAAATTTGGTAATTTGTAGTTGATTTGTTTCCATCTGATGATCTGATCTCGTTGAAGATTTGTAAGTTTGGTCAAGAGGATGTATGATAATTCCACGGTCAGGTGTCCATAGCTCATGGATCTTCAGTTTTCAATTGGTTTGTTTGATTCGATTAGAAAGGTGGTGGTTGTCGTTGTTCCATGATTACACATGGAGCTTCTGTCTATTTTATTGTGCATATCTTTTGATCCGTTTGTCGCCTGATTTTGTCGCTTGTTTCATTAATATGTATTGAACTCATATAACGGGAGGCACACCACACACTATATCAACATACATGTATTATACATAGAATAATGTTTAATCTCTATGTGACTATGTTTGGATCAACATCAACAAAATAAACATTTTGTAACATGCATGCATGCTCTAACACAACCTTAGGTTTACTTTATCGGCATCAGAAGAATGCCAAATTGGCAATGGTAGTTTTATCTTTTATGTTAAAGAGTGGTGCTCTTCACAATTTCACATGTCCCCATTTTGATGTTGTCTCAGCTTCGTTATGCTACCCTCGTTGGTCGTTACCGTTGTAAGTGATCATGATCATGGCATCATGCACTAATTAATTGCTAGCATTAACATTTGGAATACACCTCAATCGGCTTAGGTGACACAGTCTATACGATTTTGACTCGTACTTCTGGCTCGAATTAGTCATGATCTGAACGAATACTGGTCTATTATGAACACCTATTATGTTCCGAAATATTAAGCATTTCATTAATGTTGTTGAGGCTAGGACCCTAGTGTAAAACTTGGTACAATACTAACTTTAATAACCCGAATGGTTAATAAGAAAAGTATAATTGTGGTACAGAAGATCCAAATAGGCGGTTTGGTGGAGATCCAAAGTTCATGGACCAAGTTGAATAACTTGGTGATAAAGTTATCTCTTATTTATTATTAAATAAATTAGAAGTCTAGTATGATTATGTTTCCTAGTTTGAGTAGTATTCAAACTTTGGGTGTTATAAAAACCCATCAAAAGTTTTATTTTTAGCTAGTAGTATGAATTCCGTTCTTGTTTATTTATAATAAAAAGAGTTGCATAAACGTTTTATGCAATATCGTGTTTAGTGATCTTGATTCATTTGTTTAAGGTTTAACACCTGGGTGTCATAACAATATCTTGATTCTAAACTAGGGCTATTCACGAGTCAAGCCGAACCGAGCGAAGTGTCATGGAGCTATCCCTTTGACTCCGTGTGGCGCCCGAAGGCCAGCCAATCGGTCCGCTCATAATCAGGGCTTGCTGGTTTCGTCCTGCCTTGGACTCATCAGGCGAGCGGCAACAGCTCGCAACCAGCAATGCGTTCGTCGTGCCAGCACGACTAGGCATGTACGCCTTCCTTCCCGCTGAGGCCGTGCCCAATGAAGTCCGGGACGAGCCAACAAACCCAAGCGTTTCAACACAATTCAAACATCTCGATCTTCAAATATTTGGTCTGTGACACTCTCCCACCACCATAACCATGCACGTCCTCGTGCATGCACATGTCGTCCCATACTGACGTGCAAGACTTAGACGTTGGTCTTCCCCTATGCCATGCATGTCTGAAGGGCAAGTTCGCCGTCCCATACCAGCTCACAAGCCGAAGCCATGCGTTTTGAGAATGATTCACTTTGATAAATGGGACACCCAGTAGTTCAGCCAAAATGTGAGTTTGCCGTGTGGGTTAATTATGTCGTCGGATTATGTGACGCCGACGTTCGCCAAATTAGCAGACTTCAACCCAAATTACGGCTCTGCCACACCGTAAAACTTTTAACACGAACACAGTGGTCTTCACTTCACTGGACTAGGGCGGAGCTCACGATCCCATAATCACGGCTTACAAAGACCATTCGATCTTCTCCCACCACCATTGAAAAACTCATCCTCGACATTTCTAAGCTCTTTTTGGTTGAGTGTGCACGTTCCAACGTATCCGAGGTTCGACCTGCTTTGATACCACTTGTCACGGAGCTATCCCTTTGACTCCGTGTGGCGCCCGAAGGCCAGCCAATCGGTCCGCTCATAATCAGGGCTTGCTGGTTTCGTCCTGCCTTGGACTCATCAGGCGAGCGGCAACAGCTCGCAACCAACGATGTGTTCGTCGTGCCAGCACGACTAGGCATGTACGCCTTCCTTCCCGCTGAGGCCGTGCCCAATGAAGTCCGGGACGAGCCAACAAACCCAAGCGTTTCAACACAATTCAAGCATCTCGATCTTCAAATATTTAGTCCGTGACAGAAGGCTTGGTCGTTGCTTGGCTCATTTACAACCGAACCGAACCAAACGGCTGAAATTCGAACCGAGCGAAAACCGAAATGAATCAAAATCGAATCGAACATTTTTCCATCGAACATCGAGCTATTTCGAGCATTATTTTTCTTCTTCACTTTAAAATTTTAAATAAGAAACAAATTTGAAGGTTGTAAATAATATATTCTATAAATAAATTAGTAATTTTTAGACAAACGTGTAATTGATTGTAAATTTTTATTAAAAATAAGTTTGAAGTGATATATAATGATCATGTAAACAAACTTTTAATATTATAAAAACTTTAAACGAACAAATAAAACTATAAAATTGAATGAATATGAAAAATTGTGTAAAAATAATTGTAAGCTTATATTTATGTGTTTTGTCTATATATTTATATATTTGTTCATATATAATATATAAAATAAATTAAAAATATACGAGCCGAACCGAACCGAACCGACCAAACATTTGCTCGTTGCTTGGCTCGTTACAAACCTAACTGAGCAGTGCGGCTCGTTTTCAATCGAGCGAAAAAAGAACGAGCATTTTCCGAGCAATTTCTGAACGAGCGGCGAGCGAGTTAGAGCAACGAGCGGTTTCGACGGCCCTATTCTAAACTATCAAGAATCCTTGGGCTTGGGCCCTATACCGGTTCAAAAGAATGTCCGAAGAAACCCCAAATTCAATAAAGGTTTGCTTTTAAAGGCCATCAGTCCCTTTTTCTATTAAAATTGTAACTGAAACTTTCAATTGTTTTCATTTTTGGTAATTTTTTACTCTGCACGTTGATTCGGTTCCAGTTATTGTCTTTTTTTATCTCATTATATAAGTCCCCTGGATAGGAAAAATAGCTTCAATAAACATTGTTATGATTTTTAAAAATCGATTAAAAATTTCGATAAACATGTGGTTACTGCTTCAATTGCAAAACTCAAGAAGTGTATAAAACTATCTGTGTCACTTGTCAGTGAATAGTGACAATCAAACGTGTAATTTTATTTTTAAACGTCAGGACAAAAAGCATAATATGAGCATATTAGATGTGACAATGAATTAATTAAAATAAAACCGTAATTATAATTAAAAAAAAACTAGTAATAAAAACAAAATTCTTGTAAATAAATCTCGACTATACCACAAACATAAAGCAGGCATGTGACGACCAAATATGAAACCCGTAACTATCCACTATAATACCATGAATAGTCATTAAAAAACACAAAACACAGTGATAAACAAAAAAACACAATGATCTTTTTTACTTAACACCTATGTCTTTTTTTTTGATAAAAACGTTTTTGTGTTTTTACATTCTTTTTTTATTTTACTTATGATTATTTTTTATTAATTTTTCATTCTTTTTGAGAGGTTATTTTATTATTATTTTTTTGTTACAAATTTTCTCATCCTTCTAATTGTTGTTCACATTTATAGAATAACTTAGACCCAACAATCTGATTCTTCGTTACACCCCATTGAGAATCTAATTCTTCGTTACACCCCATTGACTTGAGAGTGACTAAAAATTTAAATAAAACCGTACTTCAACTAATTCTTTTTTCTTTTAATATATTTTAGTGAGTTCGTAAAAAGTTTAACATACATTTATGTATATAACGTCCACTAGCTAATGATCAAATATGTTACTTACACTCAAGTAAAGATCAAACATACAATTTCCCAAAAATTAAAATAAAAACTGTAAGGCTGAGGGGTGTGGGGGGCTTTAATGGGGGCTTTAATGGGGCTCCAACCAATAATATTATGACGTGTGACAGAGAGAGAAACTGGATAAGGGGGGTGTTAGAGCCCTCGTTGGAGCCCCTGGCCCTGGTGTGGAGGGGCTCCAGCAGGGGCTCCAGCGAATTTTTTTTTTATAAGTATATTCAAACAACGTATTATTAAAAAAACTCATAAATTATTAAAAAACACACATTAATAAAAAAACACATTAATATCTAAAAATAAAATAAAAATTAAAGTACTAAAAAAACATTCTTCTTATTCTTCGGCTTGGTCTTATTCGATCAACCTCTTTCGGATACGTTCCTTTTGCTTTTCCATTAGCATTTGATCGACCGGATTTAGGTTACTGAAGTCTCTAGGAGACGATTGTGTGTTGGATGGTTGAAAGCCGGATGATTCTTGCGGCTCCGAATAAAACATTGGTTGGTGCGGTGACGACCATAAATCTGAATCAAGGTTTGGGAACCAATTTCCAGCCATTTTTTTTTTTAAAAAAGTTGAGAAGATGAATTGATTTTGGGTGAAGGTTTGAAATTTTGGTATAAAAATGGGTGAAATGGAGTATAATTATATAGGAAAATATTTTTTTTTTAATATTTAAGAGCCCAACGGCTCTTTTCTAAACCCAATGCAAGATTCTCTCTCTCTTCAGCCGCTAACCAGCTCACGCCTCTCTTTTTTTTTCCGTTAGCGCCCCCGTTAGCGCCCCGGTGGTGTGGTGTTAGCGTCTGGGGGCGCGAGCGGAGGGGCTCTAGCGCCCCCGTTGAAGCCCCACACCCCTCAGCCTAATATATTAATATATATAAACATGTCACATCAAAATTACATTTAATTAATAAATGATGACTCATTTCTTGACATTTCGAGTAACATGGGACATGAACAAGAACTTTTTCAACACGTTAATTAGCACCACCATGCTCGGCCTCTTTCCACCACCACCCGCCACCGCAACCTCACCGCGGTTGTATCTCTTCTCCTTCCTAGGCATCTCATACCCGAATTCACCCGAACCATTCCTGGTCCTCCTCTTAACACCATCAATCTCTTCTTCATAATTCAAATCCTCCCAAATAACGTCCATGTTTTCGTGACTTCCATCGCAATCTTTATGTTTGATGTACGATAACAAGTTTATCGCCTTTCGATATTCTTTTGTTAGAATACATTCTTCTTGATCATGTTCTTGTTTTGTGAGTTTTGTTTGGTTAACATATAGAGAATATGAAGACGAACACCATAGCCGAGGCGACCCGATGAACCGAGGTGGTGAGGATATGGTGGTGGGGAAGCTGAAGTCTCCGTCTTCTTGTTCTTCTTCTCCGGCCATGAGTGTTATAGGTTCAAAAATTCTATGGGGTTATTTGTTTGGTGAGAACGTTTGTTTTAATTATATATAAGATGTTATGGGACACATTTTTAGTTCAACTGCTATGACCACCACTTTCTTCTTATTGCAATAAGTGGTAGTGGACCCACCTAACCAAGGATACTTACTAATTAATTTGTATAAAAAATTAATCTAATTTTATTGTACATGTTAAACATATATAGGTTTAATGAAATGATGTTGATGTGGTTGAACTTCATTTTATTATAGGAAAATTGGATTTTAATAATTCCAACTTAATGCAGTTGGCCAATAATAATCTCAACTTTAAAAATAACTGTAGCTGGTCCTAACTTTCACACTATTTGTTTTCATTGAACCTTCGTTAAAAAAAACTTAACGGCGTTAAGTTTTTTTCAAATTTCAAACTGATTTTTTAGGGCTTTTGATCGGAATGAGGATACGAGTCGATTGATGTAAAACTTAACTTGAAACGGCGCTTCAAACAGCTTGATTTTTGTTAATTAATAGTTTAAACACCAGAATTGAAGCATCCTTTAGTTGTTTGGACCACTATTTGGATGTAAGTTTTACATCAATCGACTCGTATCCTCATTCCGATCAAAAGCCCTAAAATATCAGTTTGAAATTTGAAAAAAACTTAACGCCGTTAAGTTTTTTTTAACGAAAGTTCAATGAAAACAAATAGTGTGAAAGTTGGGACCAGTGACAGCTATTTTCAAAGTTGAGAATATTATTGGCCAACTGCATTAAGTTGGGATTATTAAAATCCAATTTTCCTTTTATTATATGAGATGATATGAATTTGTACTTAAAGCGGTTAAAATTGATAAAATGATGTTTCTATTGGATTTGTGGTGGTTTGGGGTTATGTTTGAGTTTGGTTACTTGAAGATATGTTTATTGAGTTTAATGAAGATTAAAGACGTGAGCGGTCTTTGGATCAAATCTATATGCTTTACTATTGCATGTTTATGTTTTATGGTTCTCTAAGCTTGAAATCCTTATCTTTTATCTATTTATGCACCATCTTGTACTTGTAATATCATATCATTAAGCTTGTGACCACCAGGGCCGTCTCGTGGGTAAGCTAAATGAGACAATAACTTTAGGCCTTCAGATTTGTAGGGTCTCCTCCATCTTAAATAAAAGTTATGTATTATAAGATTTTGAAAATAGAGTTCATTTAGAATTAGCAACTCAATAATGAGCCACAAGCTAAGAATGATTGCTTCACATCCATTATCACGGCATAGCATCCATATTCTATAATTCTTGTATACTCTCTAGCACTATGCGCATAAAGAAAAAATAATAAAAGTGCCTCAACATTTTAGTTAGTTTTAGGCCTTCAAAGGCGTTAAGACGGGCCTGGTGTGTAACACCCCGACCAAAGGCGGATTATACATCGGGGCGCCACATCTTGTTTCATTACTCGTGACACTATTGGGTGTCAATATTTAATAAATACATTCATTCGCGCACGCGCAGGGTAAACACAAGATAACATAAATCATCATAAATCAATATATTATAAATCATAATAATAAAACAGCAATAACTTGTCTTGATACATTTTAATCTAGGTCCAAAATAAAGAAAACTTCCTAGGTGTCCACAAGCTCCAAAACAGCTACTGCAAACCTGAACATGTGTTAAAATAAACGTCAAACACTTGCGTGTTGGTGAGAAATCAAGTTTAATACAATACATAGATAACAATAAATCTGCGCGCAACATGTGTATGTCTGGTTTTCAACAATGGTGTAATCTGATCGGGACCAACTCTAAGATTCATAGACTGCCAGTGCTCACAATTGAGCTCACAAACAAGACAAACTGTGCATGTGCAAACAAAAGAGAAAATCATAAACGATAGTTCTCCCGTGTTCATCTAATGGTACCATGAGAACTGCGGAATAGACCGACAAGACGGTTAATGATCCACACATACAAATAAACAGCCAAGTCTACGTCCTCAACACATGGGATACTGGGCGACTAAAGTTCATAAACAGTTTAAGACTCTAAGTTTGTATGAACACATGAACATCCCAAAACATTAAAAGCAAAAAGGGATTAGGTACGAGATTACTCACTTGATAAACGATGCGGTGTAAGATAAAGCAAGAACCAACTTTAAACAAGCACAAGTTAACCTATAAATAAGATTATTGTTTTAATGATTTGTTTTAAGTCTTGATTATAAGTTAGCATAATTAATAAGTAAATTATTATATATAATATATATATATTACCGGAAAAGCAGAGCAGAACAGGGAGGAAGACGGAGGCAGAGAGGAAGACGGCAGAGAGAGCAAGGAGCAAGAGAACATGAGAGATTAAGTGTTTTGTGTGTGTAGTGTTATGAAAATATTATTATTATTTATAGGAAAACCCTAGGAGACATAATCCCTAGAAAAGGGGAAAGGATCTTTAACAGGATCAAGCAAAAGATATCAAAAAGCATAAGAATCCAAAAGCAAAAGATATGGAAAGATATGGCAGCTGCAGAGGCAAGATAAAGCTGACAGGGAACAGTAAAAAAAAAGCATGGGCGGTTCAGATAAAGGTACAGGTCAGGCATGGAAAAAACAGATCTCCAAAGATAATGTCAGTCACTTTTTCTGCCAACCAATGGGGTTGGTGCGCATGCTGCGCCGAAAGTAACTTTTCAGACATAAAGCAGATTAGGTCAACGGCTCAAAAGATAAGACAACACAAAAGCAAACGGCTAGATTAAACAGAAGAAAACTCAAAGGGTTTAGCGCGAGAAAGCTCGAGCGCGAAGGCAGACACAGAAGGTCAAGAGAGCGCGAGCGCGAAAGCAGACAGAACCAACCTTAACGCGTCGCGGAAAGAACTACATTTCTAAGCGCGCCGCGGGAAGAATCACATTTCTTAGCGCGCCGCGGGAAGAACTATAATTCTTCGCGCGTCGAGGGATGAACTACGATTCTTAGCGCGCTGCGAGAAGAACTACAAATCCTTAGCGCGCTGCGAGAAGAGTTCGTCTCGCGTAACGCTGAAACAGGTGGTCTTCACGCAGGATTCCTTGTAAGGGGTCTGGCGCGTGGAGCTGCGCAGACAACCTTAGGCGGGAAGGAACAAAGGACAAGCAAAGAGTTAGAAGAAAAAGAGGGAAACAAGGCTTAAGGGCGGGACGGCGACAAGAGGGAAAAGAAGGCGGAAAGAGAGAAGGAGAGGGACGGGACTGCGGAAAGAAAGAGAGAGAAAGAGGCGGGAAGGAAAAGTATATTATTATTATTAAAAGTAAAATATAAGTATAAATAAATATTAAATCATAAAAGAAAGAGATCGGGTCAGAGAAACGGGTACCTGGGTCGGGTTGGATCGGGGCAGATGTCACATGGTGAACACAAAACAATAAGAAATTTCTTGCGAAGTAGGTCAGCTTATACAAAGCCACATACCAAATGAATAGAAAGTTGTACATTAAAAGTGCCTAGATGGCATTCCAATCAACAAAAAGTTGTATATCTATAATAAATCGTCATGATGTTTTTTAAAAGTAAATATATTCTATAATATATTTATAATTAATGTTGTATATATATAATAAATCGTCATGAAATAAATATATCTATAATTAATGTAATATATTTATTTCATAAAGCGTGAGAAATTATGTGGTTTTTTATGGTATCAATGTAAGAAATAGTTATGAGATGTAGAATTTTATACGAACGTTGTTTATGGTCAAGTGTTCCTTAGAAGTATTTAGTTTTTGCTTCCCATTTAAACTCCAATAATTCAATGCGTCTATGTTAACACATGAATAATTCTTCAATTTATAGAAGAAATCCCTTTGATTAATTTAAAGGTAGCCACACTATTATTATTATTATTTAAAGACATTCCTTGACTTTTCTTATCAAGTGTAGCCATATCATTGATTTAGAATTTATATGTCTTGTCATATTTTAAAATCAAAAGATATCTTTGTTAAAATTTTCAATCATGTTAATTGCAATTTCACTCATCCATAAATTCACATCTTATCAACTCGCGGTTGTAAAGACTTTTATTTCAATTGATATTTGATGTTGAGTAAAGTGTTATCTAAGTATAGATTGTAAATGAGTAGAGTTCAACGCATGTTTCTAAGAGATTTTTCAACAAATGCAAGCTATTGATCAATGCATGGTCAACAAAAGAAGTTCGTTAGGTAAGTTGTTTGCCTCATCTCACTAAATTACTCTAGTAATATGTTTATTAACATGCAAGAAAGATTACATGTTTGAAGTCCATGTGGCTATTAAAACAACTACTTATCAAGGGGCATTTTGCTAAGGTAGTAAGGTGTTGACTAAGACTTTGTATTTGTAAATAGTGAGTGTTCAAGTTTCCTGGTTAATACATAAAAAATGTAATTTACAAGTAAAGGTATAAATATGTATGAGTTCCTCATCATCATCATCATCATCATCATCATCATCATCATCGTACTCAGTATATCCCACCAATAGCAAAGTTATGGTAGGGTCTGAGGAGGGTAAAATGTAGACAGCCTTACCTCTACCCCATAGGGATAGAGAGGCTGCTTCCGGTGAGACCCCCAGCTCGATAGTAGTTTTGCATCAAGCCTTGGACATAAAGCACATAACACTCAATCATCGGGATACCGCCTGATTGGTGCATGTACCATCGTCTTTCGGCTATCAACGCCACCACATGATGCCTGATTAACCTTCCGCCACTTTTAACGTTATTTTCACGAGATTAGTAAAATATCGTCAAAATTAGTGCAATTTCACTTTTGCCCACCCGAGGGTTTACACATATATACATAATATGCGCGCACCTCAAGCAGGGCGTATAAATATGTATGAGTTGTCATTCTAAAAAAATTAATCAAATATTAATTGGCCAATAAAACGCCATTTTGAAAATATATAAATTTGAAAAATGAAATCGAGAGAACGTGAAATATGCCAAATTTATTGCTAAAATCCAAAATACTTGAAAAGCCACTATATATCGTTATCGAGATTTTGACAATCCTTATATATATATATATATATTTTTTTTACAAAAGTTTTATATAATTTACTATAAAACGATTACAATAAAGTGGCAGACAAACGGGCAACAAGTTGCGCCGCAACCCCCTTTTAAACAGCAACCCCCTTATATATATATTTAAAAGTTACATCATATTTTATTTTTAAACGACCCATATTAAATATTTTTTGTATTCAAATCTATATTTATATGTATATATACTTCTATATCATCATCTTTTTTGTTTGAACGATCAATTTTATTAAATGAACCTAACACTAGACTCGCAAGACACTAGCCTAAAACATACGCACCCAAATACAGTAATGGTTTCCTCAAAAGGAAAACGTACACAAGTTTCCAATCAACCCCGTCTAGTTAATTACCCCATATGTGTTAGCCAATGAAAACTAAATCCTTTTTATTCTACTAACCAAAAGCCTTTTGTTGTTGAAAGAGGGTTTCGTTTATCGTTTTCTATATACACCAACATGCCGTGAGCATCATCGCTTGCTTGGGCGAGCAATTAGTCGAATGAAAACAAAAACTGAGTTTTGGGATAATTAATCGTGATTAACCTTGTGCTGCTATTGGTATCAGGAATTGAATAAATTAAAATAAACCCAATTGGTAGATAGAATGAATGGTGATTATGGCTGTGATAAGAAGTATTAAAATAAGCTAATAAAAATTTAAAAGAATATTTTAATTTCAAACTAGCACATGTGACGCCGTATTCATCGGTGAGTAGAATTTGATTTTTCCACACTCTCTTATGATTGAATCATCACTGAGTCGAGCTTGTAATAAGTAGGGTTTCAGCTTATAACACATACAAATCATTTGGTTTGACTTTGACTCATAATATTCATTTTGAGTTAAAAGTTAAACCGGCGTTTTAAAATTCAACTCGAGTCAAGTTCTACTTGGCGAGTTGGTTTTGGTTGAGGATTATGTATGGGTGTGCGTGTGCATGGTGCAGTTTTTGATTTAAACCGAATCGAAAACCAAAACTTCGGTTTTTTGAGTACTTGAAACCGTTCGGTTTCGGTTTTTTCAGTTTTCATTTTGGTTTCGGTTTAGTTTCGGTTTTTGTCATTTGATCTTGAAAATTTTAGGTCAACTTTTTTTTTCAAAAAATAATTAATTTTAGTATAAATAATTTTGTTAATTGTTTAATAATAGACAATAAAAATTTTAACAAAATTATCTGAGTTACATGTTTATTAAATTCTAATAAATTACTTAATATAAAATATAAAAAAACAAAAATTCAGGAATTCATTTGGTTCGGTTTTTATTATATGCAAAACCAAAACCGAACAGTTAGTTCGGTTTTTATAAAAACATAAAACCAAACCGTCGGTTTTTGTTTCGGTTCGGTTTTTTTTGTTTGGATTTTTCGGTTCCGGATTGTTTTTGTAGGTTTCTTGCACGCCCTAAGATTATGTATGTTATTTTGTTTAAGTCTTAAATAATAAGCTAACACTAATATAAAATTTACAAACATTTAATAACAGGCTTCCTAATAACCTTTAAAAACATGAGAACTCTGTTGGCAACAACCGTGACAAATCCATATATGATTCCAAAAAGAATTATAGATATGATTCCAAGAACTAACAACCCCTTTGGTCTCGATGAGATATTGGGCTTGGCGTCTAACAATCCCCTTTGTTGGCTGGAAGTTGTCGATTCTTCTTTTAAGCCTTCTCCAATTATTCTTGATCTAAACGTTGGTAATTATGGCGAGAACCGACATTTTTTCCATTCTAGGGATGGTGGTTATGGGAGGAAGGGCTTGATGATTCTCAATATGTTCTTAAGGGTTGTCCTACGGCGTGTAGCAACACAAAGGAGGTTGATGCTACGATTAGGTTAGGTCGTGACTTGGAAATGAATAGCAAAGGCATGAAAACATGAGATTTTCCTGTTGGCATTTATGTTTCTCAATTTGTCTTTTGGTGTTTTTTACGGTGTTTCCCTTTGGGTTTTAGGAGTTTTTTTTCGTTTGCCTTTTGGTTTTGGTGGTTGTTTTCCTTGGGTTTTTGCTAGTTTCTCGCTAAATTTTCTTAGTGAGATTTGCCGTTCAAGGAGAGAGAGATAGAGTATTCTATCTCATATTAGATCTTCAAAGAGAACCTTATCGAACAAAAAGAAAGTATCTACTAGTAGGATAATACCAAAATAACAATAAGAAAATTAAGGATGCGAATAAATGAAAGGAAAACTTTACATGATAATAAGTTAATAACTAAATTTATCCTCCGTATAGTTAACAAAAAAGTAAATTTGTGCGTGACAGTTGAAGAACGATGCACATTTAACTTGGTTATGACAAATAATTAACATAAAGACGTTAACAAATAAATTAAACAAAGTTCACGAACTTCGTTTAATAATATCTAAATTCTAAGCTAACAAATAACAAGGTTTACAAATTTAGAAATTGGGATCAGGCCCAACATACAGCCCAGCAAGAGACAAAAGTCAAAGTTCACAAGACACGGAATTAATAAAATAAACAGTAAAATTATATTTATATAAATAAAAAAAAATCTAAAATCTAACTTGTCTTAAAATCAGCAGGCCCAACATACAGCCCAGCAACGGGAACAATAGCCCACCCAGTAGATCTTCTATTAAATAAAAAAGTATAGCCTAGTGAGTAGGGAGAGATGTACAAACCGGTTTTGATCTGGGCCTAAACCAGTTCGGCCTTGGTCAAAAAAAGTTAAAATCGTTTTTGCATTAACCGGTTTATAAGAGGAAAAAGATCGGTTTGATTTGAAACCTGTTTTAATAAAGGAGTTCTCAAACCAATTACATATAGGAGGTTCGGTTCATTTTGATTAACCATTTATAAGTTTTTTTCATTTTTTATCTATAAACCCTTTGATACCTAAAACTTAAAACACTCGATGTTTTTCAACCCTACTATTTTACCAATAGCTAAGTAGATCTAAAAAAGAGTGAAACCGACTAAAACGTCCAGATCGTGCTAAATAGGTTGGGCTAGGAATAATAAGGTTTGAAAAAGTAGTGAAACCGACATCAACCCATCGAACCATCAACCAGCCATCCCGTGCTTACTCGGGACAAATGTGGTGTCATAAAAACCAACCCCAAAAACAGGTTTTAACAAGTCTTGTTCAAGTTTAAATGTATAATTAAATGAATCGTGTTAGGGTTTACATATTTAATAAAATAAGTCGACTCGATAGCTCATTCAACTCATTTTTAACAATCCACCAACTCAAATACTCAATTACTATCTGTTTGACTCGTTTAAATAAATAGATTAAACGTGTTGTTCTTGTGCTACAAGATTTGAAGTGCATGTTAGTCTAAAGTTATCGTGTTTGACAAAATTTTATGGATCGTTTCGGGGTCAATAAATAAACACTCCAACACGTTATCAATGAACCCTACTACTATAAAATGCTGGTAGCTTATTACTAATTAAAGTCAACTAATACGAATAGTTTGTTTTTCTGAAATACAAACACAAAAATCTAGTTACACCTACGTCAATAATGGAATACATAACTACTCCTTGTACTATTGTTAAACGTCGTTACCAATAAATACAAACATGCTTAGCAATACATTATATTAAGCTCATTATTTAAAAGTGATATGATCATAATAAGTCAACATTAAATCATACATTATTCTTGTACAAATACATAATTCAGAAAAGTTATAGCACTAGTGCACTACAATAAAGTTTCTTTCATTATTCAACAAACATTTGATGTTTTTTTAAAAGACGTTGATTTGACACAAATTGTGATTTAATTAATAAAAATATTATTCAATCGTAGCCCTACGTAGATATTGTGGAGGTGATTAAGCACCGTCTAGATTGTCGTTGAAAAATAAACGTACATGATTCGATAGTTACGTTTACCATATCAATATTAATATTGTTTTTAATAATAATTATAGTCCATACCGATCTTGTCCCTTGAGAAGGCCACACCGACACCTTCCACTTCAAACAAAACTATTATTTTCACCCTTCACTTGATTATTTCTAGTCACCTTCCATAAATGTGGTGTCTTCGGATGATCATGAAGTAAATGATACTTGATAAGAAGATTCATAGAAGATTCATTCAATATAAAAATTAAAAACAAAAAACAAAGGCACATTGTTGGTCTCCTTCTTTTGTGTTATATTACATGTTCACGGTAAAATAAAGGTTTTATATTGGAACTTGGAAGTTAATCATGAAACAAGTTATTAAAAAAGTTAACGGGTTAGTTTTGAAAGAAAGTGAAAGTTGAAGGGCAAATAGAAGCTTAGTAAGCATGGTGTGGGTAATTAATGCATCTAACGACGAAATATTAACAGTTACTTGAGTGTAGCAACTTAGACGTTTTTCGATAACTTACTAGACATTTACCGACATATATGCTTATGTGTATTCACGAACGGACATGTCAATCTCATCCGTGCTTACCAAATACCAACAAACGACTGAATTATCTGGGCGAGAATCTTATATGAAATCTTAAATTTTGTATTGCTGGCGGATTATCAATGGATAAGTCTGTTAACAACTAAAAAGCCTGGACGAAAATGTTATTTGATAAATTATCCTTAGAATCACAAACATTTAATGATGGATAATTCGTCCGTAAACAATTCCCAACAATGATCAAATTTGGATTTTATCGTGTTACTGACCTAGGAGTACCAATAGTAATTTTATTTTTAATTTTTACTTTTTATTGGAAACTGTCTATAATTATTGAACGATCTCATTTGTCAATGATAAATCACTAGTGATACTCGTTCTTTTAGTACCATATGGAAAACCTAGCTGTCTTGATCTCTATGTTTAGAACCTTGGAGTCTTGGACCATTGGACATCCTGAAATGCATTTATCTCTATGATCTTGACCTTGAACAACTAGACAAACTTATATGTTTATACTCACGGATTATATATCCTAGGAATTTTAATGACCTATCCCTATAATCCAGTTTGTTTCACAAGACACTTGGATTTCGACTTATTATTTATTTGTTTTAAACCTTTTCTTTATACTTATGTAACGTTTTTCCAAATATGTAATATTTTATTAAATATAATATATCCTTACCTACTGCATTAAATACCGTTATTAAATATTAGCAGATTCGAGTATATATAATATTAATATGTATAGCTACAAGATATTATTGGCGTTTCGTAATGCTTGACGTAACTTGTCTATCAAATTTTAAAACGTTTAGAATCTTGACAATTTGTAGTGCACAATTTGAGACCATGAAGCCTTAAAGGTGGTAAGTAAACCAACTTCAACCCCACCATAGTGTCACACCAAGATATAATACCGAACTAACCATGATATAACATTTTCAGTAGTATTAATAACAACAAAAAAATCATACATTCTTTTTATCGTTGGGAATTATTAATAGCATTGTTGTTGAACTCATTAGGCGCTAGTCGGACGATGTGGTAGAAACTAACGATTAATCAGGATTATTAGGGATTAATCATAATGAAATTTATATGTATTTTCTTAAATATAAATATATACGGAAATTTATTTTTATGTTTTTCAATTTTGATTGATTTTGACCAAACAACGATTAATCGACGCATATGCAAGATTTTAGAACCATGATTAATAAGGTGTTAAGTACTTGAGAATTATAAATTAATCGATTACATATTTATATTTCGTAAATGTGAATTTTGGATTTCATGTGACTTGGTGTAACACCTCGAAAACATAATTTATAAAATTTTGAAAGAGGCTCGACGGCGCCTAGGGTGAGACACGAACACTCCTAGGACGAGGCATGACGTTATTAGTGGATTTTGGCGCGGTTTGTTGTGATTGGGTTTGATGGACTCTTTTTGGTGTGTCATGCACGAGAAAATGTATGTCTTGATATTCAAAGTTCTTCGTGTGTGTTCTTCAAGAAAGAGATTAAGAGTTATTTAAGACTATAGAAGTTGTTTCAAGCATCAATCATCCATCAATTGGTGTTGGTAAGTTAAGTTTTCAATTATGTTCATCGTTATAACATTATTTGGGTAAACACTTGACTTTTGGTAATAATTTAAAAATGTTAGGAAAAGTTTAGAACGTCACTGTCTTGATTGTCAATATATTTTATAGGCCCGCTTCATTTGACGTCTATTATAGATCTATATGTGAATTTATGTTTGTATTTTCATAAATGAGACATGCTATGAAAAATGTTATTTTAATTACGCTACTTGATTCATAATTTGTATGAGACTATGCTATATATATTGAGCCAAACTTACACATATAGTACAGTACCTATTATATTTATGTGTGACCATTGACCAATGTAGCAGTCAATTAAGTTGTAGGCATACGTAAAATAATGAATTTGGTAGGTAAAGTTTGGTAAATGGGTCAAACGCAGTAGACCTATCCTTATCAAAATCAAGTATAAATTAATTATGATAAATCAAGAAATGCTAAGAACAAAGTGTCTATTAACCAATATGTTTTCATAACGGGACGGCCTACCGGTCGAATCGGTCGGACCGGCAGAACAAGTTTGGTAAAAAAAAATGACGTGTCGGGCTTGAAAAATGATTTTTCAAAAAAATATAATTTTTTATAGAAAACCGGTTCAATCGGTCCGACCGGTTAGGACCGACCGGTTCACTGGGAGCCGAGCGAACTATGTGAACCAGACTGGTTCCACCGGCCAGTGCGGTCTCAACAACACTGCTATTAACCAAATTTACCTGTGAAAGCTGATTGAATATAATTTTAAGCATGTTCTCAGGTAACCGTCAGAAGTAATGGACTAGAGTGATTTGGATAAAGTTATGAAGTTATTAAGGGCTTACATGAAAGACTTTATATCTATGTTGTGACCTTAAGATCCTTGTTATAAATTGTGGATTCAGGACTAATTTATTTCTTTTATGTTTTAAGACAACTTTTATAAGTAATTATAACGGAAATTTTCTAGTTGTACCTTCAGCTGCGTATTGAGTAAACTGGTATTGATCGATCATGGTTAGTCTGACCGCAATGCAGCGTGTGACAACATTTTGAATCATGGATACTCCCGGGGGGTTTGAGGTTACGCACGATCTGAATGGAATAAGACAGAAAACGTATTACAAAATAAAATAAAATAGAATAAAAAATAAAAAAAAGGATATTTTCCTTTTATCTAAAAACTTGAGTATCAAATTTGTTTTTGAAGTTAGACTAGATGCTTTATCTTCATAGGGGTTGAAAAATCGAAACCTTATGTTGGTTACTGAGGTGACAATGAAACACGAACTTGATGGGTATATCTGAAACATTCGAAACAGGTATAGGGCATGGTAATTGGTATGATACTACTTTTGAAATTTTTCGCGGGCATGGGACGTGTATGGAATTTGGTGAATACACGTTTACCTAAACCAATTACCTGATAGCGTATACTTGTTTATATGATTAATCCCGTCATGATTTTCTAATTGTCATTTCTAATAAAGTGTCCTTAATAGCGAGACCCTACCTAGGGTGTTGGCCACTAACCGCATGAAGGGAGTCACAACCCCTTTTAGATCCCTTGTCAAGGGGAGGCAATGCGCTCTTAAACCTCTAGATTCGTTGATGAATGAACTAATTAAGAACAATCATTAACAAGTGCATATCACACACCTCTTAATTATATCATTTTATATCCGCATTTTCCATTTGGTCAATAAGTAAATAACGATTATACCAAATAACTTGATGACACTTATTAAATATTATCAACATTACGAACATGGGTGTAGACTTAGTTTGGTAGTGGCGTGGTGGTGCAAGGCAGATGATGTATGATTGATGAACTATGTCATTACAAGGTGCATGTAACCTATATAATAATACTATAATAGTAAGTTCAAAACTACTTGTAATTAAACATACACGTACAACTACCCTCTCCTTCAAAATTAATGAAATTACGTATCACATCTTTAATACCTTCTTACGTACCATTGCTACAAAAATATCACCAACAAACTGTTGCCGCACAAAAGCCATAAATATAAATAAATATTCGTATGTTACCAACAATTAACCAACAAATTATATATCTTAAACGTGAAAAAAAAATTATTATCGGTTATATTTACTAGCGAAAGCAGGGTAACTGTCGATTGATTTCCAATGCGTTCGTTGACATGGTTAAGATTTAAATATGATACCGAGGGTGAGCGTCCAAATAAGCCAACCGTAACCCGTCAGTGATATTGTGATCAGCATTTTACATTTTTCGTTCTTGTGGTATAGTAGGCTAGTAGCAGAAATCATAAATCGGTAAATGTAATATTTCTAAAATCGAGTGCCTAAGAAGCCTCTATTGTATTTGTAATATTATGTTTTTTGTTCTAGCTACTTGCTAGGACTGTTTTTCTTTTATTTATATAAAATACCTCCTTTCCAAAAAATTCGTCATGAAAGTCGCCAATGGTAATCTGTCACTAAGAACCTCTTCTCCAACGCCCGTGAATAAATAGATTGTTGTTAATCTCTCAGTACAAGCACTTCAGTTCAATTTAACAAAGTTGAAAAAATTTTATCAGCAATACCCTAATATCCCAGCAAATTCCGCCAATAACAAGTCCGCAAATTCTTTACCTATCCCATGTTTTGTGACCCAAGGATCACATATACCTATGGTTTTAAATTTTAATTTACTAAAACCCTTAGTTTCATAATGTAGTAGCTTTTTCTCATTTTTATTCAAGCCACCCAAGTCACCCACATACAAATAAAAAACACACATGTGTGCACAATAATTGTATATATACACAACTACACAAGTATAGTACTAACATTAAACATAAGCTAGTTTGTTCCTCTTCTCTGTCGGTTCACACAAACACAAAACAAAACAAAACCACAACATGACTTCCACAACTCTCCGAAGACCATATCGCCGGAGCCCATCATTCTCTTCATCTTCATCCTCATCCATTTCATCAATTTCCTTCTACCTAGACGATTCGTCGACTCCGGCAACCCCGCTTAGATATTACGGCATACCCTTCTCTTGGGAACAATTTCCAGGCATCCCAAAGAAAAACAACACTTACAAATTAGCCTCACCACACTCTCATCTCCCATTACCGCCTTCAGGAAACTCATTTCGTAAATCATTTGGTAAAGACAATGCACCGGTGGTCAAGAAGTATGTTACTAGTGATAGGAGTACTTTCCATGAAGACCCTTTCTTTGCAGCTTTTGTTAAGTGCTCAAAGGATGAGGAAATGGGAATGATCAAGGGGTCGAAAATGCGGTCGATTTCCGGGTTGTATACGTCGTGCTTTAGAACGTGTGATGTCGCTGACTCGGTTGTTAATCTTCCGAGATCAGTGCGTTCGGGTTACTTTTTACGATGAGTTATTGTGTTGGGGAATAATAATGGGACCTATGAATGCCCTGCTAACCAATTAGAAGTTGGATTCAAACATGAGGTAATGAAGTGTTTGTGTTTGTGTATGTGAATTTGTGTAACAATGTTAGGAATGCATATATGATGATGTTGTTTATGTTTTATGGAAACTATCTTCTTATGTGCATGAGGTAATTACTCTATGAAGAAAATTACTACTTTGTTATAATTTTGTTTTTGGAGTCATGAAAATCGAAAATTTACTTTTGAATATGCATAGTGGACAACTTTGAAACTTTATATATAATATAATATAATAAAATATAATATAATATTGCTTACAAAAATATCGATAATGGCCATACTAGGCCCTAGCTTGGGCTGCTAAGACTATCCCCATTCACAAATCAACAATATCAATCTTTATTATAAAACTAATATTTTTTTCTTCAACCCAACCCAACCGAACTTTTCACACTCATTAGCAACCCAATCTTAACTATTTTTTTATTAAATAAAGATAATTTATAATTGTTTTTTTTATTAAAAGTGATAGAAATATAAAAATTAATTTCTTTATTTAAAAATAAACTATATATTTAATTTAAAAATATTTTAAAAAATTTTATGAATCAATAGAAAGTTGACAAGTATTGGATAATATAAATCATAGTGATTAATATTAATTATATGTTATATTATATATTTTTTTCAAACTTTGTTTTTAATAAAATTTATACCTGTATGTTCACAAGAAAAAACTGAACGATGCTATTTTTTTAGATTATTTTAAAAACTTAATTTTAAAAGTTATTAGAGAAAAACAATATTAGTGTGAAAACTAATTAGTTGAAAGAAAAAAGAAAAAGAAATTATAAAAGAAAACCTTTCATGTCTTGACATTTGGCATTGGAAAAGATGAAGAGTAGTTTGCAATCTGGTTTGCTAGCACGAATGGTTTGGTCAAACTCCTTGCATTTTTTATTTTTTTATTGTCTAAATAGTGAAACAACCCACCTAAGGTTCCCGGGTCGAATCCGAAAATCATGTTATCAATATGAACTTGAACACGACATGTGAATTCATGGGTTGATACGAGCATGATTTGTTTGATTAACAGGAAAAGAAAGCTATTTAATATTTTTTACATATTGAGATTTTAAAATTCTAGTTTTACATAATATTGTTATTCTTTTAAACAATTATGTTTATAAATGTGTCAATTTATTTTAACTTTCTTTTATATAAAATACTCAAATAGTTTAAGTTATTATGTAAAACACATTTTAAAAAACTAAAAAAAAAAATAATCAGGTTAAACATGTCAACTCACAAACACGTCATGTTATTAACACGGCCTATTTAGATGAACATGTTCGCGACTTCGCGGGTTTAAGTAAAAGCTTACCACAACTCATTTAGACTAAACTCAAAATGTGTGAATTATGTGTTAAAATCAGGTCATGTGGTATCATAAATTCACCCCCTGTGATAGTGAAACAACAATCCCATTAACAACACTTGACAATAGCCGACAATGAAGACATATCTCTTCATTGAGTGATGCCACAACGACGTGAGCAGACATTATTGTGTACGAACAAAAAAAAAGAAAAAAAAACGTTAATAATTATAATAACTATTTACTAATAACAAGAGGCGTGTTGCATTATACTCCATTGAAAAGTTAGGTTAGGAAAGTCTCTTATAAAAACATTTTGTTTGCCAATGATTACTTCACTTGAAGAATAAATTTAATCCATATTATATAAAAATGATTATTTTAAATGATAATAAATAAAAAATTTAATGATAATAATAAAATACAAACGAAAAACAAGACGCTAAATAAGCCACAAGTCGAATTTCAAAATTAAATATTTGAATTAAAAGATGGACCCATAACACTATTTAATCAACATGCTTTGCTACTCTATTTCCACTTGTATTTTTCAATATATCTAGCTTATTATTTACAAATTAAATAAATAAATAAAAGAAACGAAAGTGGATTATTTTGTCGTTTTCATCTTATTAATATCCGAATTAATTAGTCTCCACAAGTAGAGAAAGAGTAATATTTTAGTACTTAAAATAGATAAAGTAAACAACATAATTAAATTTGTAAATTATAGTGGCCACATTGCACCCTTTTATTATAGTTTGCCTTGAATTTGATGTGAATTTAGGATTGCGCATGTGATATTGGTATCATTGTTATTAATAATTACAAAATCGCTAGTGAAGTGAGAATCATACTATATACCATGTGACACCCAATTTTTTATGCCCAATCATAATCATTACCATAGGTTCAAATGAGAAACTCCA
The DNA here is from genome assembly GCF_021521415.1 of Bidens hawaiensis. Taxonomy (NCBI): domain Eukaryota; kingdom Viridiplantae; phylum Streptophyta; class Magnoliopsida; order Asterales; family Asteraceae; genus Bidens; species Bidens hawaiensis. The sequence continues at coordinate 929,931 of NW_027491060.1, forward strand.
AATATCTAAAAAGTATTATAAATAATTTTATTTACCAGTGTATATATAAGTTGTAACTGTATTGTTTGTAAAACCATTAAAGCATACCATGAGCAAAATGGCTCATAATAAATACGTAGATATGCATACACGCACGCATGTAATAGGGCCGTCTCTAAGAATTCTAAAAAATTGGAGGATCCAGAACGAGTAGAAAATGAGCTCATAAAATATAATTTTTATTCAAAAACTTAAAGAAAAAAACATGCATTTTGAAACTAAAATATCTTTATCATTTATAATAACTAAATGTAAAAGAGTAAATTATAAAAATAAGTTTTTTTTCTTCTGACGCTAACATATATATACTTTCGTTGAAATTTGGTGACTGGTTACTAAATTGGGTCAATTGTTCACATATGAAGTTACATGTGGTTAAAAACCAATTTTAGTCTACACATAAACTAATACTTGGTTTCTAAATTATATGTGAACTAGTATTAACACCCTTCGCGCTGCGTCAGGGTGTAAATCGTGTATTTACATATCCGCTTCACTCGAAAGCATGAAGTTACTACCACCATCGCCTTCATTCGCTATCCTTTCTCCCACAATTAGTAATTAACGTTAACCATTAAGAAACTGAACAAAAATTAGACGTAAAAACGTTAAACCACACACGCTCGTTGCGTCGTGTTAACAAAAAAAATTAGACTGAAACGTAAATTATAACAATAAAAATAAAAAAAGTCAATTAACAACTACGCGTTGCGACGGGCCGTTAATCGGGGAAAATACATAAACACATTAAACCACACACATGCGTTACATCGGGTTAATCGCTAAATTTTGACGTAAACATTAACAAAAAAAGCTTGTAAAAGATGAGAAATATAGGAGACCAAAGTTGAAAGTGAAAAAATGTTGACGGCTAAAACTAAAAAATTATTTGTGATATATTTGTAAACTATGAAAAGTATATGGGCAAAAAGTAAAAAAAGAAAAGCTTGCAAAATGTTACAACAATTAAAGCATGGTGCACAACTTTAAAAGCCAGCATCTCCCAATTTTATAAGTATATAAATTTGTACAGTAAGTTAAATCATCCTTTTTAATATTTTTCTTTTTGAACATCGGTAATCTTATTAAACTAACCAACTAGCAAAACACTATACGGACAACTTAACCGACTAGCAAAACACTATACAGGCAACTTACAAAAATAAAATTGTGAAGAAGCGTTATATTTTATGTGAATTTGGTTTAAATGTATAAATGGGACAAAACTTATTTTGAATTATATGGCTAAGTTAAAAATTGTTAGGTCTACTATCCACTATCCTAATTTATAATCGTTTAGTTAAGTTGGAAGGCGTTATATAATAAACGTGCACTATGAAAAACATCACTTAGTTTGCGGTGTTGAAGATTAGTCAAGTAACCACTTTCAAAATCCACTATTCATCATATATGAAATATGAAACCATATATGCACAAAATATAAAATTAATAAATATAACTAATATACTATCTAAATGAATTAACAACCATTTTTAGTATTGAATAAATGAATTAACTGAAATGAACAAAGATTTCAGTTGTGTAAAATCAACCTATAATATGTATGTTCTTTTGGTAATCTTTTGACTAAATCACATGTATATGTGTATATATTATTGGTTTTAAATACAAAAATCCTTTGAAAGAGAAGATAAAATCAACTGGGGAACGGGAATAAACCATTTTGTATTTCAATTTATGTTTTTTCTATTGAAACGTTGTGTGCATATGTGTTTATGTAATTCTGATAGTTCTCAACATAATAATATCATGTATCTAAAATCTAGACCAAAACAAGCAAATCAAGTTTCATGTTTCAAGTCAACATCAAGTCATCAAGCAGGCACGCCTTTAAACACTCAAAATACATTCAATAATGATAAATAAGTTATGTTAAAGATGCTTCATGATTACTGAAAAAGAAAACAAACTTATTCTTTAAGTTACATAAACCAACATAACCTAACTTTTATAATTTAAAAACAAAATCATAAAGGGTCATCAATATATGCAGGGTATCTCTAAACCCGAAATTATTCACACAATTAATTTTTTAAAAGAAAACTAGATAAGATCCACCTTTTAAATCACTTCATGGTATAAACTTCTTAAGGCGACCTACTCGACCATGGTCGGCTTTTACATAAACTAACAATTCACAAGCTGAATATACTAACCATGTCCAACCTAAATGAAAACGCCGAACCTAACCAACTCACAATCAGCTTTACATCTCCTTTTTATTTTTTTACTAAGTTGACTAACACCTGATCAACAATTTCTAAGTTAAAATAATAAATACCATCAAATCTATACACAAGACACAAGTGAGCTTCTAACACTTTTAAAGAAATATGCCAAGTGGCCAAACACCTGGTAAATCAGCAAAATATTTTTTAGCGCATGACACTCGTGAACTATCTAAGATCATCACGCAAAAAACTCGAATCGAGCTGAACTTAAACAAGCGCAAGCCTTAAAATAAGCGTGTTTGATGAACGAGCCTGAGCTTCATTTATCGAGCTTAAGCCGGCTAGCAAACCTAAACAAACTTACTGTTTTTTTACAATTTTTATATGATAATTTTCAATCAATCAATCAATCAATCATGCTGTATGTAAAATAATGATTAAAGAAAACAAATATTTATATATCATGTCAAATATAAATACTATATTTAAAATACATATACAAATACTGAAAATGTATATAAACTTAATAATAAAGGAGCCAAACACTAGTTGAGCTCGAACTTGAAAAACTACTCACGGGCCGAGCTCGAGCTCTCCTAAGTCAAACGAGCCAAGTTGAGCTCGGCTCGGCTCATTCACAATGTCCTAAAGTACCTGATAATATAAAGAAAAAACTAGATAGATCATCATCAAGATAACACATATATTGTAATCGTGACTAACCGTTCATAAGTAGTTAGAAACTTTGCGCAAATCTAGTTAATATTTAAAATCTAGATAACAGCATAAAAGTAATCAAAGTGACATATGTAACACAGAATGAGTTATCCTATGATACCCACAACTTATAGATGGCATGCACCTGACTGAAATCTGTAGCCTTCAAAGATAACATGTACATTTCTTTAAGTTTCTTCACATCTGCAGTCTGCTGAGAAGGAGTAACAGATTTGTTTGTGGCTGCAGGAAGAGCAACCGATAGCATACTCTTTAATGCTGTTTGCAGCCGGCTCCAAAACCGTTCGTACACCGTGCTATCGTCTTTCTGTAATGTAATTTTATCTGCTGGCACGTGGCGTCCTTCAAGCAAACTATTCAGAGCAGATTCAAGCATCTGCAATTAACAAAATAACTATCAGAACTCAGAAGTGAATGATTGAGCCACATGAAACTCATCAAAAGCATTCCAATAAGCTACTATTGGCACTTTAAACTCATTTATATATGAACGTGTCGGTTTGCAACTGGTCTAACACGGTAACACAGAGTATATTTTACTACCTTTTTTCCAATTCTAGATAACATTCTCTAATTGTTAATACTTAAGCACCCAAAAACAGAATAATAATAATAATAATAATAATAATAATAATATTAATAAATAAATAAATAAATAAAAGAATGATAATTTTTTTATGTACAACCAAACAAGATCCAAGTACAACACTACAACAAAGGAAATTTAGAAAAAACAAATAATTAAATAATGAAAAAGTATTTCCATTATTTTCCTACTTTTATTTATCATCCTACATAAAGAACAAAGTATATCAGAAATTAAAAAAAGTTCATATTATATATTATGATATTAAAAAAAATTATATCCTTTTCTCTTCTTTTTTTTATCAGTCTCCAACTCTCTCAACCATGAAAAATCACAGCCTCAACGGTATTGCACACAATCTCCTATATTGTTTAAACAAACATTTGTCATTATTACTTACTATTGTAAAGATATTGCCTAGTAAACATAACTAACTCATTAACTATTTATTAATAACAGACAATGTTATGTTGTTTTGACACATAGTATATAATTCTGACTCTTACCCAAATCACCCGACCCGCTAATCTTGCCACCTTAATGAAAGGATTTCCATTGAACCACAAAATAATAATAATAATAATAATAATAATAATAATAATATTTCAAACAGAAGTGTGTACATACCGCATACGCATCAGATGACTTCGACAATCGACAAGACAAATCCGCCCTCTCGATCAAAATGGTCAAATACATAGTAGAATGTGTTTTAGGCCCATAAAACTGCAGAGACTTGAGCCAATTCCTTTCAGCCATTGATGAAAACTGTTTAACCTTTTGAAATATATTATTTTCACCTTTCAGATTACTTTTCTTTATATCTATGAACATATTATTTTCACCTTTCGAATCACTTTTCTTTATCTCCAATAACCTCACACCACAATCCCTCTGGTAACAAGCAAGCTGAAAGTAAGCATATGCAGCCTCTTGTTTCCTCAAATCCCCTAGCAATTCATACATACACAATGCCTCACTAATCGCATCACTTGCTGAGATCTCACATTTCCCAAATTCAACTTTAGATTTATATACTTTAGCAGTTGTATTCTCTCTAGTGAGAAGCATACCGAGCCTCAAATACGTATGAGCAAATTGTGTATGCACGTCATTGCTAAGATCACTTATTACATCACCGGCATCCACTTGCTTTTTCGCAGCTCTATAAAACTTAAGTGCCTCACAATATTTAGACTTTGCAGCATCGAGCTTTTGGTTAAACGTGGTTTTGAAAACCGGATGGTTTCTATACGGTTCCATTTGCGAGACAATCTCCTCGGCTGCTGACCGTCTTCCATGGCCTAAATTTAAGTTTATTAAGATAATATTATTATGATCGGAAACCTTTTTGAATGAAATTATAGCTTCGGAAAACGCTTCTTCGGCTTTGCTAATTTCTTTCCTTTCAAGTCTCCTTCGGCCCAACTCATTGCACACCCATCCTTTCTTCTTAACAAGAGACTGTAACTCAGAAGAAGTAGTTAGATTATTATCATCTAAACATTTTATGGCTTCTTTGTAACAAATTAGAGCACTCGCTAGGTTATGATCGGTGTGGGTATGCTCGTAACCGTCAATGTATCGGAAAATCCCACCGTTTGAATCAGATTCACTTTCTTTACAAGAATTTGCCTCTTTGTTTTCATCTATAATATTTTGAGATGTTTTTGAAACGGGTTTTTCAGTCGCCTTTTTGCCGCGAGTAAAACGTGCGTTTCGGGTAGTGCTACTACTCGCACTACTTCCACTACTGACGCGGTCGCTCTGGCAGCTGCAGTTGACCAATGAGCAAGAAGAGCAGCTCGGGTTGACTTTCCCGAGTTTCTTCTTGAGCCTTTGAAGCTCTTTCTCAACCTGACGTGACATCTTTAACTCACGAGTAGGTGGTTTCGCGTTCGGATTCTCTAAATGGAATTCCACATACACGTCTCCGACTAGGGTCCATGCTTTAGCCCAAAATAGATAATGAGAAAGTATCGATTTTGTATCGTTGATATCTATTTGAAACGACGACCAACTTGAACGGCTCATTGAAGAGATGAATCTAGAATCTTCTAGATGCTGTGGCATGGATCCATATACTAAACATGCTAAACGAACGACTTTTAACGCTTGGTGTGACTGACCGTCAACTATGTAGGCTTCTCCAAGGGCTAGGTAAGATTCTCCAAGTAATAACACGAGTTTCCATAGCTTGTCATCTAATTTTGAAGTTGGAAGCCACTTTCTAATGTCACAAACTTCAATGCAATCAGTATCACCACACGCACAAACCGAGAGCTCGATTGGCAACCCGGTTGCATGATTGTCAGACTCACCGAGACAGCTTTCAGAGCCTTGTAGCTGTCGTCTCCACCTTAGAGACTTGATAGCTTGGGACACGTGGTGTATTGCAGCTAATTTGGAAGAGATGAGGTCAGCATTAGCTTCCACTATCGAGTTACACGTTGGCTGCACTATAACATCCACTGACTCAGCTTCATTTGACACCAAAAGTTTTCTGGATTCGCGAGCGGGTGTATCTGTATTGTCATCGTTAGGGCTGAAACTTTCATGGATTGTTAAACTAGAGATCCCGTTTAAGCATTCGTCTGACTCGTCTTCAGCATCGACCATAATATTTTCAGAGCCGAGAGGGAGCACTTCGGATGTGAAATCTAGATCTTCATCATAATCTAGAAGTAGCCTTGCAAATTGTTCGTGAGCAAATGCGCGTACAACCTATTGGCCATACATAATGCATTAATATATAATTAGCCACTAATTATACCTTTAACCACCTCAAAAGATTAAAGAAATAAATACCAGTTGATCTGGCTGATCAAGGAAATCAAGACATTTCTTTAACAACCTTGCACACCTTGCCCTGTTGTGATGAGACTGCAGAATAAAACATGTATTAAGAGTTTAACCCTTTCTGTAAATAAACTCAATGATTTTGGTTATGACTTATGTTTTATCTCAAATGGCTCGTAAGTCGCCCAAAGCGTATATATAATGCACACAACTTCCTGAATCATTTTACTCATATGAATCAAAAAGAATATTTCACCTAATAGTAACCAGGATTCTTCAGTGTTCCACTGAAGTCACTCACATTTTTTTCTAACCACAAAAACCACTCATGTTTCAATAATGTTCAACTGTTGTAAAAAAAGTTCATAAATGTAAGAAAATTTTATTAAGTTACCTAAATGGAACAAATACGAAACTTGGTAACTATTTAGTGATTAATTTCTAGTTTTACCTAAAGTAGGAGATAATGTGAAGAACAAAAAATCATTAAAAAAACAATAAACAATTAAGTTTCATAATTGTTCCATTCAAGTGAACATGAAAAAAATAGTGAAACTTGAGAGTGGCTTTTATAGTTGAGAAAGTACAAGAAAAGGTTTACACCCCAATCCAACCTGAGCTCGTGTCGACCCCTTACCCAACACGCCAGACCTACCCGTTCGAACACCTCTAACTACTATGTCCATGTGTGTGTGTGAGAGAGAGAGAGGAATATAAACCCCACCACTGAAAGTGAAAGCCTGTGAGCAACACGATAGAGTAGGGTTCCAAGCGAAAGCAAAGAATCACTTCTCCCTCTATCAATCAAAGAAGGTATAAAAGTAGTCTCATCATCGCAGCTGTTAGTGGCATGACTCTTTGGAATAACAGAAAGATCAAACAGCTGAATATTATCCTCGCCCGCATTTTTATAAAGCTGTACACACCCAAAAAACAATCAGTACATCACTAAACAAAACAACCACAACAAAAAAACCTAGAAAAACAAAGTACCCAATAAGCTCCAGGGTCTTGCTTGCAATTTTCTTGAAGAAACCGCAGAACAGAATGCCCGTTTTGCCTGACAATATGAGGATGAAAAGCAGGTGTGCCATCTTCTGATACACCTTTAGATACAAATATATCATCTGTTTTCAGCAGCTCGTATCCCTGAACAACACCGTTTTCATGGTAACAGATGGCTAGTTCGGGTACACTTGCCATAACATTATCCAACCATGCATCAAGCCAAGTTAACGGGCCAACCTGGCAGACAATGAATAGAATAAAGTAAGCAGGTAAGCAAAAAGAAACTGAATAAACAGAGGCAAGTGGGTGTGTGGCGGGTAGTGTAACGCGCTTGGTCATTTTTAAGTAAATGACCCGTCAACATAGCTCACACTGGGTTGTGTAGACAAAGTAACACCTTTTGTTCTTTTCTAAAAAACAATTGCAGATTATTAATGTGTGCTCTTTGTTATTGTAATAAAAAACTGGAATTAAATTAACTGAATACTGTGTTAATTTAAAACAGATTATTAAGATTGTCGGCCGTCGATCAATCTTCTTCATTCAATACCGATTGAATAGAAGAACCTCAATATATAGGAAAGAAACTAGAAACCCTAGACGATTCTACAATGAGTCCATGGCTTAGGGTTGTTCAAAAAGCTCGCAAATCGCTAAAAAAAAGCTCATTTGTAAACGTGTGGCTAGTTTAAATTAAACCCCAAATTAACATATAAACATTAAAAAATAACAAAAGTTATACGTATAATATGGCTCTCAATATTTAAAAAAATAATACATACAATATCAATAGACAAGCCGAGCTGACACTTTTCAGTATGGCTCTAGTTTATATAAATTTTGTATTGTGTGTGTTAAAAATTTATTTTTATTTTCTTCTATATATCAATATGTGTAAAAATAGCCACGAGCTGACACTTTTCAGCTCGTCAAAGTAAAATAGACAAGCCGAGCTGAGCAGACTCGTTTACGTTCGAACTCTTGCTTGAGCACAACCTGGTTCGGCTCGTGGACAGACCCTACCATGACTAAAGACAACTAAACCCTAAAAATAAACTGGTAATAAATATAATTAACAACTATTACAAAAAATCAAAATCCTTTGAATATATCAATTTGGAAAGATGTATACTAAACATTAAAAATCGCCTTCAATCAATTTGACTATGTTCCCTTCTAGTTAAACTTTTAATCCAGTTCTATTGACCCATTTGAGATAAACAAAAAAAACATCCAATTCAGCTCGTTCATAAGGAAATGGGTCAGGACTTCCACCTGTAAGAGAATAAGCATGAAGTCATGCAAAGTTGTAAACTAACCTGTCTTGAAACATCCCACAGGTGCAAACTCACTGCGACATGTTTGTCATTACTGAATATGAGCAAATCACTCCCCAAAAACATGTGCAAATTATTAAATTTCCAAAACAAAACCCTTAAGAATCCATCTCGGTTCATTCTTCTGTACATATCCGACTCTTGCATTGAGGGTCTAGGTGTCTCTTTGACTTTTGAGACCTTTTTAACAGCATCACGGTCTTTGTTACTTTGGTTATTCTTCACTCCCAAAAAGATACTATCATGTTTCGCTTTTGATTGTGGGTATTTAAATCTTTCCCCTTCATTAATCTCATTATTTCCGGTCAGAAAAGAAGTGTTGACCCGCTCTTTTGACTTGGAGGTTTGACCCGAAGGAAGATCACACGCCTCCATTCTAACAGAATGCATAGCAAAATTCCAAAATAAGGATTTATCTGCACATTGTGACTGCTGTTTATGTCGTCTAACCAGTTTTTCACCCTCTTCCACATCAGGCCTGCAGTGTACATAAAAGTTTTAATTTTATAAACAAGCAGCATGCCGAGAAATATTGCAAATATTTATCAGTTCGATGATAATATAACCTTTGGATAAAATGGTGTAGAACTGCATTAATTATATACCTTGGGATGTTTGCTAGGCCTGTAAACAAACAGGGCGTTCGACTAACTGTTCGTGAACCGTTCGACAAGAAGTTTATTTATTTATTTATATTAACACACACGAACAAACTTGTTTGTTCATTTATTTATTTAAACAAACATACAAGAACACATGCCTCGGTCGTAAACTTTTGTTCATTTATATTCAATAAAGTTCGTCCGTTTACGTTGTTTATGTTCGTGTATATATTTATTTGAAATTTAAAATTTTTAGGTCGATTAAATTTTTTTTTAGTTTTATAAAATTAAAATATCACTCATTGCAATTTAGTCTAGTTTTAGTATATTTTTAGGCTCAAAAAATAGATGTTCACGTTTAGTTTTGATTAATTTTCTCTCAGTTATGTTTTCGTACATTTACGTTCGTGAACCATAAACGAACATAAACAAACAGGAACACATTCATTTTGTTAACAAACGAACAAAAAACCCCTATTCGTGCTCAGTTTGTTTACAGGCGTACGCATTTCCCTTTTTAACTTCTTAATTTTACCCGTTAAAGATGCTCAAATTTTACATTCATAAGTATGTAAATTGAAACTGACACCTCTATTTGGCAGAGATATAGAAGCAAAAAGTCAAAACCAAGTCAAATATATGCAGATGGCATATACCCTGTATTTAGTATGAGAGACTGTCCAATACGATGTACTGCAATCGAGAGGCGAGCCCTGGAATATGGAATCTTGAATATTTGTTTTAGAATGTCGGTTGGAGCAATAACATCGATTTCATCTTCATGCTCTGTTAAACCAGATACAGCAAGGGCTTCTCCTTTCTTTCTAAGGTTTGATGCAATTGCCCCATTTCCATAAGGTAAATCTACCAAAATAAACATTCATAAAATATTGTTTATCATTGTCTGACCATCTATAAAAAACAGTACAGTCTGTGAAAAGTTCACAAATGTAGCCTAGGTTGGCCCAATTGACTGGAACGCACGGTTTGTTTGGATTCTTAAGCATACAAATGAAGCTTAGTTTATCAGTATACTACAACCCGGATAACATACGTTTAACCATGACCACTGGTAATAAGAGTGATCGGGTTTTCAAAAGAAGATCAGAAGCCAAAATACTAAGCCCAATCGACAGATGGTTCTATTAGCAACCAGAAACGTTAAATAAAAGCAATTATTCAGCCAAAACAAACAATCCAATACATTTTCGGATCTCTCAAGGTAAAACAGTAGTTGAAATAGTGGCTATTTTAAGCAACCATATGCATAGAAGCACAAACAAAGCCTTATGCCCTTATATGCCAATAATTTATGAAGCTTAACATGCACGCATTGCTTCTCTGCATCCTTATATAATACTAATTCAGATCTTCGTAGATATCATTGATCACATGCATTTTGATAAGCCTAATTCAAAATATGGCCACATTAACCCTTCCCCGATGAACATTCAAATGGAAGAACTATCACTATGCTGCCAAATCATACAACTAATGACACAACTTCTATAAGTTCAATTCATGAAACAAAAGGTTTTGAATTCATTAACGAAATCCAATCATCTTTGAACTTGTAAAAATGGGAGTCTTGCCCTAATTGTGTCATCACTCTCACTTGTGCAAGGTTTGTTAAACTGAAGTATTGTTATTCAGTTATTCTCATGTAAGTTGTCATCCAGTGAGTTCCTACTAAGTATTAACTTATTTTCTCTCCACCGGTATTCACTTATCTTTACTTCTATAATCTATGAAAGGATTATATCTGCAATTCCCACAAGGTTTTCATCATCTCCCACAATTTGCATACTCTCTTTTCCTTTCATAAAACAAAGAAAGGTTCCCCTACCAATTTTATTTATTTAGGACAATGTTGGTCACTGAAAATGTCAAGTATAATGTTGTTACCATAATGATCTCATTCCAATTCTGAATACTCTTTTCACCAACCCAAGAAAGGTCCCGTTACAAATTTTCAAGCATATCATCCCAAACTCAATTAGCCGATATGAAAACTGTTCGAAAAGGACACACACGAAAAACAAATAAACAAACATGAGATGTTAACGTAGTTTGATCTAAACTGACCTACATCCAGAGGTGGAAACTAGATATTCCTTATTAACTGATGATCATTACAAGTACATAACAATGAATTTTGTAAATTAGTAAACAAGAAATCATGAACAGGCTGGTCTTAGAGCCGGTTGCCCTGCACCCATCCCCTCTCCTATGATTCAACTAACAGCCGGCCTAACAAATAACCTCTTGAATTTTAAGAAACTCTATATAAATATACCTAATATTCCTAAAACATATGCATTCATTTACCTATCGAGCCGGGGGTCTCACCGGAAGCAGCCTCTCTATCCCTATGGGATAGAGGTAAGGCTGTCTACATCTTACCCTCCTCAGACCCTACCATGGCATTGCTATTGGTGGGATATACTGAGTACGATGATGATGATGATGATGATGCATTCATTTCCCTAGGTGAGTCTACCACGAGGAGTCCAACAATATGTTAAACATAATACCGAATACAACTACTAATGGATCCAATTAGCTACTACATATAAACAAACCTAATATCCCTAAAACAAAGTTTCCAGTATCCTCTAAAGGTTTAACCACATATAAACCAATAACATTATATAAACCCTACCTCCACCGGTCCTGGTATGAGCAGCAACCATAGGCAGAACTCTCTCCGGTATATTCGGCCGAAACGGCAGCGTTTTTAAATTTGTCTCAGTCGGAATCACTCGATACCTCGGCGCTCCTTCCCTAAAAACAATTGACAACAATTATGCTCGAAAATTAGGGCTAGAAGTTATAAATATATTTACTATAAGTTAATAATAATAATAATAACAATAATAATAATAATAATAATAATTCTTACGTTGAAGCTGAGGGAAGAAGAGCAGAACCAAAGGCAGTGAACGGTTTATCAGTAACGGGAATGGATCCGCAGAGGAAACCTACCGGAGGTTTAGTTTTGACGATTTCGAGTTCGCCGACGCGTTGAAGCTCCGGCGAGCCTTCTCGAGACGGTGATTTCTCCATGTTTGTTGGAAGATTGATTGATTGATTACTGTAGGTTTATGATTAGTACCTGTGGTGCTAATTATTACTATTACTGATTATCAGAGGAACAATCTAGAGTCACTGAGAAGAATTGGTGATAGATAAAATAAAACTGATAATAATATTTATAATTTTACTTTACTTATTAAAAGTTCAAACCCTTGGATGATGTCATATACCCATGTGGCATGTGTCGTATGATATAAGATGATTTATTTCGTTAAATTAAACGTTTTGTTTTAATTATGATTACTCAAAACATAAGCATGTTCTTCCAAATTCAAATAACGAGACACTTACACGATGTGGAGAGAAATGTCTAATTCATGCCACATGGTAATCACGAATGAATTGTCATTATTTCTGATGTAGTTTTTTTGTTGATTTTCGCTACTCAAGGAAGCGATCCACCAGTTTAGATGAATAGTTGACATGTATAGGATTAAACATGCAACGAAGTTGCAAAATGTTTGTTACAAAATCCCAAGAAGATATAAGAATGCATGACGCATAGTTATCAAAAGTGCAAAAGGCACTCAGCGAGGCTAAACGCAGCTAAATCGCCTAGCCACCATCAAGGTGTTCAGGCGCGAGCTTTCGGCAAGCTTCGGGCTGGATTCCGACAAGATTTGATGAGTTGCAGAGAGAAGGTAGAATATAGAGGTGGGGGTATAAAAAGGAGAAGAAGTTTAACACGAAGTTATCTTTATCATTGATTTTATCTCGATTTTTCCACAATCCGATGAATAAAGGAGTTAGTTTAATGTCGAAGTGTGTTTAGACGTCAGCTTTTTAAATGTTTGCATACGTTTGTAGCTTTTCACATTTTATATTAATCGTAACTATCACATTTTGGTCGTTACCGGTAATGATCCCACCTCTTATCATATTTGTTTTCAACGGTGAGCGACTAATAGAATACCAACACCATTAGTTGTAGGTCGTTGGAAAAACACTTTTGGTCGGAAAAGTCACATTATTTGTCGGGAAACTCAACCATTAGGTCAAATCTACAACCAACGGTCCAGATTTCTTGCACTTTTTTTTTATGATTTTACCCATTTTTGTGATCCGCTATATGCATTTGGTATTCATCTTCTAGGCTTTAATCTGACTCGCCTGGGTCATGTGCTGTTGCTGCCTGCTGGGTGCTTTTGGTCGTTGCAATTCATAGGTTGTCGGCTTGAACATGCAAGCAATGTATATATAAGGTGTAACTACTATGTGAATAGAATAATTCATTGTTACTGCTTTTGAGTATAAAGGAACCATAAAACGAGAAACAGTCTGCAATATTCGGCATGTATATAAACACCCTGATCATGCTGGAAATCTTCATTTAGGGGGGGAAATTACAGGCTAGACTAATAATAATTGAAGTATTTCTCAAGTACAAAAGATTTGTAAAACAAACCGCAAAAGAACACAAGTTCCTAAACGAAACTTCATAGAAAGTATACAACATATCAAGGGAGAGTAGAAGCAGGATAATCTTGATAACCTGTGATACCCAAGATCCGAATTCGAGTGTTTGGCTACATGGTTTAGAGCATAAACAATAAAATACAAATTAGACTTCACTTCCATTATGCAGAAAGAGTAGCATTTTCATTTTGAGTTATGGGGTCGAAACATTAATTTTCTTTTTTGATTTTCATTAGGATGGATTTACAAATTATGTTCTTATTTGTAAAAATAACACTGAATCATCGAGATTTTAGATAAATCATATGAATCTGAATTTTAAAGGAGCTATTTATACCCAAAAATTCAAATACAAACATAGAGTACCTGTCTGTGACCAATATTCCTTCTGTAATTCTTCTTCTTCTTGTACTTGAAGACCACCACCTTGGGGTCCAGCCCCTACACAGTGCAAGATAAAAAGCAGTAATCAGAATCAGGCCCATAACTCTTAAAGGTTACATAATGGGCGGGTCGGGTAAAGGCCCAAACTGGTTATTCTGGTATGATTTAAAACAGGTCGATCAAAAGCACTATTTTGTGACTTCATGAACTTCCAAATATTAATTACAAAATTAACTTGATCTTTCAATAAAGCAATTTAGGACATCATAAAAGCTAAAAGTACACCTTGAGAGACTTGCGACATGTTTGAACCGTCCAAGTTTATTTCTTTAACCCATTTGGCCCGTTATAGGGAGAAATGCAACATAAAAAAATGTAAGTACCTGTTCTTCCACTACTGCATGTACAGCTGCATTAGGCACCACTGGCTTCCCAATATATGTGCTGGTTTTTGTGCCAACTAGTAACACCTTGTTCAGAATAATCTACATATACCAAACATGTGTCAAAAGTTAAAAGGCAAGAAGACATAAAGTCAAATGTTGGTCAATTTTAGTGTGATAAATTACATAAAAAGATAAACAAATCATATGCTGGTTACCTTGATTTTAAATTAAATAACAATTGAATACACATCCGAGGAGCTCTAATTTGTCAAGCACATAATAACATTCAATCTTTTAATTACAAGCCAATAATTAAAACCACACTAAAAAACTGCAAATAAGGACAAACAAATCATACAAACACAAGCTTAATTGCTTACTTTATCATTAACATTGGCCCCCTTGAGCCTCTGAGTATACAGATATCGCCCAGGAAAAACAATATACTGTCTGCCACCAACCTGAACAGTAATAAAAAACAAAACAACAATCAATCAAATGATCAATCAATATTGAATCATCAAAATTAGATAATTGCATGATAATAAGAAAACTTTCTATCAAAATCGATCCAATTGCCAGCTTGGTTTATAATGCACGCATTACACAATGCGGAACAAAATTGCACCGCGCAATGCAATTCCATGATGCGCGCATCACATGATGTGGTCTGATGCAAAGCTGCAATCTTATGCAGTTGACCAATATTTGAACAAATTAGATAGTTGATCCCAAAGCTTCAAGTAACTGGTGTTTAAAAGTTAGCAAGTTCAAACATTATGAAGTATAAAGTTCACACATTATCTATATATAATCTTTTAGTAGTTTTTAGTAACAAACGCCTCACATACATTCGCTCTTGCATTGTGAATGACACATCATCACACGCTTTTTTAAACCAGGATTATCAGTGCCAATTATTAGAGAGAATATATTACCTAATTAGGATAGTAAATACCTACAATAACTAGGATACATGATTTGATTATGTAGCTTCGTAATTATTCCCATTCTATACCTACAGAGTACATACCTATATGTATTACTGGTTTTCATTATTCCAAATTAATTAATTTACAATAACATACACAATCAAACTTACATAAAATGCACATAGAATATAACAACAATTAAGGATAATTAAACCGAAATTGGTGAAACTCAGCTCACCATAACAACGGCGAATACTTCTTCTCCTTTGGATTCAGTTGTGGCTAGGGTTTGTTCGGCAGGTTGCACCTGCTCAAACTCAACGGCTTCAGCTTCAGCTTCGGGTTCGGCTTCGGCTTCGGCTACGGCTTCTGATTCTGGAGCTTCAGTTAACAAAAGTTTAGGAACAATTGTGGATGATAACGGTCTGAACCGGAGGAACGAAGTTGAAATCGCAGGTGAATGAGAGGTAAAATTGAAGGTGATTGGTGATGTTGTTGTAAGAGCAGATTTGTTGTGAGTGAATATGGAGGTGATGGAGGATGAGGCGCACGATAAGCTCATCGCCATTGTTGAACTTGAAGCTTTGCTCGCACTATCCGTTTGCTGCAACTGTTATCTATCTTATCTATCGCCTATGGGTATATGGAGCCTGGTTGCATTTTGGTCCTTCAACTTTTAGTTTCTCAATTTTTAAACATATTTTTTTTAACGACTAACAAAAAATTTTATTAATCAAACTAGCAAGACACTAGAAACACCGTTACAACCACAAACACCTAAATACAGAAAGCACGCCGCCAAAAGAACAAGAAAGACACAAGTAATGAAATCGCAACCCGTTATACAATAAACCGACACCAATCCTCCCAAGTAAGACCTCTTTCTTTTCCCCATATTTTTTATCCAAATAAATCCTAACACCTTTATCTCTTCCATCAAACTTACAAGATGAATTGGGCTTCCCTTGTAAACTAACGCATTCCTCCTTTTCCACAAAATCCAAGTCGCAATCAAACACATCGCATGGAAAACTCTTGCCTTTTCCTTTTGGAACTTCAAAAACTTATGAAGTTCTAAAATATCTCGAAAGATAAAAAGGAAGAAGGCTGGTATTTTACACCATTGCGACACCAAACTCCACATACACTGTGCAAGTCCGCACGACACAAACACATGTTCAACTGACTTTTCTGTTTCGCCACAAATTGGGCAAAGAAGCGATCGAACCTGGATATTCCTTTTTGTCAAAGCGTCGAAAGTTGGCAACCGATCTAGGACTGCCCGCCAACCGACCTAGAACCTTCACAAAATTCATTAAAAAATATTAAGACTATATATATAATATGTATATATATATATATATTGATGTGAGATGGGTGTGAAGATATAACGTCCGTTTGTAAGTTTGCAGCCAAGGACTTTTACAAGTCCGGCCCATGGGCCAACCAAATAAGATAGTGGTTTTGAGCCTCCATTATTTCCAGGCTTACAATTTTATATGATATGTACTATATCTTTTAAAATGAGTTTTTTTTATTAAAAACTTGTTGATAAACCACAAGTTTAGTGTGAGACCCAGATCATTAGTGATTCATCATTGTAACATGGTACAAAAAATAAATAAAAAATAAGGACACAAGCTAATGGCACCCGATAGTTAGAGAGACACAAGCTAATGACGCCTGATAGTTAGAATCTTAGATTATTTGTGGTTAGATTTTTTATAATGTCAAATATAATTCAAAATTTTGAATCGGGTCATTCTAAAAAGTTTAAAAAACAAAAACAATTATAACTCCGTCAAAACTTATTAATTCGCTTCACGCCTTTATAAACGTTAAGACGGGCCTGAACTTCTAGTTTCCACGTATAACTACACTCCCTCCACCCGTTGTCTTCCCACGCTCCACATCACACAAATCACAGCCGCAATACAAGCACTGTGGGTGCTTTTGTAACAACGTACATACACGTGACACATGAAAATATACGATTGCAGCAGCGTACAAAATCTCAGATCCGGAGAAAAATATTATATTAATAATAATAATATTGGGTCGTATCGTAGATTTGAACATTTTGAGTAGTAGGCTTCCTTCCATTGACGACTGCTTCATTACAATCCACAATCCTATCCTTCCTAGGGTTCAGGTAGTTGTTGACTCATTCCTTATCCAATTCCAATTCCAATTCCAATTCACCACTCATTTCCAGAATCTAGGGTTCATCAAATCAATCAATGTAACATAACACAGCACAACACCCTATCCAATCCTATTGATGGCACCAACTAATCCATCATCTTCATCATCTCACAATGAACATTGAACGACTTTAATTGGCTCTGTTTATTTTATCAATTTTGTGTGATGAGGATTCACGAACGATCGGTGAGGGATTTGGAGATGGCGGAAGAGGAATCGCCTACTAGTAAGAAGCCCGTTGGCGTTGAATTCGAGCGGATGAGGTTTCCGCTTACTAGATCCGAATTCGCGGTGGCTTTTGGTGTCTTTTCTCTTTTTGCCACCGGACTGTTTTGTATTTATTACACAATGCCAGCTGCTGAGTATGGGAAACTTAAGCTGCCTCGATCCATTTCCGATCTCTGCGTCCTCAAGTATGTTGCTATTCATGGATCCAATTTTTTAACCTGAATTGTTATTGTTATGAATTACATACAGATTTATGGTTTGTTAATTAATAGTTAGGGTTTATTATCAGGATTTATTTGTTATTAACCGAGGGTTTGGGTTCAAATACATAGTCTTCTTAATCTAGGAAGTTGTAGGAAGGGTATTAAAAGGACTCCGATTAAAGTCAAACTAGCGGCATTGGAAGTTTAGAACTGTCTCGTTGAACTCTACGATATTAGATTTTAGGTTTTCCTTTTCCGATTTCTAGCTTGTGGATTTTAGAATTTTTGTTCATATCATTGTGTCTTTTGTTTATTTTCGTCATTGTGTCTTTTTTCTTGACATTGTGTTATATTAGTATATCACTCAGCATTGTGCTATATTTTGCTCGGTATTGTGTTATATTTTGTGATCCATTGTGTCTTTGTACCCTTCCTAGATTTAGGAGACTGTGTAAGATAACTTAACCTAGGGGTATGCTATATGCTTGTCTAGGGTTTCTAGTTTGTTAACTATATATTGTTATTACTGGTTATCAGATATAGTATTGCAGTCTTTTTTACATTATTGAAGTTTAGTGTATTGTTCTGAATGTGAAACTGGGAAGAGGAAGAGAAACTTGTGAATTTGATGCTGTGTTTGTGTTATTTAGGTTTCTATTTGTTAAGAGATGGACAGAGGAATTGGAAACAAGTTACAAAACTTTACTTAACAGACATTAGTTGGATTACAGAGGATTAGTACTACAATAATGCATAATACATGTTAGTAGCAGTAATCTGTATTCTGCAAGTTGAAGAAGCATAGATGTCATTCATCTTCAACTTGCTGTAAATGAATTCTGTTAGGTTGGTTTAAGTGTTTGCATGTTGATTACCATATTGTAAACGAACATCACATGAAAGATATATTGACCGTGTGTGATGGTAATCAGCATTAGAAAAGTTAACTATGTTTCTAGGTCCATCTTTAGTGAATGCTCTGCCCCTGGCCCTTATCAACAAGGTCCCATTGGCCATTGATCTTTTGAGATATCTGTTGTACCAAGACCGATATTCCAATGTCCTGTGGCAGAAGCTGAGCAACCAAAAATACAATAACATTCTTTGGCATTCTAAGGACATGCTTTAGGAGATATTAAGGAACCTACGTTAGTAGATTCTAAGGAACCTAGACAGTTTTCATAGAGTAACACCGAATTTCAAACTTAGAGAAGATGCACGAGGAGTCTCATGCTAACAAATCTTTGAGTAAAATGAGTGAACACATCAGCCTTAATTTGAGTAAATGATCTTTTGTCTGATATGTCAAGATTAGCAGTCATATTTTTCACATCTATGCCAAAGGATTTCTAAAGAATATCTACATAAAATTCTAATGTTAGTATGTAACAACTTTATATTGTAGAAAATTGCAAGTGTATGTAGCATATTACAAGATTTGTTTATATTGAGAATCAGGGATAAAAGGACTTTTGTGTGTATACATATACAGTAAAAAGTTATAGTGGCATCTGACTGACATTATTTATATGATAAGTAAATATTTTGTAGACTAATAAAAGTTAGCATCAACTTTCATCTCTTACATATGCATAGGTCATTACAACAATAAACATTATTATGTTAAACAGTTTAGCAATATGTAAATGAGTGAAAACCATGTTTTTGTGATTGGTTTTTGCAGAGATCAGCTTGGAACATATTCTGCTTTGGGATTTTTTTAGAATATCAAATATCAAAACTGATTCAGTTTCTTATATTATAATGTATAATATAATGTATAACGGTATTGAAATTCTAATTTACTTGAATATAATATTGAATACCAGTATGAATGTTGTATTTATTAACTTAACATTAACACGCGCGGATATACCTAATCTATATTTCCGTCTTCTCTATTCTTTTATTGCCCTCCTGTCCTGTCGTCAATTGACAGTATGACTTAGGGCGCAATATAATTTAAGTGGTCAAATACTATTTTGGTAAAGCACCTTGAATCCACTGGATAGTAAAGGATCTTGGATCCAACGTAGAACCCTTTGTGAATGAGAGATATAAAGACGAGAAAGACCAATGAAATCAAGTTTCAAGGTTGTAATTGAATGGTAAAGTTTGATTTGATTACCATTAACCTCCAGAATAGTTAACGAGTTTTTCGGTTTGATTCACATCTCCAAAAGGTCTGAGTTATATTAAGGTAAGGTGGCCAAAGGCCCCTATGGTCCGGTGGTTACGACCTCTCTCTTTCACGGAGAAAACGAGGGTTCAAGTCCCTCTAGGGGTATACCAATACTCAAGACTATAGGAGTGGGATTTTCTATCAAGTGATCCATCTTTGTCAAGTCCTTCTAATAGTCTACTCAGTGGGACTTTGTATTTTATATAAAGTGATATGTATTTGTCAAATCTGCCTGGGAGACGAAAGGAAGTTGATTATGGAACGTCTAAAATGAATTAGGCGTTGGGTCGATGCCCGAGTGGTTAATGGGGACGGACTGTAAATTCGTTGACAATATGTCTACGCTGGTTCAAATCCAGCTCGGCCCAACAATTTGTCAATCTACTATCAGATGGTAGAACCCTCTTGTTCTTAAAAAATACCTGATACGAAAAAATACCTGATACGAGAGAATAAAAAAGAATCCAAAATTTCTGCTAGATCTCTTCTTATTTCCCTGGGATTGTAGTTCAATAGGCAAGAGCACCGCCCTGTCAAGGCGGACGTTGCGGGTTCGAGCCCCGTCAGTCCCGACGGATCCAATAAGTACATCAATTTCTCCTCTCGATTTTCTGTGAAAGAAGGGAGAAGGGACAGAGAGCATAATTGAATTCCGAAGGGGTTTCCCTTCTTTTTTTCAGGATTCTGTCGAAGAAAGAACAAACCCTAAACTAAAAAATAACTAAAATAGTGAAGTTGATAGAATATTCCATCTTTTCTCCCGCGACTCATCTTTCTCATACTTATTTGTCTTCCAAAGAAATTTAGATCATTAAAATTTAGAACCTAATTCCTCTCTTTTTCCACTTCGCTTGTATTGTTTGTTGGGTTTTTGTAGTTGGGGCGGGTGGTTAGAGTTCGTTTGATGGTTCTATAAGGAAGACCTAAGGAAGGTAGGTTATAGAAAATAAAGAAAAGAAGGATAAATAAAGTAAAGGGGTTTTTGATTGGTCCGGGAATCCCATTTTGGATTCAGCATGGATAAAAGATGTTCGTATGTTATACTATTCAATTCTCGACGACGAATTAATTTAATAGCTCAGATATTGTTATTCATGATATTGATCTGATTCAAGATCATCGATAGGTAATGCATTCATTGAATTGACAGGTGAAAGATATAAATCTCTATGGGATTAAATCCCGAGTTATTTTGAAAAAAAAAACGATGAGATTATGGAAGTAAATATTCTTGCATTTATTGCTACTGCACTGTTCATTTTAATTCCTACTGCTTTTCTACTTATAATTTACGTAAAAACAGCCAGTCAAAATGATTAATTACTTTAAATGAAACTTGACTTCTGAATTCTTATCAATAGTTGAAGAAATCAAATGAAAAGTATTCTATTTTTGTTTTGCGCCTTAAATGAAATCAACGGGCTATAATCGGCGGTATTCTATGAGATCCGAGAGTATGGTAAGTAAGAAATTGATTTCTTACTTATCATACTCTCTATTAGTGTTATAGTAGTGTATAAAATTGTTTCTAATAAAGTTGGTATACTATATTAGCTTCTATCTTCAATATATGTAGTTATTAATCCATATATGGAATTTACGTAGGACCCAATTCTATTTCTTTGATACATCTATTTATTCCGATGAATCTGAAATAATTGTTTTGTTTTACTGTTATAGAATACATTGATCCACTATAATCCAATGGAATTTGGAAACGAAGATATTTTGATTTGAAAATGATTTCAATTCAAATCAAAAATGCGTTGCAGAACGATCTATAAAACAATTGATACCATTTCATTCCTCAACTAAATTAGGAGTGCTTCTAAAGTCCACTTATTCCCCATACTACGAGTGAAAGGGAAAATGTAAAGACTACCATTAAAGCAGCCCAAGCGAGACTTACTATATCCATGTGAATTATGTCCCTTATCTCTATGATAGAATTATTCCATTATTGCTCACTAATAATAGTAGAATAAATGGTCCAGAGTCAAAAAGGGATTCCGGGCGAACACTATTGATGAACCAATCAAAAAATCCATTTCAAAAATTTCTATATGATTTATAATCGGGAAAGACTAAACACAAGTAAAATAAAAAATCAAAACTACAAAGGAATGTTACTAACGGAACATCTAGTAATAAAATAAGAGGGCACATTCCTTTTTTTCTTGCCCTTCAAAGTAAAAATAAATCAATTGCTATCTATTACAAACTTTTTCCTATTTGATCTAATCCGTACCCTTTCCCGATTGTCTCTCTGAAGGAGTTGGGAGATAGTATATTATACTTTTGACGAGAGGTTAAAAAAAAAGAATCATTTTTTTCATGTTTTTTTCTATAAATTATCCATCTCAATCTAATAGTGATTGAATGCCTGAACACTCAGAGATTCTCGCGAGCCTATATATGTAGATTACACAGTATAGAAATAGAAAGAACTTCCCCCAACCAGTAGTTAAATTATCTCCAATCAAGACCCAATAAGTAGACATTACATTAGTAGTAGAAAGGAATCGGGAAGTCTTGCTTCGACCATTAAAATCAAACATTAAAATCAAATCTTTCTTTTCATTTTGGATTCAAAGATTTCCGATTTCCAATCTTTTACAAAATCCCCAGAACGGATGTTTAGAATCAACCAAGTATTAACAGTCCCCTTATTCTGTTCTGGCTGGGTAAAATTAGGTTGAGTTATATCAGCAGGACAGAATAAGAGATTCCGATTCGTTTGCTGATGAGGCGGCACCCGGATTTGAACTGAGGAAAAAGGATTTGCAGTCCCCCGCCTTACCACTCGGCCATGCCGCCAAAACGATACACAATAGGAGAAATTTTTACCTTTTTTGTTGGATTACTCAATTTTAGTTTATTGTACTTGCATCCCCTTTTGAATCCTTTTTCTAACTAAACTTATCAAAATTAGAAAAAAACCCTTTTCCCCTTTTGATTGTCCCTTCGATTGATTGTATAGTATCTCAAAACACACAATGCCAAAAACCTTCCCCTCACTTTTCTGTTGAAAAATCAAATGTATATTTTCACTCAAAAAAACCAAAATTTATGACAAACGGGATATTAGTTGACTGAGAATTCGTCAATGATTCTTGGATTTGAATCTAAAATTTGGTTTGCCAAACGACATAAGAAAATACAAATTGATACATACTTGATTTATCCTTTTCTTGATTTATTCTTTTGAATCAAAATCCTTCTCAATTTCCATTATAACAAAAATGATAAGTATATGTAAACCCCAGAACGGAAATTGTTACACGGGTACTAAATTGGCTATTTAGAGTATGTTGCCTATAAATAAAAAAATGAAGGGAATTTTTTGTAACAAAAAAAGGCCCGGCTGGGTATTGACCGGGCCAGGCCAAAAAGGCACTTCGAATAAAATAAAAGCAAGAAGGTCTTCTTTTTTTATCTTTCTATTTTGATCTTTCGAGCATCTAAATGGAATTGCTAATTCTATAATAACGATAAAGAATGTGAAAGAAATACTTAATTTAATCTTTACTTGATGTGTAATGTAACATAGTAATTATCTTTTTCAATTGGGAGAGATGGCTGAGTGGACGAAAGCGGCGGATTGCTAATCCGTTGTACGAGTTATTCGTACCGAGGGTTTGAATCCCTCTCTTTCCGTTGATGACTTTCTATTTTTTTTCTAGTTAAGTGTGTGGAATAGCTAAAAGAAAATAAAAATATGAAGAAAATTGTAAAATAAAGCAAGAAAAACAATTTATTCTTCACGTCCAGGATTACGTCCTGGATCATTGGATAGGAATCCAAAGATGAAGAGAGAAACAAAGAATATTACTACTGTGTAAACGAAAAGTTTGAGAGTAAGCATTACACAACCTCCAAGATCATTTTTTGAAAAAGAAAAACGAGAGAAAAGAAAAGATAATAGATCCTCCATTTTTATATCACATATCTTATTTTGACACCAAGAAATGAATTCTAAAATAGAAAAGAATGTTCAGAAATTCAAATGAAGTTGTGAAGTTGAAATTTTTCAAAAGAGTCTTTGATTACCAGAAATCATTTTCATACCCCCAATTAGATGTTGTAAGCGACCCTAAGCTAGTAAGGTATTTTGCCGGAAAGGGAAAAGGATTAAAATCGGGAAATGGAGCGAGCCGGATTTCTCACGGCTATTCGATCATTTCAATGTTTGAATTGAAGGTTCATACTGTCAGACTTATTTGATCTTATCAAATGTTATCATTTTTCTCGAATAAATCATGAATTCTACATGAATTCTATAAGATACTATTAAAGATCTTATCGAAAACTTACAGCAGCTTGCCAAACAAAGGCTAAAAGAAAAAAGAACAGGGGTATTACTGGCATAACATCTACGATTGGATTCAAAAAAGCATAGGCTTCGGGCAATTTGGCGAAGAAAAGACTACTCGGATAAAGGGCAGAATTAAGACAGATCAAACTAAAGATATTAAGCATAACAGACATTTTTTTCGTCGAGATAATTGCATTTTGATTGAGTTATTGATATAAGGAAAAATGAAGAAAGTAAGGTAGACAAAAAAATCCTTCTTTTTCCACTCAATCAAAAATCCTCCAATTCTCAAAGGAGGCTAGAAGAAATCATACTTTCATACAATATCTTAATTGAATTATATGTAATGATCAATAAATTAAGTTGAATTCTAGATATACACATATCAAAATCCTAGCAACGAATCTATAATATCTATAATAAATTCTATAAAGAAGAAAGGTTTTCTATAGATGGTTGGACTGAATTGACGAACACTTAATACCAATATTATTCTTTATTAGTATTAGTGTCCAATAAAAATAGAAATGGGGCGTAGCCAAGCGGTAAGGCAACGGGTTTTGGTCCCGCTATTCGGAGGTTCGAATCCTTCCGTCCCAGAGCATATCCCCTGTACCCGAATACCTCTTTTTTGTTCAACAAGGTTCTGTTTCACGGTCTAATATTGGATAGAATAGTATTCCTCTTTCTTTTTTTTATTTTGAATGATTCTTTTCGGAATCATATCTGATTTTTCACAAACTGAACTAAATCGAGTTCAAATGACAAGCAAAAGTAACTAAACCCTTTTGATAAAGATAAGATGAGATGTAGAAAGATTACTTAACCTCAGGTTCAAATATGAAAATACATATAAAAGAGGAAGTGCTTAGCCTATAGGTATGTATTGTTATCAGGTATGTATTATTATCCTATTTCAGTGACAAAAAGTCTTTCTATTTTTGTGAAAAAGGGTTTTCATACTTACTTAAAAAATGAAAATTTAAATATTTAACAATTATATTTATTTTCATTGTTCTATCTATTTAGATTATTTGCTTTACATCATTGAGAATTCCATTCGAAAAGAAAAAATGATCTTTATTATGATAATCAAATGGAGTCTTTACTGTTAAACTTGGCTCAAATCATGATATAGAAGTAAGAAACTTTTTCAAGTATAAAGATTTGTAATGATTCTTTATGGATTGAATCTTTGGGAAGTTTTGGGAAGTTGGAATTAGTAAGTCTATCTTATTGAGTCACTTGAAGAGGCAGAGTCAAATAGAATTTATTTATTTAGAATTTCTTTATTCGTGTGATTTCTGTTAGTTATGTTATTTCTCTATTTAGATTTCTGGATATTTCTGTTAGACATTTTTTGAGATAGAGATTTATATCAAAATGTTCCATTCATACAAAAAAGCCGGGGTCTTGCTAATATTTATTCATAAAAATATTGATTATCTATGTAGCTGTAGCTAAGAAAAAAGAGAAATAACTATGTCTCTGTACCGACTGAACTAATGACTATTCATGATTCCATAATTGAATCAATTCCATACCGGTTCGAAATTAGAGGAATGTTATGGTAAAACTTCGTTTAAAACGATGTGGTAGAAAGCAACGTGCGACTTGAAGGACACGATCCGTTGTCGATTCTTATTCTTACATCCACCATTTTATATAGGAATGAAGGTGCTCTTGGCTCGACGTCGTTTTTCTATTCTACTAGAACCCTTCTTTTTTTATTGGGTTGTAATTGTAATGTAAATAGTTTGCGATGGAGCTCGAGTAGAAAGTATTGATTAATTTCTCAGGGGCAACGATCTAGGGTTAATGCCAATCAAAAATTGGAACAACTTCGTAAGTATATCTTCGATATAGACTTCGAAAGGATCCGATTCGAACAAATTTTAAACAAATTTGAAAATCCAAAAATTTTTGTTGGAACGGCTAAAACTTTTCGATTCACGGTGTATCGTGCACGAATAAACCATCGGTATGATTCTTTGATAGAAAAAAATCACAAAAAGGGGTATGTTGCTACCATTTTGAAAGGGTTAAGAAGCACTGAAGTAATGTCTAAACCCAATGATTTAAAACCAAGATAAAGGATCCCAGAACAAGGAAACGCCACTTCAATTGTCTCACGGATCCAAATACAGAATCCAAATCTATTTTAAACGAGACGAAAAAGGGAGGGTTAAAGACCACTCAAAAAATAAAAAGATTAATATCTTTAAGATATTTTAAAGATATTTTAGAATTCTTGAACTTGAGTTATGAGTACAAATGATTTTTTTTTTCAGGAAGAAAGCTAAAAAAAATGACTATGAGTTAAATTATAGACTAATTTTTTTATGGATTCCTTTCCTATTTATTATAATTTTATCCATAGACAAAACTTCTAATCATTTTTTCTCGAGCCGTACGAGGAGAAAGCTTCTTATACGGTTCTAGGGGGGTTTCTTTTTCATCTACATCTATCCCGATGAGCCGTCTATCGAATCGTTGCAATTGATGTTCGATCCCGAAGAGAAGGAAGAGATCTTCGGAAAGTGGGTTTTTATGATCCTATCAAGAATCAAACTTATTTAAACGTTCCCGCTATTCTCTATTTCCTTGAAAAAGGCGCTCAGCCTACAGGAACTTTTCAGGATATTTTAAAAAAGGCAGAGGTTTTTAAGGAACTTTGCTCTAATCAAATGAAATTCAATTAAATTAAGGAAATAAAAACTAAGGATAGGATAGTGATTTCTATATCATTTTGGATATCTTTTCTATACTATGTTTTTTTATTTCCTTATTTTTTTTCTTGCTCTACTTATTTTCTTGCTATCTTCGTATCTATTTATCATTGCTTTTATAGAATCTTTTTCTACGTAAACCTTATTTGGTGGATCCTTACAAATATAGAAAATTCTAACATTACCTGCAGTTTTCATTCGAACTCTAATACCAAGTAAGAAACAAGGAATCGAAGTTCGTTATTCGACTTATTATACATGGATTCAATACACTATTGATTGCATAAATCCTTTTTCTACTTTATCTTTATTTATTCTCCACCTAAACTAAAAATTTTAGTATATATGCATATTCAGTGCCAATCCAACACAAGTCTTTTTTTTTTTCCTTTTTTTCAATTTGAGTTCTTGTACTTTTTCCATCGTATTCTTTTATTAACCTTTATATTGACAATATTGTATCGAACAAATATAATTCATCGTGATAAGCAGCTCTATTTATTTCTGTCCCATAGGTTTTAGGTTTGATTTTTTACCTGTTGATTCAAATGATGGGTTCGTTGGATTAGCGTTGCTACTCGGATTTTTGGTTGAAAAAGTGGATAACCTAGAAATAGGGGATAGTCCAGCATTTTTTACATTTCTTTCTTTTGATTTCTTTCTTTTTCGGGAAATTTTTTCTTTCTTTTTCGGGAAATTTTTTCGTAGATTACGTAGATTTATGGTTTGATTTAATCATTTTTTTATTCTGTTTATTCTGATTGTATCTACATATCCTTTTTCTATGTGGGTTGCTAACTCAACGGTAGAGTACTCGGCTTTTAAGTGCGGCAACGATCTTTTACACATTTAGATGAAGCGAAGGATTCGTCCATTCCATCGGTAAAGTTTGGAAGACCACGACTGATCCTCAAAGGGAATGAATGGAAAAAATAGCATGTCGTATCAATTAAGAGTTCTGAGAATATTTTAGTCTTTCCGGCTCAAGACAAAGCCTCCGTTTAAATTATTCAAAGGGGCAAATAGAAGTCAATTTTAAGTTGGGTCGAATTAAGAAATGGATAGGGCCCCATGGCTTCAATTAATTTCATTTTGATTATAGGGAAAGAAAAAGCAACGAGCTTCCGTTCTTAATTTGAATGATTACCCGATCTAATTAGACGTTAAAAAATATTAGTGCCCAATACGGGAAGGCTTTCTCCCAGGAATGTATTCTTGATTTTTTAATGAATCCTAAATATTACCATCCTCCATTCCATAATGGAGAAGTATGTGTATAAGAAACATTATATTGATAAAAAAATTTCCAAAATCAAAAGAGCGATTGGGTTGAAAAAAGTAAAGGATTTCTAATCATCTTGTTATCCTATAATGAAAACAAAGGAAAAAGATAGGATAGAGAATATGTTGAGAATTTTATCTGTATCCGAGGTATCTATTCGGTTTGTACTATAATACCTTGTTTTGACTGTATCGCACAATGTATCATTTATAACCCCCAAAATCCTCTACCCTTAATTTAATTTAAATCAAATTTCAAATGGATAAATTCCAAAGCTATTTAGGGCTAGATAGATCTCACTACTTCTTATAACCCCTTATCTTTCAGGAGTATATTTATGTACTTGCTCATGATCATGGTTTAAATGGATCGATTTTGTTGGAAAATGCAGGTTATGACAATAAATCCAGTTTACTAATTGTGAAACGTTTAATCATTCGAATGTATCAACAGAATCATTTTATTCTTTATGTTAATGATTCTAAACAGACTCCATTTTTGGGGTACAACAAGAGTTTTTATTCGCAAGTAATGTCAGAGGTTTCTTCAACCATTATGGAAATTCCATTGTCTCTGCGATTAATATCTTCCCTAGAAAGGAAAGGGGTAGTGAAATCCGATAATTTACGATCAATTCATTCAATATTTTCTTTTTTAGAGGACAACTTTTCACATTTAAATTATGTATTAGATATACTAATACCTTACCCAGCTCATCTGGAAATCTTGGTTCAGGCTCTTCGCTATTGGATAAAAGATGCTTCCTCTTTGCATTTATTAAGATTCTTTCTTCATGAGTGTCATAATTGGGATAGTATTATTACTTCAAATTCAAAGAAAGCCAGTTCTTTTTTTTCAAAAAGAAATCACAGACTATTCTTCTTCCTATATACTTCTTATGTATGTGAATATGAATCTGGCTTCCTCTTTCTCCGTAACCAATCTTCTCACTTACGATCAATATCTTCTGGAGCCCTTATTGAACGAATATATTTCTTTGGAAAAATAGAGCATTTTGCAGAAGTCTTTGCCAGGGCTTTTCAAGTTAATTTATGGTTGTTCAAAGATTCTTTCATGCATTATGTTAGGTATCAAGGAAAAGCAATTCTTGCTTCAAAAGGGACGTTTCTTTTGATGACTAAATGGAAATATTACTTTGTCAATTTCTGGAAATCTTATTTTTACCTGTGGTCTCACCCAGGAAGGATTTATATAAAAATAAACCAATTATCCAACCATTCCCTTGACTTTCTGGGTTATCGTTCAAGTGTGCGGCTAAAGCCTTCAATGGTACGCGGTCAAATGCTAGAAAATACATTTTTAATCGATAATGCTATTAAGAAGTTTGATAGTATTGTTCCAATTATGCCTCTGGTTGGATCATTGGCTAAATCGAAATTTTGTAACGCAT